>NC_064921.1:152584323-152891723 GCF_023897955.1 Schistocerca gregaria | reverse complement strand
TTGCTGCTCTTTTCGGTCGATGGGACTGGGAAGTACTGTACCATCCACCATACTCCCCGGCCGTAAGTCCTTATGACTTTGATTTCATTCCAAAGATGAGTGAACGACTTTGTGGTATTCGCTTCAGAACTGTTCCAGAGACCTGACAGGCAGTAGACCGCTCCATTCGCACCATCAACAGAACAGGCTCTGCTAACGGTATACTACGTCTTCCACATCGCTGGCAACGGGTTCTACACAACACTGTTGACTACTTTGAAGGACAGTAACAGGTGCAAACATGTAACTCTTTTGTCCACTATTTAAGTTCAAACCGTCGTATATATATTTCTCTCTGTGCATCAAGAGAGGAAAAACGCCTGGAGAAAATAAGTGTTCAGTAGAGATAATAACAGGTGCATCAAAAATAATACAAAAGGAGAATGCAAAATTATTGGCAGAAATTCTGTGAAGTAGAGACAGTTCCCCAAACCGCAAAAAAGGCTGTAATTGTTTTGCTTAAGACAGGCGTTTGGTTATTATGGGTACAAACGAAAAGGACGAGTAGAGGACAATGAGATGAGCAAATAATCCTAATAATCACAGGTCCGGAAACAGTGGTTTACTCGATACGATGGATTACGACTGAGTAGCCAAATAGCTTGTAACACAGTCCCCGAGAATTCAAACTGCAGATGTGCACCTGAGCCAAACACATTACGTACAAGTGTTCTTTATGGCCACTATTCATGCGGAGGCAAGCTTCATCATAACTCCTCATCGATGCCCGTACACGTTCAAAGCTCTCAGGCGTGTTCTGAATGCACTGACAACCATCCACAATATATCCCCGGTGTTCATCGACACTTGTCAACAGGACTTTTAAGCAACACCTACACAAAAAAAATTTAAACGAATTCGAGTCGAGAGATCTGGGAACTACACGATCTGGGCCAGATCCCGCAGAAAGTGTCATCACTTCTGTCTCTAAGCTGGTCGTAGGTTGTGTTCCAAAAATGAACAGCATAGAGACAGAAGTGGTGACACTTTCTGCGGGACCTGACTATCATTTTGCACGACAATGCTCAAGCACGTACAGTGCAAGCTGTTACTGATTTGTTTGACTGATGGAGCTGCTAAGTGCTATATCGCCTACTGCACTCCCCTGACTTAAGCCCTCGTGAGTTCAATTCGATTTCTAAAATGAAGGAAACATTTCACGGCATTTGCTGCAGAACTGCTACAAATTCGTCGGGCAATAGACCACGCCGTTCGAAATGTCAACCCAATTGGCACTGCTAAGAGTATCCTGCGACTTCCACATCGCTGGCAACGGGTTATACACAATGCTGATAACTACTTTGAAGGTCAGTAAAACTTTGAAACACGTATCTATTTTGTACGAGCTGTAAATAAATAGTTGCCACTATTAAAGTTCCAACTCTCGTATGTAAACAATCTGGGAGACAATCTGAGCTGCCGTCTTTGGTTGTTTGCAGATGACGCTGTCTTTTATCGATTAGTAAAGTCATCAGAAGATCAAAACAAATTACAAAACAATTTAGAAAAAATATATGAATGACGCGAATATTGGTAGTTGACTCTAAATAACTAGAAGTGTGAGGTCATCCGCATGAGTGCTAAAAGGAACTCGTTAAACTTCGGTTACACGATAAATCAGTCAAATCTAAAGACCGCAAATTCAACTAAATGCCTAGGAATTACAATTACGTACAACTTAAATTGGAAGGAACACACAGAAAATGTTGTGGGGAAGACTAACCAAAGAGTGCGTTTTATTGGCAGGACACTTACAAAATGTAAGGAGACTGCCTACTCTACGCTTGTCCGTCTTCTTTTAGAATACTGCTGCGCGGTGTTGTATCCTTACCAGGTAGGATTGACGGAGTACATCGAAAAAGTTCAAAGAAGGGCAGCACGTGTTGCATTATCGCGAAACAGGGAAGAGTGTTTCACTGAAATAATACAGGATTTGTGATGGACATAATTAAAACAAAGGCGTTTTTCGTTGCGGAGGAATCTTGTTACGAAATTCCAATCACCAACTTTCTCCTCCGAATGCGAAAATATTTTGTTGACGCCGACCTACATAGGGAGAAACGATCACCATGAAAAAATAAGGGAAATCAGAGATCGTACGGAAAGACATAGGTGATCGTTCTTTCCTCGCGCTATACGAGACTGGAATAATAGATAATTATGAAGCTGGTTCGATGAACCCTCTGCCTGGCACTTAAATGTGGTTTGCAGAGTATCCATGTAGATGCAGATGATTTGCCCTTAGGCACCGGTACTGGTATGGCAACGTATGGTTAAAACAAAAGCAGCAACGTGCACTTCAGTTGCAGGTAGTCAATAGGGGTCTGGACAAGGTTAGCAGGGCTTTACTCGTAAACCAGTTTTCTCACAACAGCAACAGATCCTCTTTGCGCAACGGTGTTGAAGAACATGATTCGGATGTTAGCATTAACTGGCTATTTATAATTGCTCCTGGGAGAAGCCGGTGGCCAATTGCGCCACAAATTCTTGTCGTGGCTGAAAATGTTTGACGCAATGTGTGGTTTTCAACCAATGCACGAGCTGTGTCACGACAGTTGAGCATTCCATAGTCCACCGTTGTTTCCGGTAGCAGTAAAGCAGTCTTTAGGGCGGTTCCAGGCTGTCGTGGGAGGAGATGACCATCGCACGGAGCAACGTTTGTAACCTGGAACGTGAACATGGTACGCAATTAACAAATGGTACTCTATCATGTGAAAATTAAAATGTTTCTTTCGGTGGTTCGTTCCATATTTCTCTTCATAATGCCCTTAATGCCCTTACAAGAGTTCCCACAAGGTTTCTCTGTCCTACGATCACTTGTTCGTCATGGTGGCCCTCTGAAGTAGTGAAACTGTACATGTAACCACCCTGTATACTTTATGTCCTATTACACTTCGCTGAGGGACGCTATGTATTACTTCGTGTCCTAGTAGCTAACTTCGAAAATGAAGGTTCGATCAAGCCCAAGCCCTGAGTACTTGAATGATAAAGTAGTTGTTCATTACAGGTGTATTTCACTTTCTGTGACTCACTTGGTTTCACATGTGATATTTGATTATATTGTGATATCTATGACCACCCCCTTATAGGTTCCTCCGTCTGCAACAAGTGCTGTGTCTTCACCATTAATACAAGATCCTCTATCACGTCCGACAGGTTGATCGTTTGTGGACAAGTCACACGGCTACATTGTGTAAGCTCGTTATTGACCCTGGAACATCAAAGGGGCGAAAATGTTATAATGTTACTAAACCATCACAAATTTTACTACTGTATGTTTTATTCAACTTCATTCATAACTTATAGTTTATGCACTAATTAATTACAATTATAAGGTTCAAAATGATTCAAATGACTCTGAGCACTATGAGACTCAACATCTGAGGTCATCAGTCCCCTAGAACTTAGAACTACTTAAAGCTAAAAAACCTAAGGTCATCACACACATCCATGCCCGAGGCAGGATTCTAACCTGCGACCGTAGCGGTCGCGCGGTTCCGGACTGAAGCGCCTAGAACCGCTCGGTCACACCGGACGGCTACAATTATAAAGTCTCCAATGGTATGTCACATATAAAATAAGTACATGCCATGTTTTACACCCTTTACAGACAATACCAGATTGTTGGGAACAGGGAGTTGGTATGAGTTACAATCGTAAATTTTATGAGGGTTTAGTTATCTATGGTTAATCCAAGTGTACCTTCAAAAGCTTCTGCTTTGCTACCGCAACTCATCCAATGAAAGTTTAGCTTTAAAACTTACAAAAACGCTGCATACAATTTTGCGTGTAGCTGTAATTAGAATAATGCATGTTGTAGCCGCATCAAAGATAAAAACTTCAGTTCAATACTCGCATCTTTCTCTTCATGCCGTCAGTGAAAAGAAATATCGCAAATTGTAATTTCAGGATGAATCATAAATTCTGACAGTGAACAATATTTGCTTCACGTGCAACTACGAGCACGGAACAGCCCAATATGAGCCGTATTTCTAACGGCTTAATGATCGTTTCATCACTCTGTACTACGGTTTCTGATTCGATTATCGACTCTCGCTTATGTGGTGCGGAAGCGACGGCTGAGTTTGTAAATAGGGACGACCTAACAGGCGTCGCATAAGCTAGAATGGCGTGCACTTAGCGCATCTGCCGTCTTCGGTGTTAAAGCTGTGCAAACAATGTGAGCCACGGTGCTAATAACAAAGGGATATAATTCTAGTACTTTACTGCATGGCAAGTGGTGGAGTATCGCGTACGAGAAATGTACGATCGCGACACAAACTCGTAGCGAGTCGTTGCCTCGGCGCGAAGTTCAGCAACAGCGTTGTAACGACTGCTATCTTCGAACGCTCATCAGTCACTCCG
Source organism: Schistocerca gregaria (assembly GCF_023897955.1). Lineage (NCBI taxonomy): Eukaryota > Metazoa > Arthropoda > Insecta > Orthoptera > Acrididae > Schistocerca > Schistocerca gregaria. Next base: position 152,887,319 of record NC_064921.1, on the reverse strand, counting down.
CTCAACAACAGTAGCCACACTTATCATAGAGAAAGAGAGAGAGAGAGAGATCACATGTTACGCATTCCACTACTCCAGTGTAATATTTACGGCGTTGGAGGCGATCCGCTGTTCACAATTTTTTACCATATATTTGTTAGCCGGCACGGAATTTGGAGGTTTAAAATTAACATAACTCCATTTTAATGTCTCATAAGAAATGTATGAGGCAGTTTAATAACATCGTTCTCTTCTGTGATTAATTGACCAGCCTTCGATCACCGTTTTATCTCTCTCTCTCTCTCTCTCTCTCTCACGCACACACACACACACACACACACACACACACACACACACACACACACACACACTGAACGCCCTAATGCCACAAACTGAACGGAGGGAAATTACGTTTGTCGCCTGTCAGCGAATCTTGTAAATACCTTTTGCATCAGTGACCTTTAGTTCTCTTTACGTCTCTGACCTTGCGAACCTCTAGGCTTGGTTTAGAAGAGTGTAGAGAAAATCGCGTATATACCGTATATGGTTAACGTAATTGCACAGTATTGCTAATACTTGAGACATTATTCCATGGTTGCTATTTCGGTTATGTTTATCACGTGGATACGAGCAAATATCTTTTGCAGTTGAATGTTTATTTTGTTTTTACCAAAACGTTTCGATCATTCATACTAGGCTTCATCAGGTGTCTATTAAATTAAGAAAATTATTTAATTATACATACACTCCTGGAAATGGAAAAAAGAACACATTGTCACCGGTGTGTCAGACCCACCATACTTGCTCCGGACATTGCGAGAGGGCTGTACAAGCAATGATCACACGCACGGCACAGCGGACACACCAGGAACCGCGCTGTTGGCCGTCGAATAGCGCTAGCTGCGCAGCATTTGTGCACCGCCGCCGTCAGTGTCAGCCAGTTTGCCGTGGCATACGGAGCTCCATCGCAGTCTTTAACACTGGTAGTATGCCGCGACAGCGTGGACGTGAACCGTATGTGCAGTTGACGGACTTTGAGCGAGGGCGTATAGTGGGCATGCGGGAGGCCGGGTGGACGTACCGCCGAATTGCTCAACACGTGGGGCGTGAGGTCTCCACAGTACATCGATGTTGTCGCCAGTGGTCGGCGGAAGGTGCACGTGCCCGTCGACCAGGGACCGGACCGCAGCGACGCACGGATGCACGCCAAGACCGTAGGATCCTACGCAGTGCCGTAGGGGACCGCACCGCCACTTCCCAGCAAATTAGGGACACTGTTGCTCCTGGGGTATCGGCAAGGACCATTCGCAACCGTCTCCATGAAGCTGGGCTACGGTCCCGCACACCGTTAGGCCGTCTTCCGCTCACGCCCCAACATCGTGCATCCCGCCTCCAGTGGTGTCGCGACAGGCGTGAATGGAGGGACGAATGAAGACGTGTCGTCTTCAGCGATGAGAGTCTCTTCTGCCTTGGTGCCAATGATGGTCGTATGCGTGTTTGGCGCCGTGCAGGTGAGCGCCACAATCAGGACTGCATACGACCGAGGCACACAGGGCCAAAACCCGGCATCATGGTGTGGGGAGCGATCTTCTACACTGGCCGTACACCTCTGGTGATCGTCGAGGGGACACTGAATAGTGCACGGTACATCCAAACCGTCATCGAACCCATCGTTCTACCATTCCTAGACCGGCAAGGGAACTTGCTGTTCCAACAGGAAAATGCACGTCCGCATGTATCCCGTGCCACCCAACGTGCTCTAGAAGGTGTAAGTCAACTACCCTGGCCAGCAAGATCTCCGGATCTGTCCCCCATTGAGCATGTTTGGGACTGGATGAAGCGTCGTCTCACGCGGTCTGCACGTCCAGCACGAACGCTGGTCCAACTGAGGTGCCAGGTGGAAATGGCATGGCAAGCCGTTCCACAGGACTACATCCAGCATCTCCACGATCGTCTCCATGGGAGAATAGCAGCCTGCATTGCTGCGAAAGGTGGATATACACTGTACTAGTGCCGACATTGTGCATGCTCTGTTGCCTGTGTCTATGTGCCTGTGGATCTGTCAGTGTGATCATGTGATGTATCTGACCCCAGGAATGTGTCAATAAAGTTTCCCCTTCCTGGGACAATGAATTCACGGTGTTCTTATTTCAATTTCCAGGAGTGTATTTTGTTAGGATATATCTAGTGTTTCCTGGCAGATTATTAGAATTATCTAACTATTTACAAATATATGGTTGTGATTTGTCACTTACTTTCCTCTCTCTTTCATCATCATGCGTTATGCTCTTCGACGGACCACGTTCCAGTTTGTTCTTAACTCGTTGTTATTCTTTCCTCTTCTTCCACTATTCCTTCAATCTTTCACTGTGCTGCTTTTTCCTGTCCTCCGACCACTCTGTGACAATTTTCATTTTCCTCCTGTCTTGGAATCCTTCCATGTTTAAAACTTTTTCCCTGATAACTTTTTGTTGTAGGTAATCTTGACCATACTTTTCACACCGTACCGGTTTTCAATTGATAGTCACATGTGCGCATTTCACTATATGTCACATTCCTGTTGCACAATGACTTGACTTTTTGCCGGGTCTGGGTGGCCGAACGGTTCTAGGAGCTACAGTCAGCAACTGCGCGACCGTTACCGTCGCAGGTTCGAATCCTGCCTCGGGCGTGGATGTGTGTAGTGTCCTTGTTGTTGTTGTTGTTGTTGTTGTCTTCAGTCCCGAGACTGGTTTGATGCAGCTCTCCATGCTACTCTATCCTGTGCAAGCCGCTTCATCTCCCAGTACCTACTGCAACCTACATCCTTCTGAACCTGCTTAGTGTATTCATGTCTTGGTCTCCCTCTACGATGTTTACCCTCCACGCTGCCCTCCAATGCTAAATTTGTGATCCCTTGATGCCTCAAAACATGTCCTACCAACCATCTTCTAGTCAAGTTGTGCCATAAACTTCTCTTCTCCCCAATCCTACTCAATACCTCCTCATTAGTTACGTGATCTACCCATATAATCTTCAGCATTCTTCTGTAGCACCACATTTCGGAAGCTTCTATTCTCTTCTTGTCCAAACTAGTTATCGTCCATGTTTCACTTGTAGTGTCCCTAGGTTAGTTAGATTTTAGTAGTTCTTTCTATGTGACTGATGACATCAGAAGTTAAGCCCCCTAGTGCTCAGAGTCATTTCAACGATTTTTGCCTATGACTTTCTGACTGAGGCATCGTCGAACCTATAGAGCTGTAGTTAATGAAAGGGAAGTGGAGTGTTGCGGTGAGGTTGGAGGAATGGGTGGAATGGTAGCGAGCACTATCTCTCTCTCTCTCTCTCTCTCTCTCTCTCTCTCTCTCTCTCTCGCTTGTGTGTGTGTGTGTGTGTGTGTGAGTGTATTTTTAATTTTCTGTATATATATTTTTTTAAAATAATGTCAGTACTTTTATTAGTAATTCTGTCAATATGTGAGAATATTGTCTTTCTCTCAGTGTTTTTTCGATCACTGAGCATGTTTTAATTTTCCTTATGGCCTCTGAATGAAATGCTCATCCTGGAGAATGAACATTCACTTTCTTCAGTTATTATGCTACAAGAGTATCAGGTCTGTTTTCGTGCCAGCGTGCTGGTACCTTTCTTTTATTGCAGACTCTGCATGTTTGGAGTGAGCACAGTCGCGTTTCAGTGCCCTCATATATCCTTTGTCCCTGATATTAAAACACTGGTTCCCGCGCAAAGCCTCCGTCGTCCGTTTAGCGCCCTGTATTTACACGTTGACAATTACTATATGAAATAAACTCTTCATAACTTCTGAAAGGTTTGCGTTAGGACGCTCGGTTGTCCACAGGGAATGATAGGAATTATTACTTGCATGCGCAGGCGCCTTGTCGTTATCGGCCATTTACGCCTGAAAAACTCATGGTGCAGCAAAACTGGCGCATTTGGGGGCCTGAGAAACCAACATTCGAGATCGAGAAGTCTCACCACCCTCAACGGGTGACTGTGTGGTGTGCAATGTCCAGTTATGGAATGCGGGATGATCGGGACGATATTCCCTAATGGCGTGGTGACTTCCGAGCGGTACGTGGAGCTTTCGGAAGATGGTTTAAGCCCCATTATCCAAAGTGACACTGATTTTGACAAGATATGGTACATCTAAGACGGACAGTGTTTGATGTCCTTGAGGCGCACTTTGGTGTCCGCATTCCGCCACTGTCATGGGCTTCGATTGGCCTCCATATTTTCCGGATCTGAACGCATGAGACTCCTTTTTGTGGGTCTATATTAAAGACAAAGTGTACAGCAATAACCCCAAAACCATTGCTGAGCTGAAAACAGCCATTCAGGAGATCATCGACGGCATCGATGTTCCGACATTTCGGCGGGTCATGCAGAATTTGGCCACTCGTCTGCGTTTCACCATCGCCAGTGATGGCAGGCGTATCGAACATGTCGTAACCTAAATCCGAATATCTACAGTGACTTTTACATGTTGAATAAAGTGGTGCACGCCATAATTTGTAACGAATTGCCGGCCGGGGTGGACGAGCGGTTCTAGGCGCTACAGCCTGGAACCGCGCGACCGCTACAGTCGCAGGTTCGAATCCTGCCTCGGGCATGAATGTGTGTGATGTCCTTAGGTTGGTTACCTTTAAGTAGTTCTAAGTTCTAGGGGACTAATGACCACAGAAGTTAAGTCCCATAGTGCCCAGAGCCATTTGAACTATTTTTGTAACTAATTTCGTGTGTTTCTTATATTTAATAATTTTCGCCCTGTATGTTTCATCATTTTAAAAAACTAGAGCGCTCAAAAATTTACGCTAAAGTTAAACTTTTTCAGATACCGAACTTTGTTGGTGGTATTTGGTCTAGTTCAGACGTATTTGTCTCAGAAAGGTTTGCAACTACTTCGTCTTTCCTTCATGTGGGTGTAAGATATAGTTAATCAAACGCACCGGGCGTTTCACTGGGTCCCGCTCCGTACCTTAGTGGCTGTCCGTCATTGGCTACCGCCAGCGTCTGCCGCTTCCAATTCAGCGAGCCGCCGCGTCTAAGCGGAAAACGCTTGCCGCTGCCGTTGCCACACGACGCGCTGCCTCGCTCTAGTGGGAACCGGCCTTTAGGCGCTGCAGTCATGGACTGTGCGGCTGGTCCCAGCGGAGGTTCGAGTCCTCCCTCGGGCATGGGTGTGTGTGTTTGTCCTTAGGATAATTTAGGTGAAGTATTGTGTAAGCTTAGGGACTGATGACCTTAGCAGTTAAGTCCTATAAGATTTCACACACGTTTGAACATTTTTGAATGGTGTCGAAATCTTGCGGCCGGTGGAGGAAACGTCACCGACGAGGATCGCAGTGGCCGAGCCAGCATGGCACGAGCAGATATGAACACACAGCTCGCACGGAGGAGCTGATTCAGAACAACAGGAGTATGACGTTATGGCGTATAACAGTGGGGGGAATGTCGTTTGGAAGCGTTCGTCACATTGCTCACGATATTGTGCAGTAGCGGAAAGTCTGTTGCCGATGGGTTCCACGAAGTCTACCCAACCAGCACAAGGAGAAGCACTTGTTCACAGAAAGATCCGCACCTAAAGACTGGAAAATTGCTCAAGCCAAAAAGGGAAGTAGGAGTAATCCGCTGAATTACAGGCTTGTATCACTAACGTCGATTTGCAGTAGGGTTTTGGAACATATACTGTATTCGAACATTATGAAGTACCTCGAAGAAAACGATTTATTGACATATAGTCAGCACAGATTCAGAAAATATCATTCTTGTGAAACACAACTAGCTCTTTATACTCATGAAGAAATAAGTGCTATCGACAGGGGATGTCAAATTAATTCCATATTTTTAGATTTCCAGAAGGCTTTCGATGCCGTTCCTCACAAGCGTCTTCTAATCAAACTTCGTGGCTACGGAGTATCGCCTCAATTGTGCGACTGGATTCGTGATTTCCTGTCAGACAGTTCGTAGTAATATACAGAAAGTCATCGAGTAAAACAGGAATAATATCCGGCGTTCCCCAAGGAAGTTTTATAGGCCCTCTATTGTTCCTGATCTATATTAACGACAGAGGAGACAGTCTGAGTAGCCGTCTTAGATTGTTTGCAGATAATGCTGTCATTTACCGTATTGTAAAGTCATCAGATGATCAAAACGACGTGCAAAATGATCTAGATAAGATATCTGTATGGTGCGAAAAGTGGCAATTGACCCTCAATAAGGAAAAGTGTGAAGTTATTCACATGAGTAGTTAAAGAAATCAGCTAAATTTCGATTACGCGATAAGTAACACAAACCTGAGGGCTGTAAATTCAACTAAATACTTAGGGATTACAGTTACAAATAACCTAAATTGGAACGATCACATAGATAATATTGTGGGTAGAGCAAACCAAAGACTGCGATTCATTGGCAGAACACTTAGAAGGTGCAACAGGTCTACCAAATAGACTGCTTACACTACGCTTGTCCGCTCTACTCTGGAGTATTGCTGTGCGCTGTGGAATCCGCATCAGGTGGGACTGACGGATGACATCGAAAAAGTACAAAGAAGGGCAGCTCGTTCTGTATTATCGCGAAATAGGGGAGATACTGTCACAGACATGATACGTGAATTGGAGTGGCAATCATTAAAACAAAGGCGTTTCTCGTTGCGGCGGGATCTTCTCATGAAATTTCAACCACCAGTTTTCTCCACCGATTGCGAAACATTCTGTTGGTACCCACCTATATAGGGCGAAATGATCATCACGATAAAATAAGAGAAGGGCTCGCACAGAAAAATTTAAATGCTCGTTTTTTTCGCGCGCCGCTCGGGAGTGGAACGCTAGAGAGACTGCATTAACGTGGTTCATTGAACCCTCTGCCAGGAAATTTATTGTGAGTACTAGAGTGATCAGGTAGCTGTAGATGTAGATGGGGGCGAGCTTGGAGTAACTTTGTAACTTTCGCAACGGCTCTCCACAGAAAGGAACAGTTTTTTTCACCGCATTCTCACAGGTGATGAAACATGGATCCTCTACTACACCTCACAGCAAGAGGTGTGAAAACATTACGCCTCCCCAAACACAAATAGCTTTAAGGTGACGCCATCTGGTAGGAAGGTGATGGCCACAAAGTTTTGGGACAGCTGAACGAGGGAAGACAGCGACCGCCGAGCGATACTGCGAGACCTTGATTCGATTGCGCGAAGCGATCGAGAGGAAACGTCCACCACGCTGCCGAAGCATTTTCACTGGGACACCATCCACCAACCTTCCTACCTCTCTCCAAGCGACTCCTTTTTCCTCACTTGAAGCAGCACATAGGTGGCTGACGATACGAGGGGGTGAAACACTTCTCGACAACGCGGCATACTCAAACTCATCTCACGAAGCGAAAAGTGCCTAAAACGACGTGGAGAATACATCGAAAAATAACTTAATACGCAGTACCGAAAAAAAACAGTACACCCTTTTAGAGGTTTCCAATTTACTCAACATTTATTGCTGCAACAGTGCACATGAAATGATTACATTTACAGATCAATAGCGCAAGCGGTTCTGAGTTGCCAGGTACCGAGCCATGCTGAACGCATATTAGGACAGGGTGTAGCCTCCACGGGCGGCATCGCAGCCGCTTAATCTGGTATCCAGTGGATCGTACAGATGGAGACTACTGTCCTGGGATAGGTTGTGCCACGCCTGGTCGACCGGTTGACGTAGTTCTCTTAGAGTTGTTTGACGAGGCACACGAGGCACTTTTCGTCCTATCATATCCCACTCGCCAGCCCATGTGGTCGAGCGGTTCTAGGCGCTTCAGTCCGGGACCGCGCTGCTGTTACGGTCGCAGGTTCGAATCTTGTCTCGGGCATGGATGTGTGTGATGTCCTTAGGTTAGTTAGGTTTAAGTAGTTCTAAGTCTAGGGCATTGATGACCTCAGATGTTAAGTCTCATAGTGCTTAGAGCCTTTTGAACCATATCTCAACGTGCCCGATTGAAGATTATATCTCCGGAAGGCTTTTTGACACTGTACCACACAAGCGGCTCGTAGTGAAATTGCGTGCTTATGGAATATGGCCTCAGTTATGTGACTGTATTTGCGATTTCCTGTCAGGGGTCACAGTTCCTAGTAATTGTTGGAAAGTCATCGATTAAAACAGAAGTGATTTCAGGCGCTCCCCAAGGTAGTGTTATAGGCCCTTTGCTGTTCCTTATTTATAACCGGCCGGAGTGGACGAGCGGATCTAGGCGCTACAGTCTGGAACCGCGCGGCCGCTAAGTAGTTCTAAGTTCTAGGGGACTGATGACGACAGCAGTTAAGTCCCATAGTGCTCAGAGCCATTTGAACCTTATCTATATAAACGATTTGGGAGACAATCGGAGCAGCCATCTTCGGTTGTTTGCAGATGACGCTGTCGTTTATCGACTTATAAGGTCATCAGAAGATCAAAACTGCAAACCGATTCACAAGAAATATCGGAATGGAGCAAAAAGTGGCAGTTGACCCCAAGTAACGAAAAGTGTGACGTCATTCACATGAGTGCTAAAAGGAATTCGTTAAACTTCGGTTACACGATAAATCGGTCTAATGTAAGACCCGTAAATTCAACTGAATACCTAGGTATAACAATTACGAACAACTTAAATTGGAAGGATCACATAGAAAATGTCGTGGGGAAGGCTAACCAAAGAGTGCGTTTTATTGGCAGAACACTTAGAAAATGAAACAGACCTACTAAGGACACTGCCTACACTACGCTTGTCCGTCCTTTTTTAGAATACTGCTGCGCGGAGTGCGATCCTTACCAGATAGGACTGGCGGAGTACATCGAAAAAGTTCAAAAAAAGGCAGCACGTTTTGTATTATCTCGAAATATGGGAGAGAGTGTCACAGAAATGATACATGAATTGGGCTGGAAATCATTAAAAGAAACGCGTGTTTCGTTGCGTCGCAGTCTTCTCACGAAATTCCAATCACCAACTTTCTGCTCCGAATGCGAAAACATTTTGTTGACACCGGCTTATATAGGGCGGAACGATCACCACGATAAAATAAGGGAAATCAGAGCTCGTACGGAAAGATATAGGTATTATTTCTTTGCGCGCGCTATACGAGATTGGAATAATAGAAAACTGGAAGATGCTTCGATGAACCCTCTGCCAGTAACTTAAATGTCATTTGTAGAGTATCCATGTAGATGTAGACGCAGATGTAGAATCCGGAGATCGTTCTGGCTAGGGACGTTGCTGCACGTCTTGCAGAGTACGTTGAGTTTCACGAACGGTGTGTTGGCGAGCATGATGCTCTTGGAACCACACGTCACCTTTCTGAGGCAAGATCGGCAAGAAACGGGTCTGATACCATTCTGCACGTACTGAACGCTGGTTACCGAAGGTCAATGAGTGTTATAACTTGCCGTACCCGGCTTGGACGAAGCCATGTCTACATCGTACCCACGAACGACTATCACTTACGTACAAACAGAATCTGCTTCCATTTTAGAAGACCACGGCGCTCCATTGCATCATTCAAGTGATCCTCTGACGACCCAAGTCCAGCGGTGTGCGTAGATGCAGTGGAGTGAGTGGACAGCGGGCTAGAGGTGTGCGTGCCCGTAGCCTCACTGCTGCACTACTGGCCATTGCTACACCAAGAAGAAATGCAGATGATAAGCGGGTATTCATTGGACAAATATATTATGCTAGAACTGACATGTGATTACATTTTCACGCAGTTTGGGTGCATAGATCCTGAGAAATCAGTACCCAAAACAACCACCTCTGGCCATAATAACGGCCTTGATACGCCCGGGCATTGAGTCAAACAGAGACTGGATGGCGTGTACAGGTACAGCTGCCCATGCAGCTTCAACACGATACCACAGTTCATCAAGAGTAGTGACTGGCGTATTGTGACGAGCCAGTTGCTTGGCCACCATTGACCATACGTTTTCAGTTTGTGAGATATCTGGATAGTATACTGGTCAGGGCAGCAGTCGAACATTTTCTGTATCCAGAATGGCCCGTACAGGACCTGCAGCATGCGGTAGTGCATTATTTCGCTGAAATGTAGGGTTTCGCAGGGATGGAATGAAGGGTAGAGGCACGGGTCGTAACACATCTGAAATGTAACGTTCACTGTTCAAAGTGCCGTCAATGTGAACAAGAGGTGACCGAGACGTGTAACTAATGGCACCCCATACCATCACGCCGGGTGATACGCAAGTATGGCGATGACGAATACACGCTGGCAATGTGCGTTCACCGCGATGTCCCTAAACACGGCTGCGACCATTATGATGCTGTAAACAGAACCTGGATTCATCCGAAAAAATGACGTGCACCCAGTTGCGTCTTTGAGTAAACCGTCGTAGGCGCTCCTGTCTGTGATGCAGCGTCAAGGGTAACCGAAGACACGGTCTCCGAGCTAATAGTCCATGCTGCTGCAAACGTCGTCGATCTGTTCGTGCAGATGGTTGTTGTCTTGCAAATGTCCCCATCTGTTGACTCAGGGATCGAGACTTGGCTGCACGATCCGTTACAACCATGCGGATAAGACGCCTGTCATCTCGACTGCTAGTGATACGAGGCCGTTGGGATCCGGCACGGCGTACCTATTACACTACAGAACCCACCGATTCCATATTCTGCTAACAATCATTGGATCTCGACCAGCGCGAGCAGCAATGTCGCGATACGATAAACCGCAATCGCGATAGGCTACAATCTGACCTTTATCACAGTCGGAAACGTGATGGTACGCATTTCTCCTCCGTAGACGAGGCATCATAACAACATTTCAGCAGGCAAGGCCGGTCAACTACTGTCTGTGTATGAGAAATAGGTTGAAAACTTTCCTCATTTCAGCACGTTGTAGGTGTCGCTACCGGCGCCAACATTGTGTAAATGCTCTGAAAAGCAAATCACGGCATCTTCTTCCTGTCGGTTAAATTTCGCGTCTGTAGCACGTCATTTCGGGGTGTAGCAATTTTAATGGCCAGTAGTGTAATAACCGATTCGCAACAGTTCGTGTTCACACGTGTGGGCCCAGAAGCTCTCTTATCTGTGCTGTGGTAGCCGTACGACCTGCCGCTGCTGCCCTTACAATACGATGATTCTAGCGGGCGTCTGTGCTGCGTGGACGCCCAGAACTTCGTCTTCTTGTGGGAGAATGTTCACGTGAACACTGATACCAGTAGGTTTGCACAACTGACGCAACTTTTCCAGCTTGTGTGGCAGCTCTCCGAAAGGACCATTCCACCACTCGGAAGCGCAAAGTTTGACCCCTTTCAAACTCGCTCAGTTGGCTGTATGAAGGACGAGTGGATCTCCGTGGTATGATCGCCTGCTTGCTTCACACTTTTCCACCCCAGTGAGCGATCTGGCCATGAGCATTCTCTACTAAAGGGTCGACACAGAAGGGCTGTGGTTCCTTTTCCGCTGCGCTGTCTGTTGGCCGATGACGTTGGAACCATTATCAGTACATGTACTATACGCCTATTGGCATTTACGTCATCGGATCAAAATCGACTTCATCTTCCCAAGTGCACTACTTTTCTTTCTGGCAATAGTCGTAATATCAGCTTTGGCTGTATTTGTTATACCGGGTGATCAAAAAGCCAGTATAAATTTGAGAACTTAATAAACCACGGAATAATGTGGATAGAGAGGTACAAATTGACACACGTGCTTGTAATGACATGGGGTTTTATTAGAACCACACCATATTATTAGACACGTGAAAGATCTCTTGCGCGCGTCGTTTGCTGATGATCGTGTGCTCAGCCGCCACTTTCGTCATGCTTGGCCTCCCAGGTCCCCAGACCTCAGTATGTGCAATTATTGGCTTTGGGGTTACCTGAAGTCGCAAGAGTATCGTGATCGACCGACATCTCTAGGGATGTTTAAACACAACATCCCACGCCAATGCCTCAGCATAACTCCGGACACGATTTACAGTGCTGTTCACAACATTATTCCTCGACTACAGCTATTGTTGAGGAATACTGGTGGATATATTATTTCCTGTAAAGAACATCATCTTTGCTTTGTGTTACTTTGTTATGCTAATTATTGCTATTCTGATCAGATGAAGCGCCATCTGTCGGACATTTTTTGAACTTTTTTTTGTTCTAATAAAACCTAATGTCATTCCAAGCATGTGTGTCAATTTGTACCTCTCTATCTACATTCTTCCGTGATTTATTAACTTTTTAAGTTTATACTGACTTTTTGATCACCCGGTATAAATGAAGTATACGCATTTCACTGCAGGCCGTGTAACATTAGTTCCTGATCATACCTCGTACACTTTGGGCCATTTTTTTCCCATACAGGCATGTCAGATTTGACTCGTCAGCCCAACTATAACATAAGTGAAAAGATATCATCTCCCGAGTGCGAAGGGCAGTCACTAGTCGGTAGTGGCACGGTCTCTGTAATATCTTCTAGAATTCTGTGTTTCACTATGTCAGTACTGTTCCGTTCGTGAATACGTTGGAGCATGTATTGCTCTGAGCGGCTAATGCCATGCGAGTACGGCGGCGCCATCGATCTGGTCGCGGCTTTTGTTCGTCACGCAGGGCGCGTAGGCAGAAAGTTTACAGCCGCTTCGTGTGTTTATTGGACGGCGCTCATAATTGGGGTACAGCCAGTGTCTCGCCGCTATGCCGCTCCATTCAGGCGCCCAGCCGGCCGGGCTGAGTGATGGGCCAACCCACGCTTTGGCGGCAATCCCTTCTCCAGTGTAGCAATTCCGGGGCTTTTATATTCCTTTCTTGCGCGAGGATTTGCTGGCATTCTCTCGCACTGCGCAGCATCCCCAGTTCTGCGCTGCAGATGCGCAGAATAACAGAAAGGGGGAGTGGAAGATATCATTTAGCATTTAAATTCAGAGACCTTGGTGTCCACAAATGCAAGGGATACACACAAAGCTTAATTTATCACTTCAAAAAAATTAGGTTAAGCAATTATTTTTAGTAGCATCGCACGTAAATGTACTCAGTACTGCTGCATATTTATTATTGAAATACCGCAGTACCGTAGCACGTCTCTGGTAGGTTAAAAACGGAACCACGAAGCCCACTGATAAAAGGAAGTATTGTGCGGTAATTAATTTTCTGGATTTGTAGGGAAACAACGCTGCAATATTCCACCCTGCGTTGGTGGAAGGTACGGCGACAGTGCACCATCCCATACTGTCTAGTCACATTAACGGGACCATATGTCAAAAACCTTAACAACCACCTTTCTCAGTGCGGAATTGCAGGAAGATAGACAGTGCTGTGGGCAGCTGCCTTAGGTTTCTCGGTTCAGGATCCATGGCACGAACAGCTCGATTGAGGTGGTCCAACAGATACTCGATTCGGTTTAAATCCTGGAAATGTGGTAGCCAGGGTTGCTGGAATGAAAATTTCACTCTACAGCGGGGTGTACACTGATATGAAACTTCCTGGCAGATTGAAATTGTGTGCCGGACCGAGACTCGAACTCGGGACCTTTGTCTTTCGCTGGCAAGTGCTCTACTAACTGGGCTACCCAAGCAGACTCGCGACCTCCTCACAGCTTCAATTCTGTCAGTACCTCGTCTTCTACCTTCCAAACTTCTCAGAAGCTCTTCTGCGAACCTTGCAGAACTGTCCGGGACACAGTTTTAATCTCCCAGGAAATTTCATTCTGGTGGTCTTCGAACCACGCACATGCACGCGATGCATTTTCCTGCTGGTAGACGCCATTGTGCCAATGGGAAAACGAAGAGCAAATAGGGGTCGACATGGTCCCAAGGGTAGAATCGTATTTATATTGATCCAAATGGTTCAAATGGCTCTGAGTCCTGTGGGACTGAACATGTCTGGTCATCAGTCCCCTAGAACTTAGAACTACTTAAACCTAACTAAACTAAGGACATCACACACATCCATGCCCGAGGCAGGATTCGAACCTGCGACCGTAGCGGTCGCGCGGTTCGACACTTAGGCGCCTAGAACCGCTCTGCTACAACTGCCGGCTTATATTGATCCACTGTGCCTTCCAGAATGACGAGATCACCCAGGGAATCCTCCCTCATCCGACCTGCACCATTCCGACGATTGTTGCTGGGCCGTATACGCCAACAGCCATGTACTCGACAGAGCGAGGTGGCACAGTGGTTAGCACGCTCGACTCACATTCGAGAGTATGACGCTTCAATCAAAAAAATGGCTCTGAGCACTATGGGACTTAACATCTGAGGTCATCAGTCCCCTAGAACTTAGAACTACTTAAACGTAACTAACCTAAGGACATCACACAACACCGAGCCATCACGAGGCAGAGAAAATCCCTGACCCCGCCAGGAATCGAACCCGGGAACCCGGGCGTGGGAAGCGAGAACGCTACCGCACGACCACGAGATGCGGGCGACGCTTCAATCCCGCATCCGGCCATCCTGATTTAGGTTTTCCCTAAATCGCTGCAGGCAAATGCCGGGGTGGTTCGCCGGCCGAAGTGGCCGAACGGTTCTAGACGCTTCAGTCTGGAACCGAGCGACCGCTACGGTGGCAGGTTCGAATCCTGCCTCGGGCATGGATGTGTGTGCTGTCCTTAGGTTAGTTTAAGTAGTTCTAGGGGACTGATGACCACAAACGTTAAGTCCCACAGTGCTCAGAGCCATTTGAACCGGGGTGGTTCCTTTGAAAGGGCACGACTTTTCCCATCCTTCCCTAATCCGATGAGACCGATGACCTCGCAGTTTGGTCTCCTCCCCCAAATCAACCCTATGTACCCAATGGAGCATAAAACGGGATTCGTCTGGAAAGGCCATATTTCACCAGCCAGTGAACGTCCAGATGCGGCATTGGCGTTCAAATTGCAGCGTTCGACGCCTACGAACAGCAGTCAGCATGGGTGCATGAACCAGGCGCCTGATTCAGAGGCCCGTACGCTGGAATGTTAGCTATACGATCGTTAAGGAGACACTGTTTGTGGCCCTTTGTTCATCTGTGGTGTCAGACGCCCACCAGTTGGATGTTTATTCACCTGTCCACATCTCTGCAGCCGTCATTCACCCTTGTCGTCTATGAGCCGTGGTGCGCCACAGTTACGTCGGCGCCGGATTTGGATAGAGCCATTTTGCCACACACCGTATAGTTTAAATCACCTGTGTGCGTGAACGGTTTACAAACTTTTTTCGGAAATACTTCCACCCTTGGCCTGTAAGCCAATGATCATGTTCTTTTGCAAGACAAATACATCGCTCCGTTTCCGCATTACGACAACGACTGCAACGTTTTCTGTGGCGCTCCGGCACGCTTTGTATACCCTCCACAGGCAGTGCTGCCAACTGCCGTCTGAGTGGTTATTGCACGTTGACCTCGATCGTAGGTGGTGGTCATATTAATGTGACTGGACCATGTATGACACAGTGATTAGCTGGCACAGACCATTTGAGTGTGAAGAGACGAGTCTGAATGACGAAGAACGAAGTGTGATACTATTACAGCCGTTGGATAAAAATATGAAAACAACGGAAGAAATGCTTACTTGAACGTAATGCAGTTTCTAGCAAAGCTTACAGGCTGCGCTGTTGTATTTTAACAAGAACAGAACTCGTGCGATGTCCTCACTACCTTGCAAGTCAAGTGTCAGCCATGGTCAGAACAGTGTTGTGTGTAGCTATGAGAGGATCATGTCGGGGACAGATCGTTGGTGCTCGAATAATGGGTGCTTTTGTGACCAGGATGGCCGAAGTGTTTCGTATTCAAGAGGCATTGCATCTAATAGTTGCACCGCATGCAAGGAAAGCGGGAAAACATCATCAACTGAGCCACAACGGGGACGAAAGTTTGTGTGAAGTGATTGCGCCAGTCGGTCATTGAGGATGATTTGGAAAAGTAAGAGGACGACAGCTGCAAAAGGCACTGCACAACTGAATATCGATCCGCGGACCCTGTCAGCACAAAAACGACACGAATGGAGCTCCATAATCAGGGAATTGCAGGGCTGGTTAAAATTCCCAAACCACACGTCACTGGTGGAAATGTCCTTAAGAGGACAACTTGTCGCTGAAGCCATAAAAACCTGGACTGTCGAGCAATGGAAGGAAGTCATTTGGTCGGAGGAATCTTGTTTCACACTGTTTCCAACTTCTGGCAGAGTTTACGTTGCAAGAATGAAGCATGGCGGAGTTCGTTGGTGATCTGTGCAGCCGTATCGTGGTATTCTATGGACACCATGGTTACTCTGCAAGGTCACATTACTGTCAATGATTATGTAATCGTTTTGGCCGATCAGTTCCGTGTTACGTTACAATGTTCGTTGCCAATGACGATCCTGTGTTCCAAGACGACAGGTCCCTGTACTCACAGATTGCATGCTCGAGGACTAGCTTTTTGAGCAAGAGGATGATTGTCTCCTCTCCCTGGCCACCACAGTTACCAGTTCTCAATATTATTGAGCCTTTGTGGTCGACATGATCACTATCTAACTCCATCGTCGTTACCTGAACTTGGCACTATTTTGTAGGGATAACTGTCTAAGATTCCCTTGAAAACCATACCGGACCTGTATATATCCATTTCGAGACAAGTGAAAGTTGTTTTGAAAGCCAGCGATCTTCCTTCACCGTATTAGGCATGGTAAAGCGTTGTGTTTTTATTGTTTCCAGTACAGTTCCTTACCCTTGTATGTCTCTGTGAAGAACCGGGAATCGCAAGACAATTGGATGCCCTAATGCTCGAATGCCGGCGGATCGCGTTCGGCCGATACTGGAAAGAATGTAATCCAGTCAATGGTCGGTTTCGAACATACGCTACGACGTTTTTAACATAACAAAGTTCGCCGTTCGCTTGATTCCTCGACTGCTCAGTCCCACTCAAAAAGCGTGTCGAACCGAGCCAGCTGCGGCAGGCCAGTCCATATGACCCTTGCAGCCGCCTAATCTCCATGGGTGTATCACGGTGACCCCGGAACAAGGGAGCAAAGCAAACAGAGGAAAAATATGGGCTCATCACACCCGAAAAAGGCGAAGATCCTAACATCGGCGGGAAGGTGGTGGTGATGAGTGTTTTTGGACTGGCACTGTGTGGTACTATGTGGAGTATGTTCGCAAGGACCAGACCGTCACATGAGCATACCACCGAAATCTCCTGAAGAATTTACCGAAGGCTGCCCTGACGAAGCGTCGTGGGATGCTGTCTGAAAGGTTGTTTTTGCTTCACGTTAACGCTTCAGCTCATTCTGCACCAGTACACAATCTTCGTGCTGCTTCTTTGTGCTATTAAATTTTACCTCGTCCTTCGTATTCTTCTGACATGGCGCCCAGTGACTTCTTTCCTCTTTCCTTATATAAAAAAAATTGCCTAGCGACGACGATAACGTTTTTTCCCTTGTGTGACAGCACAGTCAGGTACAATTTTTAAAAGAAATTTCCTCCATTTGACTGTAAATTGTTCGTTTATGCCACAGTTCAGAAGAACGCGAAATCCTGAAGATGGGCTAAAATTTACAGACGCGCGAAATTTGGCACGTACTTCGATGCGAGATGCCTTTAATAGGTTCCACAACGAAACATTGTCTCGAAATTTGGTAGAAAATCCGAAGAAATTCTGGTCGTATGTAAAGCACACAAGCGGCAAGACGCAGTCAATACCTTCGCTGCGCAGTGCCGATGGTACTGTTATCGACGACTGTGCCGCTAAAGCGGAGTTATTGAACGCAGTTTTCCGAAATTCCTTCACCAGGTAAGACGAATGGAATATTCCAGAATTTGAAACACGAACATCTGCTAGCATGAGTTTCTTAGAAGTAGATACCTTAGGGGTTGCGAAGCAACTCAAATCGCTTGATACGGGCAAGTCTTCAGGTCCAGATTGTATACCGATTAGGTTCCTTTCAGATTACGCTGATACTATAGCTCCCTACTTAGCACTCATATACAACCGCTCGCTCACCGATAGATCTGTACCTACAGATTGGAAAATTGCGCAGGTCTCACCAGTGTTCAAGAAGGGTAGTAGGAGTAATCCATTTAACTACAGACCTATATCATTGACGTCGGTTTGCAGTAGGGTTTTGGAGCATATACTGTATTCAAACATTATGAATCACCTCGAAGGGAACGATCTATTGACACGTAATCAGCATGGCTTCAGAAAACATCGCTCTTGTGCAATGCAGCTAGCTCTTTATTCACACGAAGTAATGGCCGCTATCAACAGGGGATCTCAAGTTGATTCCGTATTTCTAGATTTCCGGAAAGCTTTTGACACCGTTCCTCACAAGCGACTTCTAATCAAGCTGCGGAGCTATGGGGTATCGTCTCAGTTGTGCGACTGGATTCGTGATTTCCTGTCAGGAAGGTCGCAGTTCGTAGTAATAGACGGCAAATCATCGAGTAAAACTGAAGTGATATCAGGTGTTCCCCAGGGAAGCGTCCTGGAACCTCTACTGTTCCTGATCTATATAAATGACCTGGGTGACAATCTGAGCAGTTCTCTTAGACTATTCGCAGATGATGCTGTAATTTACCGTCTAGTAAGGTCATCCGAAGACCAGTATCAGCTGCAAAGCGATTTAGAAAAGATTGCTGTATGGTGTGTCAGGTGGCAGTTGACGCTAAATAACGAAAAGTGTGAGATGATCCACATGAGTTCCAAAAGAAATCCGTTGGAATTAGATTACTCGATAAATAGTACAATTCTCAAGCCTGTCAATACAACTAAGTACCTGGGTGTTAAAATTACAAACAACTTCAGTTGGAAGGACCACATAGATAATATTGTCGGGAAGGCGAGCCAAAGGTTGCGTTTCATTGGCAGGACACTTAGAAGATGCAACAAGTCCACTAAAGAGACAGCTTACGCTACACTCGTTCGTCCTCTGTTAGAATATTGCTGCGCGGTGTGGGATCCTTACCAGGTGGGATTGACGGAGGACATCGAAAGGGTGCAAAAAAGGGCAGCTCGTTTTGTATTATCGCGTTATAGGGGAGAGAGTGTGGCAGATATGATACACGAGTTGGGATGGAAGTCATTACAGCATAGACGTTTTTCGTCGCGGCGAGACCTTTTTACGAAATTTCAGTCACCAACTTTCTCTTCCGAATGCGAAAATATTTTGTTGAGCCCAACCTACATAGGTAGGAATGATCATCAAAATAAAATAAGAGAAATCAGAGCTCGAACAGAAAGGTTTAGGTGTTCGTTTTTCCCGCTCGCTGTTCGGGAGTGGAATAGTAGAGAGATAGTATGATTGTGGATCGATGAACCCTCTGCCAAGCACTTAAATGTGAATTGCAGAGTAGTCATGTAGATGTAGACTATCATGATTTCGGCTTTGTAACCATTCGCAAGCGCATGTAGAAATCCATAGCTATTATACAAATGTATATATGAATGTATGTATTTACTCGTGTGTATATATGTTCCACATCTCCTCCTAAACCTCTAGTCTGATTTCAACCAATCTTGGTATAATGTCTCTTACTCTCAGGCAACAATCGCTGTCGTGGTAAAAAGCACCTACCTATCATAGTTCAAGAGATATGACATCATAATGAGAAGCGTGTACAACTGCCGTATCATGCATGACGTTTAAATTGATTGCTTCTATGCTACTAATCGAATTATCAATAAATTTCGCAGACAGTGTCCACAGACGCGGCTGAATGTACCTACATAAATATGTGTATCATTGCGCGACACATAGTTCAAGAGATATGACGCGATAAACAGTGAGATGCGTGTAAAAATGTCGCATCATACATGAAGTTTTAATACATTTATTTATTAAGACACTCCTACAGTCGAATCAACTAAAGGAAACCTTGATGTTTGACAGCGCTTTGGACTGCTTTCAGCTGCAAACGCTTGTAGCCGAAAATAAAAGTCGTCTGTAGAGCTATCAAAAGGTGTTGCCATAGAGATGTTTACAAAATCACGTTGTAGATACGCGAAACAGCTACATCCAACATACAAAAACTGTCCAGGACCATCTCCCACCGACTCCACTGCGGGAGTACATACAACATTTCGTTTCTAATAGAAAATTGACAAAATGATTACCCGGCAGTGCCGGATTTGTCAGCTAGTGTTACAATATATCAAAGATTTTGTATCACTTGAGTGTGATGTTAAGTTTGAGAATTGCTATAAAGCCGAAATCATAATTGTGTGAAATAAATGAGCAGTTTACAATCGAATGGCGGAAGTTTCTGAAATGGAACTTCTCCTCAAATTTTAGAAGTAATTTAATGTGACGAATGTATCCTTTTCAAGTTTCTTTTTTTAATCAAGAGTGAGATTAAGAAACTTACTGGCAGATTAAAACTGTGCACCGGTCCGAGACTCGAATTCGAGACCTTTGCCTTTCGCGGGCAAATGCTCTACCAACTGAGCAACCCAAGCACACAAGTCTGGCACACAGTTTTAATCTGCCAGGAAGTTTCATATCTGCGCACACTCCGCTGCAGAGGGAAAATCTCATTCAAGAGTGAGATTGTTTGAGATCCTGATCACAGCCTGCAAGTTAATGTCTGTCAAAGAGCATCTAAGGGCCTACATTTACTCTTGTCATGTTTCAAGCAAGAAAAACTTTGCTCACAAGTATATGTAGACCCAAATATACAGAATATTTTCTCAGCTAATTTCCTAATATACAGAAATTCTTCAGAAGACAAAAATTTATAAAAGTCAACTAATTTCACAGCAGTAAATATGTTTTTCACAGTTGGATCTCTCTGTGTGTCAATAAGTAAATGGAAAATGTCTTTATGGTCGCTCAGCCACAGGACCGAATGTCAACATTGTTTGTACGGTTAGTATCTACACTGTGCAGTGCGGTTGCTTACTGATGTGGCCATGCTAGTGGAAATTCTCGGCCGCCTGGGGCTCGCAATTTGCCCACCCCTAAGATAATTATTAGCCCTGTATTCGTTATATGTTGTGTACTTGCTTCCCACTCCCCACACTGCAAGGTCTCTGTTGTGTTGGCAGAAGAGCCAACACCGTGTTACGAGAGGAGGCCGAAATGGACGCGTTTTAGCTCACGCAGGCTGGCGTGAGGAGGAAAGAACTATACTGACGTGAGGTCTGGAACATGACAAGGAATGAGAATTCAGAAAGCGGACATAATTAGTTTGATACTTAACTTTAATCTATTAATGATGAAAGTCTCGACGGTACATGATTCACAATATTATCTGTTTAGAATACTTACAGTAACTGAATATGGCGCCTTGCTAGGACGTAGCAAATGACGTAGGTGAAGGCTATGCTAAACTGTCGTCTCTGCAAATGAGAGCGTATGTAGGCAGTGAACCATCGGCTGTACAACTGGGGCGAGTGCTAGGGAGTCTCTCTAGACTAGACCTGCCGTGTGGCGGCGCTCAGTCTGCAATCACTGATAGTGACGACACGCGGGTCCGACCTATGCTAACGGACCGCGGCCGATTTAAAGGCTATCATCTAGCAAGTGTGGTGTCTGGCGGTGACACCACAGTCTCCTGCCCCACCTCTGCCCCATCAACTCCCTCTTTCCCACTTACTTCATCACATTCACGACACTCCGAATTTTTCCTTATAGCCTATTAGTCAGGGCCAGTACTCACATGGTGTACTCTAGTGTCAGTACAGAAACAAGCCAGTACGCACTTGCAACGATCAATAGAGTGGGACAAAGTCGATCGTGTAAAAGGGGTTCGAGTGTATATGCTGCAATGCAGTTGGAACGAATGTTGCTGAGAGAGAAATCGTCACCGAGAGGAGCGTGCGGAAGTCCGGAAGGCGTCGGCACAGTAGATGCATGCCTCACAAGTACAGAGGGGTAGCGGCCAGAGGCGTGTGAACTGTGACTGCATCGGCGACTGGCGCGCGCAGCCACTCTAGCGTGCAAACACGCCACCGACCCACCCCATCCCAGGTTTTGCTGCCGCGCGAGCACAAAGCACGCGCCACGCTCTCACACACAGGCGCGGGTCAAAAGGGGCGACCTGTGTGTGAGCCGAGGGGCGCTGCCCTCACAGGCTCTTTAATGTAGCGCCCCGACTCACAGACCTTACGTACTGCACACACTCCGTATCACACGCTCCGAGTTTCTCTCTTTGCTACTGTTGTGACGTAAACATAAACATCACTCACGGACTGGCGACTGCTGCCTACGAGGATGTACGAGGAGGCCTCTTTGACCCTGGGACATGTAATCAGCATATGGCCAAATCTTCTGTCTGTCTGTCATGCCCCCTCTTTCTCAGTAATGGGTAGACATATCGAGTTGAAATTTATGTCACGTCCTAAGGTCTTCGGCCCCTTGGCGGTATAAAACATTTAAGTTTCTACGTCAATACAGCCGAAAGATACAGCCATTCTCTCAGATATTTCAATACTTGCACGCTCACTCATCAAAATATACAGGGTAATTCCCGTTGACCTGTAATAATGAAATTTGGTGAAAAGCAAAGTTTCACAGCACAAGTAAAGGAGAAAATCAGAAAATTGTTAAATTAGAATTACATCACATAAAAGTACAGGTGTTGACAGATGTGAAAAATACCGAACTATCAGTTTAATAAGCCTCAGTTGCAAAATACTAACACGAATTCTTTACAGATGAATGGAAAAACTGATGGAAGCCAACCTCGGGGAAGATCAGTTTGGATTCCGTAGAAATGTATGAACACGTGAGGCAGTACTGACCCTACGACTTATCTTAGAAAATAGATTAAGGAAAGGCAAACCTATACATCTTTCATTTGTAGGCTTAGAGAAAGCTTTCGACAATGTTGACTGGATTACTCTCTTTCAAATTCTGAACGTGGCGGGGGTAAAATACAGGGAGCGAAAGGCTATTTACAATTTGTACAGAAACCAGATGGCCGTCATAAAAGTCGAGGGGCATGAAAGGGAAGCAGTGGTTGGGAAAGGAGTGAGACATGGTTGTAGCCTCTCCCCGATGTTATTCAATCTGTACACTGAGCAACCAGTAAAGGAAACAAAAGAAAAATTAGGAGTAGCAATTAAAATCCATGGAGAAGAAATACAATCTCAGAGGTTCGCCGATGACATTGTAATTCTGTCAGAGACAGCAAAGGACCTGGAAGAGCAGCTGAAGTGAATGGACAGTGTCTTAAAAGAAGGATATAAGATGAACATCAACAAAAAGAAAACGAGGATAATGCAATTTAGTCGAATTAAATCGGGAGATGCTGCGGGAATTAGATTAGGAAATGAGACACTTAAAGTAGTAAAGGAGCTTTGCTATTTGGGGAGCAAAATAACTGATGATGTTCGAAGTAGAGAGGATATAAAATGTAGACTGGCAATGGCAAGGAAAGCGTTTCTGAGGAAGAGAAATTTGTTAACATCGGGTCTAGATTTAAGTGTCAGGAAGTCTTTATTGAAAGTATTTGTATGGAGTGTAACCATGTATGGAAGTGAAACGTGGACGATAATTAGACAAGAAGATAATAGAAGCTGTCGAAATGTGGCGCTACAGAAGAATGCTGAAGATTAGACGGGTAGATCACATAACTAATGAGGAGGTATTGAACAGAATTGAGGAGAAAAAAAAATTGTGGCACAACCTCACCAGAAGAAGGGATCGGTTGGTAGGGCATACTCTGAGGCATAAAGGGATCACCAATTTAGTATTGGAGGGCAGCGTGGAGGGTAAAAATCGTAGAGGGAGACCAAGAGTTGAATACACTAAGCAGATTCAGAAGGACGTAGGTTGCAGTAGGTTCTGGGAGACGAAGAAGCTTGCACAGGATAGAGTAGCATGGAGAGCTGCATCGAACCAGTCTCTGGACTGAAAACCACAACAACAAAAATATCATTTTGCCATTAGACCTTATATTGCATTCATCACCTGTCAAAAGCAGAATAGAAAAACATTCCTTCATTTAAGAATAAAATGTAAATAGTAATCCTGTTTTTAAAGTCAATAAATATTTTATATGCCGTTCTCTCTCTACACGTATGAACTGTAGTTCCCTGCTCGCTTCTTTTCGTATGTCCGGAGTAGTCTCAGGAACTACTGTAGAGATTTTTATACGGTCTTGGGATTCCGGGGACTGATATTTTGCCAACTTTCTCGATGTACTCCATTAATCCTATCTGGTAAGGATCCAAGACCGTGAAGGAGTACTCCAAAAGAGAACACACAAGTGTAGCGCAGGCAGTCTCTGTAGTAGGTCTGTTACACTTTCTAAGCATTCTGCCAATAAAACGCAGTCTTTGGTTTCCCTGCCCACGACATTCTCTTGTGCTCTTTCCAATTTAAATTGTTCGTAATTGTAATTCCTAGATGTATAGTTGAATTTACGACCTTTAGATTAGGCTGATTTATTGTGTAACCGAAGTTTAACGGATTCCTTTAAGCACTCGTGTGGATCACCTCACACTTTTCATTACTTAGGTTCAATTGCCAATTTTCACACCATTCAGATATCTTTTCTAAATCGTTTTGCAATTTCTTCTGATAAGTTTACTGGACCATAGAGGGCGTCATTATCTGCAAACAACATAAAACGGCTGCTCAGATTGTGTCCTAAATCGTTTGTATGCATAAAGAACGGCAGAGGGCCTGTAACACTACCTTGGGGAACGCCAGAAATCACTTCTGTTTTACTCGACGACTTTCCGTCAGTTACTACAAACTGTGACCCCTCTGACAGGAAATCACGAATCCAGTCGCATAACTAACACGCTGTTCCACAAGCACGCAATTTCGCTAGAAGCCGTTTTTGTGGTACAGTGTCAAAAACCATTTCAAAATCTGGAAATACGGAATCAATTTGAAATTCATTGTCAGTAGCACTCAGCACTTCGTGAGAGTAAAGAGCTAGATGATTTTCAGAAGAACCGTGTTTTCTAAATCCTTGTCGACTGTGTGTCAATAGACCGTTCTCTTTGAGGTAATTCATAATATTCGAACACAATTTATGTTCCAGAATCCTGCTTCGTATCGACGCCAGTGATATAGGCATGTAGTTCAATGGATTAGTCCTATCTTTCTTGAATACTGGTACGACGTGCGCAACTTTCAAAACTTTGGGCACGGATCTGGCCGGCCGCTGTGGCCGAGCGCTTCTAGGCCCTTCAGTCCGGAACCGCGCTGCTGTTACGGTCGCATGTTCGAATCCTGCCTCGGGCACGGATGTGTGTGATGTCCTTAGGTTAGGTTTAAGTAATTCTGAGTCTAGGGGACTGATGACCTCAGATGTTAAGCCCCATGGTGCTCAGAGCCATTTGAACAATTTTGGTACGGATCTTTCGTCGAGTGAGCGGTTTTATATGAACGTTAAGTATGGAGCTATTGCATCATTGTACTCTGAGAGGAACGTAATTGGTATACAGTCTGGACCAGAAGACTTGTTTCTTATTAAGTGATTTAAGTTGCTTCGCTTCTCAGAGGATTTCTGTTTCTAAGTTACTTACTTTGGCAGCTGTTCTTTATTCTATTCTGGAATATTTACTGCGTTTTCTTTGGCGAAGGAATTTCCAAAGGCTATGTTTAGTAAATCTAATTTCCAGAAGTATTTACATTGCTATCGCGCATCAATAATGATCTCGCATTGAAGTCCGCGCTAAATTTCGAGCTTCTGTGAAAGGTCGCCAGTCTCGGAGATTTTGCGTTCGTTTGGGTTTTGCATTCTTTTCCGTTGTTTCTATGACAGTGTTCTGACCTGTGTTGTGTACCAAAGGGGATCAGCTACTTTGTCCGTTAATTTGTTTGATATAAATGTCTCAATTGCTATAGATACTATTTCTTTAAATTCAAGCCACGTCTGGTCTACACTTAAATTTTTAATTTGGAAAGGGTGGAGATTATCTCTCAGGAAGCTGTCAAGTGAATTTTTACCTGCTTTTTGACTAGGTGTATTTTTCGTTTATTTTTGGAGGATTTGAGGTTGCAGTATTCCATCTCGCAACGACAACCCTGTGTTCACTAATCCTTCTATCCGTTTTGATGCTCGTTATTCGCTCAGGATTATTTGTCGCTAATTCTTAAGCTTGTAGCGCCGAACACCAACTTCTGTGCAAAACAATGCAACCTTGTTGTCCAGAAACTACACCATTGTGGTTGGGGTGGACAACCGTGACACAGTCTCCACCCGACAAACAGCAAACTCTAGGCCAAACTGGCTTACGTTATTGATGCGGCTAGCTTATTGCCGGAACCATGTACAGTACGAGAGAAGCTAATGAGCAGTTAGGCCTAAACAGGGATTCACGGGGACTACCGCACTGCCTTTTACTTGTTCCTCTCACGTAGCAAGCGCCTAGCTCAATAATTACTTGACCCCTTTTATCAGAGGTTCCTTGGCTTGACCTAGAATGAAGGCAGTACTCTGAATGCAGCTAAACTCCCACTCACAGATCTTCGCCAAAAGCGGTGTTACCGGAGGTCATATTTAATATCTTGTGTACTAATTTGACTCTTTGTGTTCTGGCTAATTGGCTTTATGGCTTGCTGTAAGGAAGACCTTTTGAAAGGAATGAACAGCATCCTTAGCACTCAGTAAGTCTGGTAAATAATAAGAAAAGCAAACATGAAGGCTTTCAACAACGGTGTAAAGGGAAATAACGAGTTGCCTAAGATCAGAATTGGGAACGACACAGTAGCTGAAGAAACGAAATAATTCTCTATGTATGAAGTAAGATTATACAGGCTAGTTGAAGCGATGATGATGTCAGTTGTAAATTGGCACTGGCAAAGGTTTCTTCGGTAACTGAGGTCTAGTGGTATCAGATACTGAAATTAAAAAAGGAAAATATACCTGAAAGAGTTCGTCTGGAACAAGACATCGCATAGTAGTGAAACATTATGGGATGTTGAGTTTAGTAGTTACATAAGAATGAATAGATTAATACAAGACAGGAAAAGATGGAGGGCCGAATGGAATCAGTCGAAACACTGATACACATCAACATTTAAAAAATATCGTCGAAATAAGACTTAGGTAAAATGTATATTTTCTTCCACCACGGACAGCCAATCCACTAACACTGACTGAGGAAGTAGCAGAGGAATTAAGAATTGCCCAAAACCTGCGATGCCCGCCGATATTATTGGCAGTTTTATCAGTTTTAGTGTATCTGGATAATGGTGTCATTATACTGGGTGACCCCCTGAGATGACTACGAAGGGTAAATGTATCAGTTTGAGGTAAGAGACGCTGGTCCGCAGACAAACAAGTCGAAAGTTATAAGCGACAATCGTTCTGTTGCCTCTGACAGTGGAATCCCCGTACCAGTACTGTTGTTAATAAGGTTGTAGAGTAGGGAAATTTCAACGGTGGCAGTATAGACCAACACGAAAAAAAATTCCTAGTAAAAATATGGGCTCTAAAATGCATGCTTTAAGAGCTATTAGTATGTGTTCTTATTCGATATGAAACGTCCCCTTAGAAAAATTGTACAAGACTGTGCTTATAATAACACACAAAATTTTTAGCGCAACGGAATCTGACGTTCAATAATCCGTAAAAAAAAATTTACAAATTATTTTGGGCAGTGGCCAATAATGATTTGATAAAATTTTTATAATTACAATAACAAAGATATCAAATGCACACACTCATTGATACAATGTTGGTCAAAAGCTAAAATATTCTCCCAGTCCCATAAAGACAGTTCTGATCATTCATCACAGTAAAACTGCCGTTTGTTTTCTCAAAGTCTGAGCAGTAAAAGACAATGCACACGGAAGTAGTGGATTTCCATGCAGTCTTGAAGAAGTAGTGTTGTCCTTCCAACGGAAAGACAGTGCTGACTCTTGACATGCAGACAGGTAATGGGCCACAGCAGAGCAAATCCACCGCAGAGTCAGTCGAAGTTTTGAAGAATATTGGTAGGTAGGTCATCACAGAGCAGACCCACTGTAGTCTTGTTAGAGATTACGGTATTGGTGACCCACCAGAAGTGCAGACCCACTGCAGTCCTTGTAGAAATAATGGTATTGGTGGGCCACCAGAGGTGCAGACCCACTGTAGTCCTTGTAGAGATGGTCAGCAGCCATCTGTTGCGACTGTGCAGATGCACAATCACCATCGAAGAGTCTTGCGGACATTATAGCAAGTCCATAAACCACCTCTTGTGCACTCACAAAGTTTTTGGAATTGTCCTTAGAACCAGCAATGCTGTTATCCAGTCCCTTGCTGAATTATTAACACACGTGCAAACACTAACAGTCCCTACTTCTCACATATTGTCCATATACTATGACCAACAGAAACGTGTGCAGTGAAATGTAACTTACAAGTTACTTAATTTGATGAACTGGTGTCAATTACAATTTTATAAGATAAGAATACAACAACAAAGGTACAAAATACATCATTAAAGAACATAACAATACACATAACATTTGTAGTAAAACAGGCTTTACAAAAGAATAGAAATAAACATGTACATCAGTGTTACAAGAATTATGACATAAGTACATACATAAAAGATCAGAATAACTTTTGAAACAACTTCACACATGAGTATTAAAACAAAACAGAATAAATTATGTCTAAACATTTTTACAAAGTAAATAACATATTATCAGAAAAATTCTACAATGCAACTCTCATCAGATAAACACGTAAAGACAAGAGGAACACAAATATATAAGAGTACACAAACACATAGGGGGATAACACAATGCAAAGGACAGGGTTCGTTTTCAGTGTAACATTTGGTACTGCAGTCCAACCCAAAACTTCATTCCATAGATCTTTCGTCTTATTTCAACTTTTGTTTTCACCAAAACATCCTATCCAAGCATGCTTTCTGTATTTATATGTTCACATATTTCTTACCTCATTATTTATTTTCCATTATCTTACCTCATCATTTATTTCCAAGAAAATCCTACCTAAACCTGTTGTCCCTAAACCCTACTTTTTTGTTCATGTTTGTTCTCTATCAAAATCTTTCATTTGCTAACTATGCCTATCAGCAGTTAGAGCCTTCAGTAGTTAGAATCTTTTATTTATCTGGCAGTAGTGGCGCTCGCTGTATAACAGTAGTTCGAGTAACGAAGATTTTTGTGAGGTAAATTATTTGTGAAAAGTATAGGGCCATTCTTTTGTAGGGATTATTGAAAGTCAGGTTGCGTTGCGCTAAAAAATATTGTGTGTCAGCTTAAGCACAGTCTTGCACAATTTTTTTAAGGGGCGTTTCAGATACTTCTACTGCAAGAGCTTTGGTTTCCCTATTTTTGGACGAGATGGTGTATGCCAAAATAAGAAACAAATCTCCAGTAAATATGGGCTCTAAAATACATGTCTGAAGAGCTTTTGGAACGTTTTCATTTTCGCTACTGTGTAATACTTTAATTCTACTGAACAAGTGCTCATAGGTTTAAAATATGCATTTTCGACCACATATTTACATTTTTTTTGTTGTTTTCGTCCACACTACCAACTCTGAAAGTTGCCTGTCCTACAACAGCAGCAATAAGAGTACCAGTAGACGTATTCCATCTGTCAGAAGTGTCAGGTCGATTTTCTCTTATAACTTTCGAGTTACCCGTTTTCGGATGTAAGTTCCTTCCGCACAGTTGATGCATTTACGACTCTCATCATTTCTGAAAGCTTGTAACACATCACGGAATCATGCTGTATTTACGGAATTATTATGTATTGCTCACTAGGGCATAATACGTCATGCAGTGTATTACATGACATTAAGTGAAAAGCATATATGCGAATGTGGTTATATGCGATTGTAGACTAGACAATCTCGGTGTATGCAGAACTACATCCCTGCATATTCAACCACCACACTTAACGGATATGCTTTGCAGGCCAGGTACACACCTGCCTCCCCTCCATGGATGTTTTTCAATAGGAGACTCCATGTCAGCCTAATATTATTTAGACAGCGTGACAGTTATTAAACTATATGAAATACAGTCGTCATAACTTCTCGACGATTTGCGTCAAGACGTTCAAACTGCACGGCTGGCCGCCGTGCATGATGGGAATGCGCTGTATGGCCTGGTTTAGCGACGAAGCCCAATTCCACTTGGATGCGTTCCTCAATAAGCAAAATTGGCGCATCTGGGGGACTGACAACCCGCAATTCGCGATCGAGGAATCTCTGCACCCTCAAAGGGTGACTGTGTGGTGTGCAATGTCCAGTCACGGAATAATCGGTGCGATATTCCTCGATGGCATGGTAACTACCGAACGGTACGTGAAGGTTTTGGAAGATGATTTCATCCCCATTATCCAGTATGATCCTGATTTCGACAAGATGTGGTTCATGCAAGGCGGAACTCGACCCCATCGAAGCAGGAGAGTGTTTGACATCCTCGAGGAGTACTTCGGTACCGCATTCTAGCTGTGGGATACCCAGAGGCCACTGGCATGGGCCTCGATTGACCGCCATATTCTCCGGATGTGAACACATGCGACTCCTTTTTATGGGACTGTATTAAACACAAGGTGCACAGCAATAACCCCAAAACCATTGCTGAGCTGTAAACATCCATTCAGGAGGTCATCTACAGCATCGATGTTCCGGCACTTCAGCGAGTCATGCACAATATCGCTTTTCGTCTGCGCCACATTATCACTAATGATGGCAGGCATATCTAACATGGCATAACCTAAATCCAAATGTCTGTAGCGACGTTTACATGTTGAATAAAGTGTGTGCAAGCCTTAGTTTGTAAGTAATTTGCGTTTTTTTCATATAGTTCAATAATTGTCTCCCTCTATATCTGTGTATATTATTAAGATTATATCTGTCTGTGCCGGCCGCGGTGGTCTCGCGGTTCTAGGCGCTCAGTCCGGAACCGCGCGACTGCTACGGTCGCAGGTTCGAATCCTGCCTCGGGCATGGATGTGTGTGATGTCCTTAGGTTAGTTAGGTTTAATTAGTTCTAAGTTCTAGGCGACTGATGACCACAGATGTTGAGTCGCATAGTACTCAGAGCCATTTGAACCATTTATATCTGTCTGTATATCTATAACACGGTGTAAATATATTGCATCAGGGTTTACGTAGTTTTAACACATAACAGATGTGAGTTTAACAAACCCACACCTCTAGCATATCCGAAACTTAGCACTCTTTCTAGCGATCCTTCCATCCTCTGTCTCTGAATCCGAGCCAAAATTGTTATTCATGTTTCATTTTACCACTTTTGGCAACATAATTATTGTACTTAAGGTTTGCAACATGTCACCTGGTTATATAAACAAGTATGAAATTGAAGCTGTAGAAACTTAACACCACTTGGAATATTTATTCCAAATCATGTATTGATCAACTTAGACAATAAAAGATTTTTATACTATTTGAAATTTTTATTCTAACACATGTACTCATTAGCTGAACTAAAGATTTCCACAATTCTTTAAAACTTATTCTGAAATAATAGTGTTGTTTTGTTATATTTTCTCTGTATTTAGAGAGAATCTTTCTCGTTTGGAGGAGGAGATCTGATTAGTGTTTTAAAGTCCCAACAACAATAAGACCATTAGAGACGCAGCACAAGCTCCGATTAGCGAAGGATGGGGAAGTTAATCGGTCATGCCCTTTCAAAGGAACAATCCCGGCATTTGCCTGAAGCGATTTAGGGAAGTCATGGAAAACCTAAATCAGGACGGCCGGATGCTGGTTTGAACCGTCGTCCGCCAAAATACGAGTGGAGTGTGCTAATCACTGTGCCACCTCGCTCGGTCCTTTCTGTTTTGCTGTAGGTTCTTTGCAACTAGTAGTTTCCAGACATCATGTCTGCTTACAAAGTATACAGTTTACATTCGATGTGCTACGACAGAGAAAGGAGCCTGTGACCATCGGAGATACTCTATTTTAGTTGTTTTATTTTCACATTTAGATATGTTTAGTTTTTATTCAAAAAAACTACCAAAAACTATGTTACACACACACACACACACACACACACACACACACACACACACACACACACGCGTCGTGCTATCACGTGTAAATCCACCTGATGATGGAGGGTTACACCTTTGAAACGCGTTGTGGATATAAATACTGATTGGTAACAGTAACTCTGTTGTTCCGTTCGGTAGAAGAGCCAGTGAGCTGAAACTTCCTGGCACATTAAAACTGTGTGCCGGACCTTTGCCTTTCGCGTGCGAGTGTTCTACCAACTGAGCTACCCAAGCACGACTCACGCCCCGTCCTCACAGCTTTAATTCCGACAGTACCTCGTCTCCTACCTTCCATGAGTGCATGAGTGCATTCATTAGTACTTCGTAATTTTAACATTTACGTATCTAATGATATCTCCAGGAAGTGTTTACAAAATATTTTAAGCGCATGTCACCTCACCTGCAATGTTTGCCATAGCTGATTATTTCATTTCTTTGTTTCAGGTAAGTTCCAGAGTCCATTCTCCATCGTTTCTAAGGTAAGATTACGTACTACTGTATAGAGCAGTGAACCTCGCCGCAAACACACTAATGAACACTGTGCGTGTATGCTGTTTGCACTGATTTATTCACAATTGTTTCGAGCACACTGGATGCACTTCACAACGGTTTCCAGTTCCGACTATTACTGGTCACGATGCCTTGATTTCAAACAATCAAGGTGACGACTGACTTCGGAGACACGATAGTATTTGTGAGAAGCTAATGCGAGGGGAAACCAGTAAACTGGTATAACGTCCATCCAATGAGATGAAGACAACTGTGGTTTAAAAAAGTATATTTCTAAACAGACTGGATGCTCCACTTTGACAATGTCAAATTTCATTTACAGGGGCTGCAATTTTATTATTACACTACTGATCATTAAATTTGCTACAATAAGAAGAAATGAAAATAATAAATGGGTATTCATTGGACAAATATATTATACTATAACTGAAATGTGGTTACATTTTCACCCAATTTGGGTGCATAGATCCTGAGAAATCAGTACCCAGAACAACCACCTCTGGCCGTAATAACGGCCTTGATACGCCTAGGCATTGAGTCAAACAGTGCTTGGATGGCGTGTACAGGTACATATGCCAACAGCTTCAACACGATACCGCAGTTCATCAAGAGTAATGACTGGCGTATTGCGACGAACGTTTTTAATTGGTGAGAGATCTGGAGAATGTGCTGTGCAGGGCAGCAGTCGAACATTTTCTGTATCCAGAAAGGCCCGTACAGGGCCTGCAACATGCGGTCGTGCATTATCCTGCTGAAATGTAGGGTTTCGCAGGGATCGAATGAAGGATAGAGCCACGGGTCGTAACACATCAGAAATGTAACACCCACTGTTCAAAGTGCCGTCAATGCGAACAAGAGGTGACCGGGACGTGTAAGCAATAGCACCCCATAACATCACGCCGGGTGATACGCCAGTATGGCGATGACGAATACACGCTTGCAATGTGCATTCACCGCGATGTCGCCAAACACGGATGCGACCATCATGATGCTGTAAACAGAATCTGGATTCATGCGAAAAAATGACGTTTTGCCATTCGTGCACCCAGGTTCGTCGTTACCATCGCAGCGTCAAGGGTAACCGCAGCCATGGTCTCCGAGCTAATAGTCCATGTTGTTGCAAACGTCGTCAAAATGTTCGTGCAGATGGTTGTTGTCTTGCAAACGTCCCCATTTATTGGCTCAGTATTCGATACGTGGCTGCACGATCCGTTACAGCCATGCGGATAAGATTCCTGTCATCTCGACTGCTAGTGATACGGGGTCGTTTTGATCCAGCACGGCGTTTCGTATTACCCTCCTGAACCCACCGATTCCATATTCTGCTAACGGTTATTGGATCTCGACCAACGCGGGGAGCAATGGCGCGATACGACTAACCGCAATCGCGATAGGCTACAATCCGACCTTTATCAAAGTCGAAAACGTGATGGTACGCATTTCTCCTCCTTACACGAGGCATCACAACAACGTTTCACCAGGCAACGCTGGTCAACTGCTGTTTGTGTATGAGAAATCGGTTGGAAACTTCCCTCATGTCAGCACGTTGTAGGTGTCGCCACCGGCTCCAACCTTGTGTGAATCCTCTGAAAAGGTAATCATTTGCATATCACAGCATCTTCTTCCTGTCGGTTAAATTTCGCGTCTGTAACACGTCATCTCCATGGTGTAGCAATTATAATGGCCAGTAGTGTATTAATGGTTCGCGACTAGAGGGGCCTAGATCCTCTTCTGGTCTCACAGATTAAAGTATTGCATGGTTTCCCTAAAATATTTTAGAGAATGCTGAAGTGCTTCAATTAAAAAAAAAGCTCGTGTGATTCCGTTTCCCTATCAACAGTTACCAGCGATGTTTGCTTGTGCTGAGGCTTTCAAAATAACATCGCCTTTGCTTACGCAGTAAATGCCAAGTTCCACTTGTATTGTATGGAACTGGAGATCTAGTAACGACGGAGAGGCTTCGTCCCCGCCGTAGCCCTCTGCGGTACACAACCCCACAACAGGCTACAGCAGTCCACTCACCCCACCGCCGCCCCACACCGAACCCAGGGCTATTGTGCGGTTCGGCCCGCTATTGACCTCCCCCCACCCCCACCCCCCTCCCCCCCCAGGAACGTCTCACATCAGTCGAGTGTAGTCCCATAACCCCAATGTACTCTTAAGTAGAGAAAGTGTTTGCACAGAAATCGCTGACATAGTGTAACTGAGGCGGAATGAGGGGAAGCCAGCCGTTGTGACCGAGTGGTTCTAGGCGCTTCAGTCGGCAACAGTGCGACTGCTTCGGTCGCAGGTTCGAATCCAGCCTCGGGCTTTGATGTGTGTGATGTCCCTAAGTTAGTTAGGTTTAAGTAGTTCTAAGTTCTAGGGGACATGACCTCAGATGTTAAGTCCCATAGTGCTCAGAACCATTTGAATAAGGCGAACCAGCCCGCATGCGCCGGGCATATGGGAAACCGCCTCAAAAACCATTCCCAGACTGGCCGGCTCACCGGACTTCGACACTAATCCGCCGGGCGGATTCGTGCCGGGGACCTGCGCGCCTTCCCGCCCGCAAAGCAGTGCGTTAGACCGCACGGCTAACCGGGCGGGCCATTTCCACTTACTTCCATTCATGTGTCGCAGTACATGATTAATTTTCTTTCAGTAACTACGGTTGTCCTGTGAATACTACGACTAGGTAAGTTTTGTCAGAAACCGAGGAAATACGAGGGATACTTTTTACAAACTCCGACTGGTTGCGAAATTAAAACGACAGCGAAAATGTGGTGAAGCTTTGTGCAGATGGGTTGCACAGTGTGTCTGGCGTTCTCTGAGCATGTAAAGATGCCTAGAAAAAAGCTTTCGCCAGGTGTGTAGTGCTGCTTACGGATTTTGAATCCCACATGACGTAATTCTCGCAGACCCTCGAGCTAAGATTGTGTACATGAACATTTACTGTGTCTTAGCTGCAACAGAAGTGTTTTTCCCAATGGAAATCTGAGTACGAATTTGTGAATGTTCAACCTTTTCATCATGCCCAAGTGGTGCCAACTGTTAGGCATCTTAATGAAATTATCAGTATGTCAATTTGGCAGTGCAGAGCAACTCGTGACCACCACATCACACGGATATGATTGGTTCGCTACATTACACATAACTGAATGTGGCTTTGTTGTGTTCTTCAGTCCTGAGACTGGTTTGATGCAGCTCTCCATGCCATATAGTAAAGCTGCATGCCCTCGGGAAAAATTACAGCTGTAGTTTCCCCTTGCTTTCAGCCGTTCGCAGTACCAGCACAGCAAGGCCGTTTTGGTTAGTGCTACAAGGCCAGATCAGTCAATCATCCAGTCTGTTGTCCCTGCAACTACTGAAAAGGCTGCTGCCCTTCTTCAGGAACCACGCGTTTGTCTGGCCTCTCAACAGCTATCCCTCCATTGTGGTTGCACCTACGGTACGGCTATCTGTATCGCTGAGGCACACAATCCTCCCCACCAACGGCAAGGTCCATGATTCATGGGAGGGGGGGGGGGCATAACTGAATATTGTTATTATTATTTTGCATGGTAATTATTGACTTATCATATTCTCTACTGTTTATTACAGTAGAGAATATTCTTAGTTAGTTTAGTCCATGAAGTGAAGCCAATTATACAAAGTACAAAGCATTTTTGAAAATCGGTGCGTGTTTTTGTATAAATCTTGCATGTAACATAATTAAAACACACCTAAAAGCATTACCACACAAAGAAAAATCTCAATTCTGTAGAAAAAAAATTCGGTCTGAAAGGGGTAACAGTCACGAGTTTCCTTCTTCGTATTGCAGGTCAACGAAGACGCTTGCGCAGTGTTTTCGATCGGAAGTTGTAATATACCGGTCTGTTACATCTCGCTAGACCATCTTTATTCTGTCCGAAAATATGTTTTCTTAACTGTGCTTGGAAAAGACACGTGTGGTGACTCTTGCAGCCAAGTCACAGCGTTTTCTCTTGTGTGAAACATCTCAGGGGAGTCAGCGTAGACGGCCGCTGTGGCCGAGCGGTTCCAGGCGCTTCAGTCCGGAACCGCACTGCTGCTACGCTCGCAGGTTCGAATCCTGCCTCGGCCATCGATGTGAGTGATGTCCTTGGGTTAGTTAGGTTTAAGTAGTTCTAAGTCTAGGGGACTGATGACCTCAAATGTTTTTGAGTCAGCGTAGTGCCTGGGACGGCCTGTCGCCTGGGAACAGAGGGCTCTTTCCCTAAACTTCCCGAGAGTCGCGAAATTCTAAGAATTCAGGATGCCTGTGACCGTGCCTGTTTGTCGCCACTTGAAGTCCGGAAGTTCCATTGAGTCCCGGAAGTTTTCGCAAGTGTGACGAATTTGCTCTTCCTTCAGGGCACTGAAGTACGTGACTGCCCCATTTTGGTATTCTGGGAGCTCCAGCAGACGCGCACATTTATTTCTAGTTTACCCAGTGATTGACGAGCTGGCAGTCGGTGAGCCTACCCTCAGACAACTACGGAATACACTGTGGGCGCTAATCAAGAATTTTAGCAGTTTCTCCCTTGAGACTTGTGCTGTTAAGAGAAACCAGACAATTGAGTATGATTATCTGTGTAACCCTGTAACCCAAAAATTACTATGGATACCCCGATTTTTTATGATCAGTTGAAACTAATAATAAGGAAGACTGGTGGTGTTCCAATAGGGCTGTCACGCTGGCATTCGTAATACACTCTAACCTCGGTAACTTGATGTTCTACCGAGCGAGGTGGCGCAGTGGTTAGCACACTTGACTCGCATTGGGGGAGGACGACGGTTCAAATCCGCGCTAGGCCGTCCTGGTTTAGATTTTCCGTGATTTCTCTAAATCGCACTAGGCAAATGCCGGGATGGTTCCTTTGAAAGGGCACAGCCCACTTCCTTCCCCACCTTTCCCTATTCCGATGGGACCGATGACCTCGCTGTTTGGTGCCCTCCCCAGATCAGCCAAACAACCAACCTTGTATTCTGGAGCGGGGAAGTGTGCTTGTAGAGACGGCGGGGGAAAGTAGTGCATGGGTCCACGAGGTCTGGTTTGCGATCGCCGAGACACGCGTCTGCCTTCGACGATTTTACTGTTTGAGCAAGTGTCGCAGTTTTGCAGCAGCACAGTCGTTTTGCCTCTGACCATCTCCGAAGCTGACCTGCGTTCTGTCTTACGCCGCAGGGTTTTCAGTCTTTGGGAGACGGAATGGCATAACAGTACGCACAACAAGCTGTGTGCTATTAAGGAGACGATGAATGTGTGAAAGGCTTCCATTCGGTCCTCTCGCAGAGAATTAGTTGTCCTCTGCCGGCTCCGCATTCGTCATACAAGGCTAATGCGTGGTTACCTACTCTGTCGCGAGGACCCACCTCTGTGTTGCTGTGGCTCCCAAATGACAGTCGTCCACCTTTTGCTGGACTGCTCACTTTTAGCCGCTCTTCGGCGGACTTTTAACTTTCCCAGCTCCCTACATTCGGTGTTGGGCGACGATGCCTCAGCAGCATTGGGCGACGATGCCTCAGCAGCAGCTTTAGTTTTACGTTTTATCCTCGAGAGTGGGTTTTATACGCCTATGTAGGTTTTAGCGCATGTCCTTTGTCCCTGTAGTGCTTTTAGGGTGGAACTTTTAATGTGTGTGGCTGGCTTTTCCTTTTTATTCTCGTGCTCGGCCAGCCGCTGTAATCTACTTTCTTTTTTTACTCTCTTCTGTTTCTAGCGTCTCTCAGTTGTTTTCTTGTCCTCTTTTGTTCATTTTAGTGTTCGTTGCCTTTCCTTCGTTCTTGTGGTTTATCCTTTCTTTACGTTTTGTGTTATATGTCTCGTCCGTTATATCCTCACACTTGTGGTTCAAAATTGTTCAAATGGCTCTGAGCTCTATGGGACTTCACATCTGAGGTCATCAGTGCCCTAGAACTGAGAACTTAGAACTTCTTAAACCTAACAAACCTAAGGACATCACACATATCCATGCCCGAGGCAGGATTCGAACCCGCGGCCGGAGCGGTCGCGTGGTTCCAGACTGAAGCGCCTAGAACCGCTCGGCCACTCCAGCCGGCCACACTTGTGGCATTGTTTTATTAGGAACAAGGGACCAATGACCTCTTTGTTTGGTCCATCTTTTAAACCAACCAACCAACCTTCACCATCTGAGCAACTCGCAGCTTCTTTAAATCTCAACTTGTGTTGCATTTGTATTAATTCATAGTTAGTTTTAGTATTCAACAGTTTCCTTTAATTAAATGTGTGAGCTGCTCAGACCTACTGAAACGCCACCAGCACTTCCGCAACAGCCTTCCTTATAATCATAAATAATTATTATAATAAATAATAATAATATTATTATATTGTCATAAATAATATTCGCAATTTGTGTGTTATACAAATAATCACACTCATTTGCCTGGTTTGATAAATCGATCTTCTTTGTGAAGCCTCATTGCAAATAATTAGTTTAATTGCACACCCAAATTTATGATACTTCGAGCATATCGTGGAAAGGTAAAATTCCACGATATTGAGTTTTAAGCTTGTTTACCATTATTGCAACAAATTCTATTTTTACGAATGTCTTTGACTCAAATTATATTGTATATCTATGGCAAGGAAATAAACTAGAGTAATTAAAAATGATCCATTTAACTTATCTCACTCAACTTCATGACTTTGAATAGTCGACCCTTCATCACTGAAAACTTTATAAACACGTTCAGTTACATTTGTCCAGGTGACCCCTTTCAATACAGATACCCCCTCTAAGATCAATTTAAAGGCTTTTCAGTGGAAAGATTTGATTGTTATATTCTGTCTGTGAAGGTGTGAAATCGCTGCGAGAGTTTTCCTATTTTCTGCTGAGTACGTAAGAGTTTCAGGCAGACTGCACGACATCTGCCGAACGTCAGAGGGTCTCATTGCAAAACAAAACCAAAATAAAAACTGTGGATCAAGGGGAGAAAGTAACATTTCAGGATGTTTGATCATCGACCATACAGCCCGGGCTTGGCTTCTTTTGATTTTCATCTCTTCACTCACGTGAGCCGCTGGCTATGAACGCAGCATTTTGGCACAGCCAGTGAGCTGCAGACTAGCGCAAGAAACTGGCCGAAATCACAGGCGGCTGCATTCTATGACCAGGGTGTTGGAAAGTTGGTACCAAGCTACAACTATTGTCAGAGCAGTGGCTATGTAGAGAAGTAGCTGGAAGGTGTAGCTAACAATGCAGATATAAACCTTTTTTTGAGTTCTTTGTTGTTTCCATTTCGCGACCGATCAGAAATTAGAAAAAGATAACCCACGTATATGTGTAAATGTGATTGAAGAACCTCGGTTCTAATTGCAGGAGGTAATACATATGCAACAATTTTGATAGGAAATAGTGGGAGATTGAGTTTCAGAAGAATAATGCGGACTTCTCGCATACAGGATGTTTTAAACTTTTAGAGTCGGTAGCAGTTCCAATAGCGGTCGTAGAAAATTAATATTTCACTAGGTACTGGGTCTTAAATAAACAATAACTGTGTGGCACGTGTGATTATTTGTATTACTTAATGGCTGACGTGGTCGCTCGGCGGGTCACTTGGTCTCAGTTGCTGGCTGCCTATCTAGCGGCATCCAGGGGCAACAGTAATTTGGTTTCCAATAATTCATACAATTATTGTCGTAATCTGGATATTTAAAACACGGTCATGATCCTCTAACCTCTGTATACTGACTGGAAGACGAAAGACTCATCAACAAATTCTCAAGTATCTTATGAGAAACTAGGGACGAGCAAATTTTCTATAATATCGGTATATACTGTCCCCATATTTATAAAAGACAGTGATATTACCCAGACAAAGTTATCGATATTTTGAAATGTCGATGTTTTTGGCGCGTCCCTACGCGAGGGAAGTCTCCGGAGTGAAATACTTCTGATGTGTGTTCTGTGCATGAAATATTATACTTACCTTAAACATTTCAGACAAGAAAGGTCCATTTTCCATTAAATACCAGTGCAGCAATGTTTGTGACGCCCGTACCAAGACTACGTTACTTGTACAGTGCGTCTATCTTTTCTTGACCCAGGCACTCAAGCGGCAATGAGAGAGCATATAGTGCCTCATAGTTTGGAGCGCAGAGCGGTGATTTCCACCGTCCTCATACAGTGCTGTCACCAAATGTGTTCGTTTTGCACCATACACCTATCATCTGCAATAGTGGAAACGACACACAACAGTAACAAACTTTCATGAGTACGCAGTACAGGTACATTCAAGTTGAAATCTGATGCTCATTTGTAGTACTGTGAATTGAATGAAGCCCGTTGTAAGGAATTCACTGTTAGATTGCAAAGCTTGGTAGTAGCTGGAATGGGCAATAAATCTTCCGATGAGAGCTATAGTGCCTATGAGTCAAGAAAAGACAGACAATAAAATAAAAATAATACCACTTTCGATACTCATATTTAGTATCGATGTTTAGAAAGTCGATAATTTAGATAACAGCGATACACAGGGTGAAGAGAAATTCGCGCACTCTGTCTTCTCAGTGCGATTCCTCACATACTAACAATACAAAAATATGTCTTACAAAATTTTATTCTGGGCATGTTTCCGGCAGTAAATGGACATCAAAGAGTTGCAGTCTGCCAACACTGTAGTCACATGTACTTAGTAGTAGTTTTGTGCAATTTGTGCACTGGTACCGTTTTGGGTTAGAATGCGGGAGGTCTAGGATTCGATTCTAGATTAAGGCTAATTTGTTTTTATTTGCTAAATATAACCTGCGTGGTACGGCGTCTGGCGTCTTAATCGTCATACAGCGATTGTAGATTGTAGTGTGTCTTCTACAAAATATTTGAACTTAACGTACTACGAATACAGTAGTGGAAGTACAATCGTTTTATTTCAGCTTTTAAAGAAGCCTTTTGCACATCGTGGATGCTAATAGTTTCGCACCGTTGGATCTACTAGATTCCAAACCTGTTTCCTGTATTCCCTCCCTACGTTCATGACGTTCATGTCCACTACATTTCGTTAGGAAAGCACTATGTCAATGTGGGCTGCATGTGGCTTAGGTAAAGATGTATACCACAGTATTATTAACCAGAATGAAATGGGCAAATAAAAACAAAAGTGCCTCAACCGAGAATCATACCTTCGACGTTCTGCAAGCTAACCAAAACGCTATCCACTGCACCACCAGCACACCATTAATCCTGTCTGCTGACAGACGTAGTTACGCACATGTGATTACACTGTTGGCAGACTGCCAGTTTTTAACGTCCATTTAGTGTCGGAAATATGCGTAGAACAAATTGCGGGCTTATGGTATATCGTGTTAGTTATGTGACTAGATTTGTGATTTACTGTCAGAGAGGCCACAGTTCGTAGTAATTGACGGAAAGTCATCGAGTAAAACATAAGTGATTTCTGGCGTTCCCCAAGGTAGTGCTATAGGCCCTTTGCTGTTCCTTATCTATATTAACGATTTGGGAGACAATCTGAGAAGCCGTCTTCCGTTGTTTGCAGATGACGCTGTCGTTTATCGACTAATAAAGTCATCAGAAGATCAAAACAAACTGCAAAACGATTCAGAAGAAATATCGGAATGCTGTGAAAAGTTGCAGTTGACCCTAAATAACGAAAAGTTTGAGGTCACCCACATGCGTGCTAAAAGGAACATGTTAAACTTCCGTTACACAATAAATCAGTCTAATCTAAAAGCCGCAAATTCAACTAAATACCTAGGTATTACCAATACGAACACCTTAAACTGAAAGGAACACACAGAAAATGTTGTTGGGAAGGCTAACCAAAGACTGCGTTTTATTGGCAGGACACTTAGAAAATGTAACAGACCTACTAAGGACACTGTCTATACTACGCTTGTCCGCCCTCTTTTAGAATACTGCTGCGCGGTGTGTGATCCTTACCAGATAGGACTGACGGAGTACATCGAAAAACGTCAAAGAAAGGCAGCACGTTTTGTATTATTGCGAAATATGGGAGAGAGTGTCACAGAAATGATACAGGATTTGGGCTGGAAATCATTAAAAGAAAGGCGTTTTTCGTTGCTACGGAACCTTCTCACGAAATTCCAATCACCAACTTTCTCCTCCGAATGCGAATATATTTTGTTGACACCTACCTACATAGGGAGGAACGACCACCACGATAAAATAAGGGAAAGCAGAGCTCGTACGGAAAGATATAGGTGTTCATTCTTTCCGCGCGCTATACGAGATTGGAATAATAGAGAATTGTGAAGGTGGTACGATTAACCCTCTGCCAGGCACTTAAAAATGATTTACATAGTATCCATTTACATGTAGATGAACGAAATTTTGTGAGAAACATTTTTCTGTTGCTAGTATGTGAGGAATAGCCCTGCGAAGTCAGAGTGCGCGAATTTTCCTTCACGTTGTATACCGATACCTTACGAAAATATATTAGTATTTTAATGTATCGGTTTTGTTGTCCATCCCTACGGGAAAGAAATTAACGACCACCTGGCTTAGAGAGGTTAGGAAAGATTTGGGAAGAAAAAGTCTAAGAGCAGTAGATTTTTGGGGAAAATATTTTAAAAGTGGAAGGATTCCAAAGCAAGAGGGAAAAGGAAACTGGCACAAGTTATTTGAAAACAGGGAAAAGAATTGTGGTAAAACAATGAAGGTTTAGTGCAAGAATAGGAAATAACAAAGGGTAAAGAATTAAAATTCGAACGTGGTGTGATTTCAACAGAATAGCTTTGCAGCCAGACGATTATTACTTTATGAACAAAGAATTTGCTAGTGCGTGACGAGAATCGAGAGTGCCGCAGCATTTAAAGGCACGTCACAAGGCGGTGGTAAGCCGCGCCCTGACCTCGGGGGAACAACGACTCTCATCTCGTGCGAAGGTGGCGCGCGCAAATGAAAAACTAGACGGGGAGACCTATATTGGATGAGCAGCGCTAAAGGCGGCGGCAGCGGGAGGTAGAGAGTAATGGAAAAGTAATCCACGAGTCGGCCGGCGGTCGCTGCTGCGGACAAAACACGGGACCAGACGGGCCCGCCTTCCTGCCCGCTGTCCCATAAAGCCCGCACTCCTCCAGTTACTGGAATCCGGAATCTCCAGCCGCTCTCGTGGGCGTTCCTCCGGGAAATGGGGAGGCGGGGGGTGGGGCCAGAAGCAATCCCCCTGCCGTAGATAACGTATGTCGGCGATTACGGCTACCTGCGACTGGCAATTTCTTTACTCTACTGGACCGGCCGAACAAAGAAGGCAAGCAGAAATATGCCGCGGCAGTTCCAGAAGTCAGAACGCCGCATTCCCTGACGTTATATAGCCTGTTCCATTTATTTGTACTGTCCCAATCACTTTTTGTCAGGAAGCAAAAAAGGAAGTATCAAGACAGTGTTGTGTTATTACCGGGCTGACACTACCTACCATGATACCCTTTACTGTGAAACGTCCCCTTAGAAGAATTATGAATGACTGTGCTGGTAAACTTCTACGTTTTTTATTTTCAAACAGCTAAGCAAAACTCAACGTACTGAAATAGTTTTCTCTTTACCTATTCTGATTATCACTAAACTAACACACAATATTTTTAGCGCAACGCAATCTGACTTTCAGTAATCGCTACAAAAGAATGGCCGTGACTAACAACAACCTATACCTTTCATGAATCACTTACCTCACAAAAATCTTCGTTACTCGAACTGCTGCAATACAGCGAGCGCCAATGCTGCCGGCTAAATAAAAGATTCTAACTACTGAAGGCACTAACTACTGATAGGCATAGTTAGCAAATGAATGTTTTTGATACACAACAAACAATGTATTTACCTTAATAATGTTCAAAATATATCCAGGATGATCAAAAAGTCAGTATAAATTTGAGAACTTAATAAACCACGGAATAATGTAGATAGAGAGGTAAAAATTGACACACATGCTTGGAATGACACGGGGTTTTATTAGAATAAAAAAGGAACAAAGTTCACAAAACGTCAGACAGACGGCGCGTGAAAGATCTCTTGCGCGCGTCGTTTGGTGATGATCGTGTGCTCAGCTCCCATTATCGTCATGCTGGGCCTCCCAGGTCCCCAGATGTCAGTCCGTGCGATTATTGGCTTTGAGGTTACCTGAAGTCGCAAGTGTATCGTGATCGACCGACATCTCTAGGAATGCTGAAAGACAAACTTCGGACGTCAATGCCTCACCGTAACTCCGGACATGCTTTACAGTGCTGTTCACAACATTATTGCTCGAGTACAGCTATTGTTGACGAATGATGGTGGACATATTGAGCATTTCCTGTAAAGAACACCATCTTTACTTCGTTATGCTAATTATTGCTGTTCTGATCAGATGAAGCGCCATCTGTCGGACTTTTTTTTGAACTTTTGTATTTTTTTGGTTCTAATAAAACCCCATGTCATTCCAAGCACGTGTGACAGTTTGTGCCTCTCTATCTACA
Source organism: Schistocerca gregaria (assembly GCF_023897955.1). Taxonomy (NCBI): domain Eukaryota; kingdom Metazoa; phylum Arthropoda; class Insecta; order Orthoptera; family Acrididae; genus Schistocerca; species Schistocerca gregaria. The sequence continues at coordinate 152,842,545 of NC_064921.1, read as the reverse complement.
TTATTTCGTGATTTATTCAGTTTCAAATTTATACGGAGTTTTTGATCACCCGGTATATATATATATATGTCAATTCATGACATCCATCTTTACAAATTTCCTTTTTCTGGCGGAAACACGTCCAGATCGTCCGCTTATAGTGACCTCTCAAAACTCTGGCATCTCTCTCTCTCCACATCCACCAGTGCTGGCGGCCCACCTCCAACTGCCCAACGCTACGCGCTGTTCACATCCAACTGCCCAACACTACAATAACGAATATTCCAACAATGTCAACCAGCCACAGACTGCACACAGCACAGTCAGTGATTTTCGTACAGAACGCTACGTGGCGTTACCAACATAAAAGCCTAAAGAGCCTACTTACAACATCTGTAACTTCGCCTGTTACAGGCATTTGACCGTAGTACGTGTATGTTAACAAGGACTCCATACCTTTCTACGGCAATCCGCTATCTCTCCTGAACACCTGTTCAAAAACGTATCACACGGTACCATTCTTTTAAACACGACGTCATTAAAAACATAAGACTCTTCTGCAGGAGATCACAGCGCCGTTACGCGGGGTTATGTAACCCGCCCACTACCTAGAGTTAACGCTCAACAACTGAAAATACACGCTCCAGTCCCAGTAACGTGACGACGACCTAAGTTCGACGTCAACTCGCACACGGCATGTGGCAGCACTAGCAGTGGAGGTTATCCGGAGTCTGTCAGGAGGACGCGCTAAACTGTCCAGTCGTCGTAATGGGGGAACAGAGCGATTGATCTGAAGTCCAAAAGAGCATCATCATTTGCGTTCGTAACGAAGACGGAAGCATTTCCGAAACGGCTCAGTCTGTAAACTGCTCGCTTGCCGCCGTGGTTAAAATATACCGTGCACGGCAAAATGGCGCTGTCCAAACCTGGCGCCGAGACAACTCTGTTGCACGTTGTTGTTGTGGTCTTCAGTCGTGAGACGGGTTTGATGCTGCTCTCCATGCTACTCTGTCCTGTGCAAGCTTCTTCATCACGCTAGTAAAGGAGCGTTATAGTCATAGTTTTGTATTATATTTTCAATAACGATATGTTTACGTGAATGGTTCACGGACCACTACGTATGCAAATGTTTCGCGACAACCATAACCAGAATTAGATTCAATCGCGTAAGTTAATCACTAACGAAAAACACCTCAGCTATATTATTACACATCTATTGTGTTGCGACTGCTTTCGTTCGTAGAACGTCTTCAGGCTGCCGAGTTGTGCTGTAGTCACATGACACAAATTGTGTCTGAGTTTGAAAAGTTCTCGGGTATCCGACCGGGTAGCGTCGTGATGTCTCCACAAAATGCGAACACCACATCCGCAATTCCATCCACATTGTGCAACGTATACAAGAACTCCGGCTCCAGGACAGCGACTTGTTAGTGAGCTTCGACGTAGTGTCCCTCTTCACTTCGGTACCACTGAAAGACTCCATCGATCCGATAAGCAAGAAATTCGACAACAACCTAACAAGGCTCTTCGAGTTCGTTCTCACCTCAACATACTTCCTGTTCGACGGAAATTATTATGAGCAGACAGATAGCGTCGCCATGGGATGCCCGCTTTCACCGGTTGTAGCCTACTTTTTTTATGGAGAATTTCGAGGAGAAGGCGCTAGAACAAACCAAACAAAAACCAACTTGTTTCTTCCGCTACGTGGTTCAAAGAGTCAGGTCACACTACTTCCAGCAGATTAAAGCCCTGTGTCGATTGACGCACAATTGTAATCTTCCAGGAAATTTCGAAACAGCGCAAAAAAATGGTTCAAATGGCTCAGAGCACTATGGGACTTAACATCTGTGGTCATCAGTCCCCTAGAACTTAGAACTACTTAAACCTAACTAACCTAAGGACATCACACACATCCATGCCCGAGGCAGGATTCGAACCTGCGACCGTAGCAGTCGCGCGGTTCCGGACTCAGCGGCTAGAACCGCTAGACCACCGCCGCCGGCTCCGCTACGTGGATGACACGTCCATTGTTTAGCCACATGGACGGGAAAGCTAGAATGAATTTCTCGAACACCTCAACTCGCTGCACCCCAACATACAGTTCACGATGGAGGTGGAGCAGGATGGTGCCCTACCGTTTCTTGACATCCTGGTAAAGCGGAAACCTGTCGGCAAGCTGGGACACAGTGTATACAGAAAACCTACACACACTGGTTTGTACCTAAGTGCCTTCAGTTGCCACCACAACTCCCAGCGTGAAGGCGTTTTGCGTACGCTTGTTCATAAGGCACGATCGATCTGCGATCAGGAGAGCCTTCCAGCAGAACTGCAGCACCTCGAGACAACATTTCGTAAAAATGGGTACAACCAGAAGCAAATAAGACACGCACTCAGACAGACTGCACCAAGAGAACAAGAATAAGAAACAGAAGAACCCAAGTCATTGGCGTGCATTCCGTTTGTCGGGAACACCTCAAGAGAAATCGGTAGAATCCTGGGGAAATACAATGTGGAATGTGTTTTCGGCCCCCCTGCAAAAACCTTGACTCTACTGGGTTCATTGAAAGATGACCTAGGCCTTCGAAAACCAGGCGTTTATCGAATTCCATGTCAGTGCGGAAAATCGTACATTGGGGAGACAGATGGTTCAGATGGCTCTGAGTACTATGGGACTTAACATCTATGGTCATCAGTCCCCTAGAACCTAGAACTACTTAAACCTAACTAACCTAAGGACAACACACAACACCCAGACATCACGAGACAGAGAAAATCCCTGACCCCGCCGGGAATCGAACCCGGGAACCCGGGCGCGGGAAGGGAGAACGCTACCGCACGACCACGAGATCCGGGCATTGGGAAGACAGTCCGCACTGTAGAAGAGAGGTGCCGCGAACACCAGCGCCATACCGAGTTACGCCAGGCTACTAAATCAGCCGTGGCTGACCATTGTTTAAAGACTGGCCATCTACATCTACATGTCTACATCTACATGACTACTCTGCAATTCACATTTAAGTGCTTGGCAGAGGGTTCATCGAACCACAATCATACTATGGACTATGGACTATGAGAAAACAAAAACTCTGTCAGTCATCCTACTTCTGGGAGTGCGTTACTAAAGAGGCCATCGAAATCCGACTACAGGACGATCTAATTAATAAAGACAGCGGACTTCAACTTAGTCAGGCTTGGAACCCTGCACTCAGCCTGGAGAGAAAGATGCGGTCCCAGAGATCGAGGATCGCTCCCGACGGCGGCAGCAGGGAGACCGTAGACCCCAGTTCAGACCCAGGCGCCGCTTCCCCCACTGGAGTAGCCGCCGCGCCGGCCGCACCAAAGACACCAGGAGAGGAACGGTGGAAGGGGTAACGGCTAGCATACATAGAGCGCCGAGAGGAACGGCACAGCATTCGTCAGGAACCACCTGAAGATGGCAGCGTGTACGTCTGCCGAAATATTGTGGAGAAATCACGACGCTACTCGCTCGAATACCCGAGCTCTGTTCAAATTGGAAATACGCCGGGAAAACTTCAGATCGCATAACAATTGGGGAGGTTGTCGGAAGTTACAACCGGAGCATTTGTGTCATGCGACTTGAACATAAGTCGCTAGCCTGAAGGTATTCTACGAACGGAAAGGCTGTCGTAACACAAATGTGCAATACGAGGGGCAGTCAAATGAAAACCGAACAGCCGGGAAGAGTGGCCGAGCGGTTCTAGGCGCTACAGTCTGGAACCGCGCGACCGCTACGGTCGCAGGTGCGAATTCTGCCTCGGACATGGATGTGTGTGACGTCCTTAGGGTAGTTAGGTTAATTAGTTCTAAGTTCTAGGGGACTGATGACCAAAGAAGTTAAGTCCCATAGTGCTCAGAGCCATTTGAACCAAAACCGAACACTTGCCACAACAGGGTCATGGAATAGTCCTATTCAAAAGTAATCACCTCACGTGTTAGGACATTTATCCCACTGGGAGACGAGACGATCATTTCCTGTTCCGGAAAACGCAGTCGGCCGCTGACAGGTCCACAACTGCAACCACACTGGCACTTCCTCGTCCGACTGAAACCGTTCGTCCACGCATGTCTTTCTTGAGTTCGCCAAGTATATGAAAATCAGACATTGAAAGATCCAGGCTGTACGGAGGATGTTACAGTGTTTCCAACGAAATGCCGAAGCGTAGCTTTCGTCCGATTGGCAGTGTGGGGCGGGCAATGTCGTGCAACAGGATGATAGCGTCTGCCAGCATTCCTGGGCGTTTTGACTTTATGGCGCATCGCAGTATCTGCAAGGTGTCTTCAGAGCGCTGCGCACTGATTGTGGTTCTGTGCCCGAGGAACTCTACGAACAAAGGAAACATCCTGTTGCTGTATGATGCCCGCCACTGCACTGCCAGTCGAACGAAAGCTATGATTCGGCATTTTCTTTGGAAACACTGTAACATCCTCCGTACAGCGCGGAAGTACTTCCGTGTGATTTTCACATCTTCGGCGATTTAAAGACGAGGGAGTGTAAGAATGGGTGCGGTTGCGGATCCATCACCAGCGGATCGCGTTCCACGAAACAGAAATTGATCGTGTTAACAGAATCTTCCGTCGGTTCTTGGTAGAACAACATTATAATAAATGAAAAGCACCAGTTTACTTTTGTTCTACAATATTACTTTTATTGTTAACCGGTTTTCGGCTTACAAGGCCGTCTTCAGGCATTTACTGAGTATTATCACCAAACAACATTGGAAGAGAAGTAACACCTAGACTGAAGTAGAAACATACAGTAAGTAACATCTTTGCAATGAAAAAGTAAAAATTGAATAGTACATAAATAACAGTGGGGTAGACAGGAAAACCTTTAGCACAAAATAGGAATAGGATGCTTACATAAGTTTCTATTAATAAACAAAACTAATAAAATAAAATAAAATGAAATTAGTACTAGACAAGGCTACATCAGGAGATATGAAACACGGAGAGTGGTAGGCAAACCCATTAAAAGAAGAGACAATTATCAGTGTAACCACAGAATACATAAGGAACTTAAGCAATATTAATAAGGTAAACAGAAATAAATAAATTCAGGAAAATGGAGGTATTTAGGGAATCTACATTTTGAGAGTGTGGTGGTACTGCATTTTAACATTAACATTATAAACAAAGCTGTTGCTGTGTAACAGTTTTCATTAAATAAACGAGCAAAGTAAAATATGAACAGTATTTGATGAGACAACTACAAGTGGTGTTAAACATGGACAGCAATACAAGTACCAATTGAAAGAAAGTCTTAACTATTGAAACTACAGTCTATATGGAATACAAAGACAACGTCAACAAAACAGAACAACTTAAAAAATACCGGAAGATGGGAATATGCAGGAAGAGAATTTTGTGCTAAAGGCTTTCCTGTCTACTCCATTGTTATTTGTGTACTTTTCAATTTTTTACTTTTTCATTGCAGAGATGTTGCTTACTGTATGTTTCTACTTCAGTCAAGACGTGTTGTTTTTCTTCGAATTTTGTTTGCAAACATTTTAACTTCTTTGGTTGAAAAAGGGTTCAAATGGCTCTGAGCACTATAGGACTTAATTTCTAAGGTCATCGGTACCCTAGAACTTAGAACTACTTTAACCTAAGTAACCTAAGGACATCACACACCTCCATGCCCGAGGCAGGATTCGAACCTGCAACCGTAGCGGTCGCGCTGTTCCAGACTGTAGCGCCTAGAACCGCTCGCCCACCCCGGACGGCCTTCTTTGGTGATAATACTCAGTAAATGTCTGAAGATGGCCTTGTAAGCCGAAAACCGGTTAATAATAAAAGTAATATTGTAGAACAAAAGCAAACTGGTGCTTTTCATTTATTATTGAAATTGATCGTCTTAACGCGTGTGGTGATTATATTTGAATAGGATGGATGATTCCATGATCTCGTTGTGGCGGATGTTCGGTTTTCATTTCACTGTCTCTTATAATACATCTGAGATGGTCTCCATTAACATTAGTATCAGCTGTGGTGTTCAATATAACGAAGATTATTTCAGTCACTGAAGTTTTCCAGTTCGTCTGTTCGGGGTCGGTGTTGTGATTTATTAAAGCGAGTGGTTTTGTTTAATGATACGGTGAGTTGTAAGGACGGTAGTATGGTGTAATAAATACCAAATGCTAAATAAAGAAAGGAAAGAAAAGTCAAACGCGCACTCGACGTGATGGGGAGGCTTTGTGAGAATTTCCTACACCGGTGCTCACGTGTTAGCGCGTACGTGGCTCTTGAGGTGAGGGGGCGAGGCTGAGGTATTCCCTCGGAAACAGGCTGCTGCCCGTAGGCTCTGATCTAAACGAGTGCAGCTGTGGCGTGTTGCCCAAACGGGCGCTCGACGTTATCGCCAACAAGGTGGCACCTTCGTTTGTTGCAGGTACACGGTCTTTCAAAACATTCTATCCTATTTCACAAGACTGTATCTCCTGCATGGAAGCACTCGGTTTGCATTTAAACTTACGAATAGGACAACAAAGTTTTTGTTTGAAAACAACCATCCGATTTTGACCAAGTATTCAGGGTGAACCAGAACTCTGACAGACTTTCAGAGTTACCTTCTGAGTGTTTATATTTTGGAATAACGGATCCACAGTAATAATGTAAATATTATTTATTCGCTTTGTTACGACAATCGTCCTTGTTCCCGTGAAAATATCTTCACGGCAATGAAGACGTCTGTAAAATGCAATAACAGAAATGCACAGTACTCTAAACACAGTAGTGCAGTAGCCCTCGGACGGAACAGGTACACTTTTATCACTTTTCAAAGTGGCTGCGATAATTCTAACAGTCAGATTCGTGCGAGTATCGACCAGAGTCTAGTAAATTAGGCTCTTCGTATGCCCCCAATTTTGTAATTTATAATTGTAGACTACACTATCATATAAAGTACTACATTGCACACCGGTATACTACACTACACAGGGAATGACAGAGAGACAGAAAAGCAATTAAAATCGCTCAAAAGAGGAAAGGCCACTGGACCTGATGGGACACTAGTTCGATTTTACACAGAGTACGCGAAGGAACTTGCCCCCTTCTTGCAGCGGTGTACCGTAGGTCACTAGAAGAGCATAGCGTTCCAAAAGGTTGGAAAAGGGCACAGCGTGTGTTATAAGTAAAACAAGTGTACATTTAATCGTTTCAGAAGCATATAAACACTGTATACGAGGGCGAGTCAAATGAAAACCTTAAATATTTTTAAGCATTATTTATTGTGCAGTAGTGGTACAAAGCTCTATCACTTTTCAATATAATCTCCCCCACGCTAAATGCAAGTCCTCCAGCGCTTACAAAGTGCATAAATTCCTTTAGAAAAAATTTCTTTTGGTAGTCCGCGCAACAACTCATGCACCGCATGGCGTACCTCTTCATCAGAACGGAACTTTTTTCCTCCCATTGCGTCTTTGAGTGGTCCAAACATATTGAATTAACTTGGGGCAAGGTCTGGTGAGTATGGTGGATGAAGATGACACTCAAAATGCAGGTCTGTGATTGTTGCAACTGTTGTACTGGCAGTGTGGGGCCTTGCATTGTCATGTTGCAAAAGGACACTTGCTGACAGCTCCCCTGCTGATGGTTCTTTTCGAAACTTCTTTGGTTTTGGTGATGAGGAATGGCGCCATTCCTCACTCGCTATCTTCGTTTCCTGTTGGTGGAAGTGAACTCAGGCTTCGTCCCCAGTAACTATTCTTGCAAGGAAGCCATCACCTTCTCGTTCAAAGCGCCGAAGAAGTTCTTCACAAGCATCAACACGTCGTTCTCTCATTTCAGGAGTCAGCTGCCATGGCACCCATCTTGCAAACACTTTGTGAAACTGGAGCACATCATGCACAATGTGGTGTGCTGACCCATGAAATCTGTAAACATGCTGCAGTGTCATTCAGTGTCACTCTGCGGTTTTCCTTCACTATGGCTTCAACTGCTGCAATGTTCTGTGGAGTCACAACTCGTTATGCCTGACCTGGACGAGGAGCATCTTCCACTGTAGTCACACCATTCGTAGTCTTGCTGCTGTGACAAACATGCATCACCGTATTGGAACTTCATTGGTCGATGAATTTCAATCGGTTTCACACCTTCACTGCGCAAAAACCGAATAACAGAACACTGTTCTTACCTGGTGCAAGTCGCAAGTGGTGCGGCCATCTTTATACTGATACTGCGACGGTACGTGTGCATCTGCACTATGCTGCCATTTACAGGCCATTCTGCACGCTGTTTGTAGCACGCTTATCAACTTACAGGATAACGGCGCGAAATTTCGATTTGTTATTACAAATTTAAGGTTTTCATTTGACTGATCCTCGTATATCACACATATTTCTACACATATTTTACCTGTGTCTCTAGCGAATTTCGCCTTGCAGTTTCGTTCTCATTTAGCTCAAACTCTACGACGTTGAACAACGTGTCGTAAAGTAATATAATGTTGCAGGTATATTCAGTTGTACATTTGGATACTATCTGCGCAATTTGTTGTGAGTAGAATTAGTAACAGATAAGTAATAAATTTAAACGCATTGCATGCTGCGGCAATTTTGGTCTCGTCTCAGTTCTTATGACGTCTTATCTTGTGAACGATGTATTGTACGATGATGTAATTTCGCCGATACCTTCAGTGGTACATGTGAATACTGTCTGAAAAATATGCCGGTAAAACAATTAGTAAAAAAGTAATAAAGTAAAGCGTCATGTCTGATGCGGCAATTTTTCTCTATGAACAACATTGACGTAGTAAGCGTTAAACTATCTTCCTTTCATCATTTTGCGGGTGGTTATCAGCGAGAAAACATTTCGTAAATGTTTGAAGTTATGTGTAAAATTTGTTGTAAGTCACCAAGGGCTCTCACGTTCAAATTCTGGATGAATTAAAGACTGAATTCGCGTGTCGTGAGCTGCACTGCTGTTTCATCCCAACCCTACACCTGTGATTGGTACGTGGTTTTTACCCTCAAGGCGATGTGTCTACCAAGTGTGGTTGAGATCGGTACTGTGATTTAGTAGGAGATGTGGAACATACGATGTATATAAATACATCCATTTTAATATCATGTATGGATGTGTGGATTTGATGTGACTTTGTGCTCAGTACCTCCTTTATCTCATCATATTCGCCCTTCTTGAGCCAATATTATGCACCTCTCTTCCTTACTGCTAGGAACATCGTAGTAAGCCTAGTATAACCAGCAGCGCCTGAGTCGGCGTTGTTCTACACGCTCCTGTTAGGCGCTGGATTACACTTCTGTGTGTTCGCCAAAGAATCTGTGCTGTCTTTACCTATGACCCCACACGCTCGACCTTAGGATATATAGGTCCCGGCTCAATCGGCAGCTCACAATCGCGATTGAGAAGGTCAAGCGGTGTAAGGCGCTACAGTCGTGGACTGTGCAGCTGGTCCCGGCGGAGGTTCGAGTCCTCCCTCGGGCAGGGGTGTGTGTGTTTGTCCTTAGGATAATTTACGTTAAGTAGTGTGTAAGCTTGGGGACTGATGACCTTAGCAGTTAAGTCCCATAAGATTTCACACACATTTGAACATTTTTTTGAGAAGGTCAAAACTACTGCATCCGCGGAGAGAATTTTGGGACACGTAGCAGGGTGTGTTGCTATTGATTTACCCAGCGGTGGAGAGACCGTGTGTGCTGCCAGTGATTGTCACACTCTGGAAAGGTTGCAGCAGGAGATTCGGAGGAAACGACCGGGAATGCTTTTGGAAGGTGCCTTGTTGCACGAAAACACACGGCCGCTTACGACCTCTGTTACTAGGGATATGGTGCGACGTTTCCGGTGGGCTTTACTGCATCACCCACCATACAAGCCAGATCTCGCACCAAACGGATTTTCATCTGTAAGAGCTGTCGAAGAAACATCTGGCAGATCGCCACTTCAAAATAAATGCCGACGTTCAGGAGATAATTGTTACGACGTTCATAGACCTGGTCTCTGATCTAATTTATGTCTGTTTAGTCAGATTCGTTTACCAGTGGAACAAATGTTTAGGCAACCATTGTTACTCTACGTATAAGTACTACATGCCAGTTCCTTAGTAACGTATTGTATCTCTTTGATTTCCTGACCATCCAGTTCTCACAAAGCTCTTGTTAAAAATTTTCTAAACGTTGCCATACATACTTTCAGTGTTGCCGAAGTAGTTGCTGTTGTGGTCTTCAGGCCGAAGATGGTCTGATGCAACTCTCATTGCTACTCCATCTTCTACGAGCCAGCGTCTTCACCTCCGAATAACTGCTGCAAACTGCATCTTTCTGAATCTGAGTACTGATTTCACCTCTAGGCCTCCCTCTACGATTTTTGCCACCCACACTTTCCTCCAGTACTAAATTGATGATCCCTTGCTACCTCAGAATGTGTCCTATAAGCCGATCCCTTCTTTTGGCCAAGATTTGCCACAAATTCCGTGTCTCTCCAGTTATATTCAGTACCACGTGATTGACCCATCTAACCTTCAGCATTCTTCTGTAGCACCACATTTCGAATACTTCTATAATCTTTTTAACAACAACGAAACATTTGAAGTACGTATTTTCATTGTACGTGAATGTTAGCAAGTAAATCTTGTAACGTGAGTCACAGAGTTGTCTGCACCTCTCGAGTTTAACGGGTACCGCACCCGCCTTGTTAGCCACTAACTGGGTCGCGTGTAGTTCATTATTTTGCTACAGAACTGATACCATTACTAGATATGATCGTCGGCGGAAAGAAAATGAGAAAATGGATACAGTTTTATGGCTTATTGAATTCTGAATAAGCAATAAATTTGCGTAGATCAAAAAGTTCCTGACAACTTCCACATTGATTTTCCAAGTAAAATGTACTGAAAGAGGAACAAAGAAACAGCGTGCGCCTCTTGTTTTTACATTCGTTTTGGTGCCAATACTGGCCTTCTCGTCTTGTCACTTTGTTCCCGATTTGCAGTGCAAATGCTTATCTACCTGTTGCTTGACATTAAAAAAAAGTAATAAGCTATCTTTTGCAACTTTTTCCTGTAGCTTCAACTATTAATAAAAGTAAATACTCTATTTATGAACAAATATTTATACATTTACATCACTGGCATAATTTTTATGCCCACCAGTGAAGAAACAGGTTAACTCTTTCGATGTGTAAGAGATTTTTTACCCATATTTTTGCTATCAGGCTTATTAATGTGATTTTACTGTAACTTGTGCTATCAATTGGGAATGACTTCGCTCATGAGCGTTTTTGTGGAAGAAATGTTTTAACAGTTATCATGAACTGACTTCTTCTGGACGGGCACTATAAACCAATAAATTTAACGAACGATTTCATATAGACGTGGCTCTTAGTATAAATGAGTGCCTAACAAGCGTCATTAGCTAGTTTCGAGTTTATGACCATTCAAGTGCACAGTAGATGTACACAAATAATCCTCAGAAGTGATAAAGAAAAACCACATGCTGTGCGCAGTTACTCGCGACACGGTCACCAATGGCCGCTACAGAGGAATATGTATTCAAAAACCGCTCATGCACAACTATTTGCAATTCGGCCGACGATTTCACACCAGTGAACCGGAGGGCACTATAATAGAATTGATGCAGTAGATAACGAAACCACAAGTCGAAGACCTCCAATGTAGTATCGAATTTGCAACTGTATACAGACTGAATAAGAATGTGTTTCTTCTTAAGGGCCTCACAAACGTTCCAGTTTGCTTGTAAAGGTCACATATACTGAACATCCTGCCCAGAACTGGTGCTCAGATACACCACTATACTGGGAGGCTTTTTTCATTTTAATCAATGAAAAACACACAACATTTGCGTAATGTTCGACATTATTATTTATATGTACTTGACATTTTTCAAGACCCATAAATATGTTTTTCATCGTTTTGTGCTATCACTACTATCATCATCAACATCATCATCATCATCATCGTGGTCATTATCAAGACTCTTTTGACCAACTAAAATCACGAAACAATTTTAATACCTGTTCTTTCTTTGTTGCTTCCTATTTTTCTAGTACACAGCTTTTCCTCGTGCTGTCTTTCCCTTTCTTCTGTTCATTTCTTATTTTTCTACCTTGAAAGCATTTTAAATTTAGTATCTTATTCTTAAAATGGTTTCTTTCTGTTATTTATGATTGATTGATTTTTCTTCCCAGTTCGTTTCTTATTTCTGTAATTGATGCTATAGATAATTTCTTATTCGAGAAACAGGAATGTTTATTTCGTCGCCGACCGGAGTGGCCGTGCGGTTCTAGGCGCTACAGTCTGGAGCCGAGGGACCGCTACGGTCGCAGGTTCGAATCCAGCCTCGGGCATGGATGTGTTAGGTTAGTTAGGTTTATGTAGTTCTAAGTTCTAGGGGACTGATGATCTCAGATGTTAAGTCTCATAGTGCTTAGAGCCATTTGAACCAATTTTCGATGCAGGGTTCGAACCTGCGCCGTAGCGGTCGCGCGGTTCCAGACTAGAACCGCTCGGCCACCGCGGCCGACTCTGTAAACGGGGAAAAAGCAGTAAATTATAAAAGTAAGAATAAAGTAGCTAAAACTGAATTAGTGTCCTAAAATATTAAATGTGTTAAACTTTGGAGGTATTAAACGGTAAGGTGTTAATATGAGCCGGCCAGAGTGGCGGTTCTAGGCGCTACAGTCTGGAGCCGCTACACCGCTACGGTCGCAGGTTCGAATCCTACCTCGGGCGTGGATGTGTGTGATGTCCTTAGGTTAGATAGGTTTTAGTAGTTCTATGTTCTAGGGGACGGATGACCTCAGAGGTTAAGTTGCATACTGCTCAGAGCCATTTCAACCATTCTTTTAATGTGAAAGTATAAAAATAAAACAGTATAAAAATTTTCATTGAGATGTTAAAAGTATAGTCCTATAACAGTGGATGTATAAACAATAAAAGACATAAAGGAAACAGTGGATATGTAAATAGCAAAAGATATAAAGGTCGTAAAATTACAGAAGTAGAATTATAGTTTAAAAAGCATTTAATACTATTTGTATCATATTAAAATTATTGTATTTCGTAAGCAAGTGTGATGTAAAAAGTATTACGTTTGTGAAACCTTGGACCGATCTAAGAGAGGATCTGAAGGCAATAATCTGATCAGGTTACATAAATAAAATATCTCGGATGGCCTCCCTTGCCTGCTTCATTGTTTATTTTCTCATTTTCAGTAACGCAGAAATGTTTGTTTCGTCCGTTAATATGGATTAAAAACAGTCTGGATTGCGATAAAATATTTATTTGCAAACTATATTTGTGACATGTGATAATGCTCAAGCAGCTGACGTTCGTGGAGTCTGACCGAATCCGGCAACCATTGCAGTCAAGACTGTTTTTAATGCATTTTAAAGTATTTAGCCGGACCGCTGTTTTTTTTCTGCGAGAAATGTTCTCAAAAATTAATATTGCGTCCGTACCACGGAGTTGCCGTAGCCGCGCGAAATCGCACATGCGGTCACCACTCACGAAGGAATGTGGTGCGCGACAAGTTACGCGACGCATAGCTCCGCAGATTAAATCGGAACGCTGTTGGCGGACTCACATTAATTCTCTCCACTGGTGAACAAGTAAAAATAAGGGTCGGCAGCCTCGCTTTCACCTGCGAGACGGTGTCAAACTTCTCACAGCCAAGAATAATATCATTAAAAGACTTGTAGCAATCTAGCTGTAAGGGGCAGTCAGATAAAAACCGAACACTCGCCATTACACTCAGTCCGCGCGAAGGTGACCCCAATGTTGTTGTCTTTCGATATCTTCACCACTATGGTACGGGAACAACATGGTGCCACATCCCAGGTGCACGCATTTTTCGGTTGTGACCTTAGTTATTGGCGGATTGTTCTAGCGTAGTCGACCAGGCGTCATAGCACCGCAGTCTAACGCCTAAGATTCGACTATCCTTCCGACAGCTGTGTAGCAGACGTGGCCTGCATTCCTAGCCCGCCCGCTACACGGAGTCCGGGCATCACATGGTGTTAAGTTCGTCGGGCGTGGAATTACAATCGGACGAACGCTACGCTCATTGATTTCGTTTGGAAACCTTTGCAGCGTTCCCCGTGCAGCCTGGATCAGTCGTCATGTGATTTTCACATCTTTGGCGACCTGAAGAAAGACTCTCGTGGACGTCGGTTTCAGGCGACGAGGAAATGCAAGAGTGGGTGAGAATGTGGCTTCGTCGGCGACCGACAGCGTTTTATGAAACACGAGGTGATCGTCTAGTCTCCTAGTGGGATAGATGTCTACACCCATAGGGTGATTACTTTTGAATAGGAACATTCAACAGTCCCATTGTGGCGATAGTTGACACTTTCAAGAAATATTCCTGTCCAACCATTGGACAGGAAATATATTCACGGCTAACACTGTTCAGTGCGCTGCCTCAGACTATTGGCATAATCACCACAACCACAGAACAGCAGTACATTTCCAAGTCAGTAGCGGAAGTGGAAACGAATGGAATAAATTTTAATGAATTAATCCTAGCCAAGTCCGCCACTTACGTCCAACACAAACCTCCAGGTAGCTGACGACGCCATGCATTGTGAAGCCTCTCTTTAGCAAACAAGAACATGTCCCAAATCCACACCTCTCACCGAGAAAAGCGGGGAAGTACCTAAGCAGAATTCGACGCCCGCGCACGGCAGGAACGCACTGTCCGGTGCTTTGTGTGGTTTACAAGCCGAAAACTAACCTCGTTGATCACAGAGGATCACTAACTCCAAACTTCTGAATTCATAACCGCTTTAAAAAAACGAAATCCGTTGCAGAGGACCCGAGGCCGTCAGCATCAGTCCCACAAGGGCTGTCGGCTTCATCCCCCATTTCGCCAGATCCTTAACCGCCTCACAAAATTATTCCACACTAGCGATCCCAAGAATGCTTCACAGTTGCTAAATATGTATTGGAATTGGATATACGTCCTCATCTCATTCTCCTCCTCTGTCTGCCCATCTCCTGCCCCTGTATCTGTCCATGCCCTTCTTCGCTCTCTCTCTCTCTCTCTCTCTCTCCCTCTCTCTCTCTCCATCCGTTTCCCCCCCTCCCTCTCTATCTACACTATGTGATCAAAAGTATCCCGACACCTGACTGAAAATGACTTAAAAGTTCGTGGCGCCCTACATCGGTAATCTGGCCCACTCTTACCCTTGACGACAGCTTCCACTCTCGCAGGCATATGTTCAATCAGGTGCTGGAATGTTTCTTGGAAAATGGCAGTCCATTATTCACTGAGCGCTGCACTGAGAAGAGGTATCGATGTCGGTCGGTGAGGCCTGGCACGAAGTCGGCATTCCTAAACATCCCATAGGTGTTCTATAGGATTCAGGTCAGGACTCTGTGGAGGCCAGTCCATTACAGGGATGTTATTTGGTGTAACCATTCCGCCACAGGCCGTGCATTATGAACAGGTGCTCATCGTGTTGAAAGATGCAGTCGCCATCCCCCACTTGCTCTTCAACAGTGGGAAGTAAGGAGGTGCTTAAAACATCAATGTTGGCCTCTGCTGTGATAGTGCCACGCAAAAGAAGGGGGTGCAAGCCCCACCATGAAAAACACGACCACACCATAACACATTCGCCTCCGAATTTTACTGTTGCCATATCACACGCTGGCAGATCACGTTCACCGTGCATTGCCATACCCACACCCTGCCATCGGATCGCCACATTGTGTACCGAGGTTCGTAACTCCACACAAGGCTCTTGCACAGTTCAGTCGTCCAATATTTACGCTCCTTACACCAAGCATTTACCGGCGTGATGTGTGGCTTATGAGCAGCCGCTCGACCATGAAATCCAAGTTTTCTCATCTCCCGCCTAACTGTCATAGTACTTTTAGTGGATCCTGATGCAGTTTGGAATTCCTGTGTGATGGTCTGGATAGATGTCAGCCTATTACACATTACGACTCTCTTCAACTGTCGGCGGTCTCTGTCAGACAAGGTCGGCCTGTACGCTTTTGTGCTGTACGCGCCCCTTCACGTTTCCACTTCACCATAACATCAGAAACAGTGAACCTAGGAATGTTTAGGATTGTAGGAATCCCGCGTACAGACGTATGACACAAGTGACACCGAATCACCTGACCACGTCTGAAGTCCGCGAGTTCCGCGGAGCGTCCCATTCTGCTCTCTCACGGTATCTAATGCCTACTGAGGTCGCTGATATGGAGTACCTGGCAGTAGGTGGCAGCACAATGTGCCTAATATGAAAAACTTACGTGTTTGGGGGTGTCCGGATACTTTTGATCACATAGTGTATCTCCTCTCCCGGCCTCACTCTGACACTGAGCCTTTTTATTGTTATTGCCAGTGAAACTGAAGTCACTTAAAATGGATGGGTAAATCGGTTGGGACCATTATTATACTGAGTATGGCAGGCGCCTCTCCTGGCGCTAGATCTCTGAGTATAGCAAATTCAGTTACAGTATTTCACATCGTTTTAATCTGCAAACGCATAGGATTACAAACCCAGTGGATTACAAACCTTGTGTAGTGTTCTAATCGTAAGCCGATAAACCACAAATTCAACATTCCTGTTTTCGTTTTAAACGGACTGCAAGGAAGAGCTGAAACTGCACATTGCTGTATGTAGAATATTTGTTTGAATTTATATGTAAGGACAAAGAATATATGTGGGAGAAGCAATTTAAACAATTTCCAATGGTTGAACTCTAGCAATACCAACGCATATTTTCCATAACGCGTACTACTGAGGTGTAAGGTACTTTTTGTCTACCACAAAAGACAAAAATAAACACATTTCGTTAGCTGTTGTTAACGTACATTAACAACATCCTTTTTAAATAAGTACTGATGTATAAGTAGTGTCTATAACCTGAAAGTATCTCCTAGCACGATCTTAATAATACCAATGCCTTTCCTTAATGTGTACCCAGAAAGGGGTACATACTACCGCTACAGATTAATTAATTGTCGAAGAGTTTTATTCACAACATACTTCTTAAAGATATATGTATAACAAAAATCCATAACTTGGAACGTGAATACATTTATCGTAAGGCGTCATAATCACTTTTAAGACTTAAATTTTTGAGTTAGGTTTTATTGAAAAATTCAAAATAATTACAGAATCTAGTACAAGAAACCATTAAGAACAATAACTTTTTTCAAAATTTTGACATATAAACAACATGACTAGATAATAATATTTTGAAAAGGTGTAGAAAGAATCCCCCACCCACCTTGGTATACGGAGTGTTAAATGCTCTCATATCGTAGTTTAATCGGACTGGTAGAGGAAAAGGAAACTGCACATTTTCCCAACGAGTACAGGATTTCCTATCTTAACAGATAACCTGTACTTGACTGTTTAAAACAGAGTGCAGCCTACGTCGGTTTGAATGTAAATAGAAAGTGTTGTGTGCAAGCTTGAGTTAATTAGATGGGGTCTCGTAGCAACTCTGAATGAGAGAAGCACACCTGATTATAGCGGTTCTTTAAGCTTCCGAACCTTCTGGAAGCACTTTAAGATGCTTTTTTGCTACTACTTTGGAAACACCGGCCGTCTCGTTGAAATCACTCTACCCGTAAGCCAGCCTTGCAGAGTCCGGCCACAACCCATTTAGGAGAATTAAGGATAGACCGGCCCATCAGATCCAGGCTGAAGAACATCCCCCCCTCTCCCCACGCACGCACGCACACACACACACACACACACACACACACACACTCTCTCTCACTACACTCCCGCCCTACCTACTGCCGGATGATGATGGCCCAAGCGACTACACGGTTCGATCCATGAACGATGGCTGCTGGTGCAGCCCGAGGTAAGGATACGGCTAGATAAGCATACGCTATGTTTCTAATTCAAGAAGAATATAATAATTCCAATCCCAAAGAAAGCAGGTGTTGACAGATTTGAAAATTACCGAACTATAAGTTGAAGAAGTCACAGCTGCAAAATATTAACGCGAATTCTTTACAGACGAATGGAAAAACTGGTAGAAGCCGACCTCGGGGAAGATCAGTTTAGATTCCGTGGAAATATTGGAACACGTGAAGCAATACTGACCCTACGACTTATCTTAGAGGAAAGATTAAGGAAAGGCAAATCTACGTTTCTAGCATTTGTAGACTTAGAGAAAGCTTTTGACAATGTTCATTGGAATTCTCTCTTTCAAATTCTGAAGATGGCAGGGGTAAAATGCAGAGAGCGAAAGGCTATTTACAATTTGTACAGAAAGCAGATGGCAGTTATAAGAGCCGAGGGTTATGAAAGGGAAGCAGTGATTGGGAAGGGAGTGAGACAGGGTTGTAGCCTATCCCCGATGTTACTCAATTTGTATGCAATGAATGAAACGAGAGAAAAGTTCGGAGTAGTTATTAAAATCCATGGAGAAGAAATAAAAACTTTGAGGTTCGCCGATGACATTGTAATTCTGTCAGAGACAGCAAAGGACTTGGAAGAGGAGTTGAACGGAATGGACAGTGTCTTGAAAGGAGGATATAAGATGAACATCAACAAAAGCAAAACGAGTATAATGGAATGTAGTCGAATTAAGTCGGGTGATGCTGAGGAAATTAGATTAGGAAATGAGACACTTAAAGTAGTAAAGGAGTTTTGCTATTTAGGGAGTAAAATAACTCATGATGGTCGAAGTAGAGAGGATATAAAATGTAGACTGGCAATGGCAAGGCAAGCGTTTCTGAAGAAAAATTTGTTAACATCGAGTATAGATTTAAGTGTCAGGAAGTCGTTTCTGAAAGTATTTGTGTGGAGTGTAGCCATGTACAAAAGTGAAACGTGGACGATAAATAGTTTCTACAAGAAGAGAAGAGAAGCTTTCGAAATGTGGCGCTACAGAAGAATGCTGAAGATTAGATGGGTAGATCACATAACGAATGAGGAGGTATTGAATAGAATTGGGGAGGAGCTTGTGGCACAACTTGACTAGAAGAAGGGATCGGTTGGTAGGACATGTTCTGAGACATCGAGGGATCACCAATTTAGTATTGGAGCAGCGTGGAGGGTAAAAATCGTAGAGGGAGACCAGAGATGAATACACTAAGCAGGTTCAAAAGGATGTAGGCTGCAGTAGGTACAGGGAGATGAAGAAGCTTGCAGTGGATAGAGTAGCATGGAGAGCTGCATCAGACCAGCCTCAGGACTGAAGACCACAACAACAACAACAACATGTTTCTAATGTCGCCTTATGGTCTCCTCTCCCTCCCCCCTTTCCCCCCGAGAGGTGACTCGATTTCTACGATTGCAAACACTTCGCTCTCGGTGCCTAACCATGATTATATGTTAGATTTTTTTAACTTATGTGGAATTAGTAAAAGTAGTACCAGAAAATAATCAGCAATAAAAGGAAATGTTCACGGTTCACTGTGAATAACAGCGTTGTTCCCTTTAGCAGTCCGGAAGAAACAGCGCCTTTGGTGACTGTCCGGCCGCGGTACAGTGTATTTCAACTTACGGAATGGATTGCGGTGTAGTGGGAGTTTCAATTTCGCCGCGCTACGTTCGTTCCCTCAGATATAAATTATACCGTCGCAGCTGTATGAGCGCTCGACGGCAGAGAGAATATATAAGAAAATGAAGGTACAAAAATTGTAACTCTTTTTGTTTTCTACCCGCTCTCGTCTCTTGAAAGCGGAAGCTTAACTTTACTTACTCGCTACTCTTGGTATGATTCAGAAGTAAAAACTTATTGATGTGCAGATATATAGTATTGTGGAAGCTTGTATGAAATATGGAGGATGGAAGCAGCCGTAAAGTACATTGCATGCAATACCAAGGTCGTTTTAATTTGTAGACATAGTAATTGCTGGACGATTAAATTTACTGCAAGATTTTGGAGCAGCTACGACTTTTTCATGCAGAAATGAAGCAGGAGATTGTTGGAGAACAAGACCTGGACGCCGCACGAGAGCAGACATATTAAATTGGCAATGAATGAACTCTTATCTACGCCATTTTCCCATGTTAATCACATTTGTTATTCTCTGTTCTCTTCCAAATAATTTTTGTAGTAGAAATTGGTTTGAATTTTGCTCAGAAATGCCGCAAGGACCACCCCAACAATATCTTTTCCGAATCACTAAGTCAGATAGCTTTTCTGTAATACGAAGTCCGATTTGCATTTAATTCTTTCCTTTTTTCACGGTCAATAACGATTTTAAAAACCCCTTTTTATTCACCATTTTCTCCCACATTTTCATCTTTTTCTTTTCTTCTCTTTTTTCCTTTTTTTACCCACTACAGCGGGCGCGCTAAAGAAGAAAACTTTCTGAAATTTAGCTGAATTACTCTGTTCGAAAGGAGTATAGGCTAATTTATTTTTATTTATTCATTAGTTGTTGCGAAAAGTATAACCAAAAACACACGGCGAAAGTACATCTTTATTTTAAATGACCGCAATTTTTTTATGTTGTCAAATTTCAAAAAGCTCCGTGGGCAGTACCCTTTAGTTTAAGAAAATTATATTTTTTTTCATATAAGATTTGCAGGCTGAAGGATTTCCATCATGGGCACACCTGATTTTCAATAGAGCAGCTTGAACTCCTCGGAGGGGGGTTTAATGATGACTGAATTTCTTAAAAACAATGCGAAAATAGCCCAAGAAACAATAAGCAACGTGCAAAAAATTACGTTCATTGATTCGTTAGTTTTTCCAAACAAAGCGTGAAAGTAGCATTTTTAAAGGCTGACTGTGGAGAATGGACCCTTAGTACACCGTGGGGGACAGATTTTCGATGTGAATTACCAATTACAAAACAGGGTCGCGGTCAATTCCGAAGGAGAAGGGGGGGGGGGGGGGGAGAGAGAAGACGCAAAACATATCTGCTGCAGAGAGCACCTGTTGATCACGCGCGCGCGTGAGCGTGTGTGTGCGTGTGTTTGTGTGTGTGTGTGTGTGTGTGTGTGTGTGTGTGTGTGTGTGTCGGCGGCTGGAACAAAAGCCCGGCCCTCAGGCTGCGGTCGCTGGACAATGAGCTCGCTCGCTTGCTGCATTCATTGAGAGCGATCCCCGGACACCTGCTGTCTGTATGCAGGCCCGAGTGTCATTAAGCTCTGGCGTTCACTTCCATCGGGTAAATACAAGTGCGTAATCGACTCTCTGTATGATGGCGGGAACAAGTAGATGAGAACACCACATATTGAAGGAAGTATAGGCCGGCTATGTGAAATGTGTGCATGGAAAGATAACGGTGCTTTTTTTAATGTCTGTTTAGGAAGATCACCCTGTCTTCAAATTGTGAGAGGTGCAAATCTTTAGTGTAGGTTAATTCTTACAAAGAAGAAAACAGCAACCAGCCACTATTAATACTGCTATTTATTTAGGTAAGTAGCGCCGTTACCTGATTCGAACTGGCAAGTCCATCATCAGACGGCTGTTTACATGATTTTCAATATACACTTTACATTATCGTCCGGTTTCTATTTTTATTATTCCACTGTGGCGAAGTGTTTTTGGTGTGTTATTGCCGTCGAAAATTCCGCACGATTTTGTTACGAAGTTGTAGGATTGTATTTTTCGCATATTCCTAAATATATCCAGCACTTACGTAACTTGTACATCACCATATTGTGCAAAGCACCACACACACACACACACACACACACACACACACACACACACACACACACACACACCAAAAAGAATTTGCCACATGTGAAGTTATCACAGAGATTACATATTTACACAAAAATACAATCCTACTACTTCGCAACAAAATCGTGCGGAATTTTCAACGGCAACAAAAGTGTATGGAAGGTCCAACACACCCACTGGCTCTCTACTGACTCCCGCTAAATTCCGAGTCCGTGCGATCCCCCGCCGCGGCGTGACGTCACGTGTTTTGAAAACGTCAGTGAAATTGACCGCTGTCCGTTGCCGTCGATCGCCGTTGCCATCACCCAGTAGTGGGCGGGTGGTACACATCACCGGCATCCATATACCGTTTAATTTCACGCGCGGACACAGAATTTAGCGGCAGTCCGTAGCGAGCCAGTGGGTGTGTTGGACCTTCCATCGAGCTACAGACCCCCTTGATGATTTCTCCCGCAGACGGGGACGAAACGTTGGGAATTGACACAGAATTCATCAACCGACCACTGCATAACAGCCCGGATAATTATAATGGACAGGCACAGGCTGTGTTTATTAACTCTGCTTTAGTAGCATTGTCACTGTAGTATTTCGACAGCTGTCGCGCAGGTTGAGAAGCGAGAGGGAAATGCTAGCAATGAACTGCAACAGTGGAGCATGATGGCGCGTTACCTAGCCTGTAGCCCGTAGGATCTCATCTGTTGTACGGATAGCGGCTGTCGGCTGCGCACGAGTCGCTCTGTGATGGATACTGAGCCTACGTGTTGCCTGCTCCAGAATACCGACAAAAGTGAGGCTGCTGGGCCCTACTTAAAAACTCGCTGACAGCAGGAAAATAGGGTCAGCACTATTTTCTATTGCCATCCTCAACTTCCGCTCCTCTCTCTTATTGACGAATTCTAAGAAAATTGTCCAGTCCTGTTACATTTCTTCTACCTGGCTGATACTAACAACAAACTATCTCCGAGGAATGCATCCCTTCCCTCCTGGCAGCCTTTTTGAAACCAAGGCATCTTCTCTGTCACCGCCATCTCCGTAATCATCAGTAATTACAGTTTGAAAGGCGTTTCCTTAAAATTAACCTCGACCAAAATTACTCCGGTGCAAATGGAATGGTCGTGCGGTAACGTTCTCGCTTCCCGCGCCCTGGTTCGATTCCCGGCGGGGTCAGGGATTTTCTCTGCCTCGTGATGGCTGGCTGTTGTGTGATGTCCTTAGGTTAGTTAGGTTTAAGCAGTTCTAAGTTCTAGGGGACTGATGACCATAGATGTTAAGTCCCATAGTACTCAGAGCTTTTTTGCAAATTGAATGATGACAAGTAATTTCCGTGTGACTCTCGTCTCGGGGACAACATATTAGGAGGCGTGTTTTTTTTTATTTTAATTTATAGCTTAATTCCTGAATAAAATATACATATACGTTGGATCTCAAAAGGTCGAAGGAAGACAAGTCTTACCACCATCGACAGGACCCTGCCTAACAGTGAACTGCGAAAAGTCCCTGACATTTGAAGGGGATTTGACGATTCGCATACCTCCTATGACACGATTAAGTTTCTTTGCCTACAACTCAGTGTTGGCACTACTGTAGCCCACTGTGTCTTTTCTGCAGTTCTGACGCCACCTTCTTTTCATCTCGTGTTGAAAGCTGCAACAGTTTCTAACAACCCTACCACAACAAAGGTAAAAAATTAAGATTGTAGTGTTGCTCACGCTGCTAAATATTGCATTTTCGGGCAACAACAAAGTTATATTATGTGGCAGGTGTCATTAGAGCACAGTTACAAAAGTCATTTCATGAAATAATGGATAAACTAGGCACTCATCTTTTCGTGTTTCCCACGCTGGTCTCGTTGTGAACTCATGGCTCAATCGTCTATATTCAAAAGTTTTATAGATGCGCTTCACAAACCATTCTTGAAGATTAAACCTTTGCAAGTTAGGACAATGGTGATGTAAAATAGTAATCAGCACTCCGAATTTAAGTTACACTTCTTTTTTATTACTTTTGTTGCAACCTCACTTCACAATATAAAACATACTTGAAAACATCTTCCTCACTGTTAAAGTTCACATTTCATAAACTGACTACAATTTGCGTCTTTTCAACATGACGACCAAGACTTGACTCTCTAATAACCGCTTACGCGCCCAAAAATCAGAGTTACTAGTACCACAAAGATCATAGTGACAAAAGAAAGAATACACATAAGAATAATATCATAGCAACATAAACATATCTGTGTATCAAAGTACCTCTACATTAATGAAATCAAATCTGAATGTTGTCTCAGAAATATGTTCACTAGTTTACAGAAACACAGTAGAATATTGCTGGTGTCGAGAGGTTGAGGTGAGGTGCCGTAATGGTTACGTAATTCAAGTACCATTGCAAGCTCCACCAGCCGTCACTGAACTCCTTTCGCCTTCCAGAAGCCCCTCCCTTTACACCTCCTATTTCTTAAGGAGGCGGAAAAGATTAGTGTTTAACGTCTCGTTGACGACAAGGTCACTAGCGAAGGAGCAGAAGCTTGGATTAGGGTAGGATTGGGAAGGAAATGCGCCGTGCCCTTTCAAAGGAACCATCCTGGCATTTACCTGAAGCGGTTTACGGAAATCACGGAAAACCTAAATCAGGATGGCCGGACGCGGGTTTGAACCGTCGTCCTCCCGAATGCGAGTCCAATGTGCTAACCACAGCGCCACATCGTTCTGTGATTTCTTAAGGAACCGAACTGCCTTGTATAAAACCGCGTCAAACGTCTGATTATTTCGCAAATGATTTAATATGTTAAATATCTGAAGTTAGCAAAAGATAATTTTTCATCCGTCTCAGTGTTTATGATGTCATATCTCCGGGTGCTGATAACTACGATGCTGATCGCCCTAAACAACAACAGCAACAACAACTACAACATATGCCCTGAACAATGTGTCGTACTATGATATAATTTTGCGGGTAGTGGAAGGTTGCTATCGATGGACCATCTAACGAAAGCGTGTAATAAAATCCTCAGATATTGTAATAAATATTTTATTTTTCACTGTAACTTGAATATTATCTTTAGCGTTTCACTACAGTTGATGCGGAAGTCATACATATTCACTGTTAATGAAATACTTGAAAAAATAGAGACATCTATTATCGGCTCAATCAGTGGGACTGGTTCCCTTCATTTGGCTAGGGAATTTTCGTGAGTGGCCTGTGGTATAACTGGTGTTAAGAATCACATACATGTAAATAAGTATCAATACAGTCCAATTTTTTTTATATTTTGGAGATTTTTGTTGACATCGGAAACCAAGTAACATGTATTCGAGGCTAAGGAGGCTGAATGTATAAATTTCGCTTCTAAGCTAGCATAATAAAGACATTTGACTGGTTGTCAGATCACTTAAAACTATTAGAAAACATAGTTCCACAGCACGAAATTGAGGAGCTAGTCTTCATGGTCATGGAACGTGTCAGTACATAAAATTTCGACAGAATTGTAGTAATAGATAAAGTAAGTCGAGTCTCGGTCCAGCACACTGTTTTAATCTGTCAGGAAGTTTCAAGATGTTTATGAATTCCAGAAAGACGGCAAGCTATAACTTTATATAAACGCAGTGAACTGTGTAACATAGGATTCAGATCAATCTTTCAAAAAAATGGATCTGAGCACTATGGGACTCAACTGCTGTGGTTATCAGTCCCCTAGAACTTAGAACTACTTAAACCTAACTAATCTAAGGACATCACACACATCCATGCCCGAGGCAGGATTCGAACCTGCGACCGTAGCAGTCGCACGGTTCCGGACTGCGCGCCTAGAACCCCGAGACCACCGCGGCCGGCGATCAATGTTTGAAGGAATTCCTCGACAGGATAGAAGGAATGAGCCATGAGGAATAATGAATACTGCCACTAAATTTTCTGCATTGTGGCGTACTTAGGCGTAGGATTAGACAAAAATTCGAAGTGGCTAATTCAGGCCAACTCGCAATGCATCACTTAACAACATTTAGTCTCCGACCACAGCACGTAACTCCGTTGAAATACTCTTGGGTAAGGTCGAGGATCTTCGGCAGCACGGGGTATATTTAATGACCGCTATCATGCACGTATTGTCAGTGTTCACAGAGAAATCGAACCGGCCTATCTATGGAGCAGCCCATCGATAGCAGCCTTACCCCATTCAGTGGTGTGTGAAGCTACTGTCTACAGAATGTTTTGCGGGTAGACTTATTAGTAAAGAAGCAATAAATTAAAACGTCATGTCTAATACTGAAGTTTCACTGCATGAACAACGAAAATGTAGTATGTAATAAACTTTTTTTCATTTCATTGTTTTGTGAGGGAGGGTTATCAGCGAGTAAAAGTTTCAAAAAAGATTAGACTTTATGTGTAAAGTTTGTTAGGTCTCTCATTTTCAAATACTGGATTAATATAGTCTGGGAATTTTGGCGCCGTGAGTTCCACTTTCTCAAGACGCACACACATTTTCTACTTTTAATACGTAGCTTATTGTGTTAAACTTTTAATATAAAATATACCTTTAAATGAACGTGTTACGATAGCGTTTTAAGTTTTTAAATTCGGTCAGTATTATATGAAATATTGAAAATGATACTTTCGTTAACCCTGGAATCTGTTAGAGAACCTACAAGCTCTCCAGTCATCTGCCATCCTTAAAGTCCCCCCTAATTCCCGCTTCCTTTGTAGTCGTCTGTCGTCTTGTATCTCCTCCTTCCTCCAGATCTCCTCCCACTAACTAGAGCTTTCAGACCGACTGATAGCAAGCACTCCCTACTCAACGAATGCCCCATCCAGTTCTCCTTCCCTTCTCTTACAACCTGCAGCAGCCTGCTCTCTCCAACCCTTTTCAACACTGTTTCGTTACTCACTCTGTCCCTCCAGCATATCTTCTCCATTCTCCTCCACATCCACATCTCAAATGCTTCTAGCTTTTTTTCATCCTCTCGTCTCAGTGTCCATGTTTGTGCTCAATACGGTGCCACACTCTGGATTCAACACTCGGCAAGCCCTGATGGCATCTCAAGTCTTCAGCTGTCGTTTTTCCAAGATTCTTAAATGCTCTTTTGTGTCCAACAGTAACTTGTCTGTTCTAATATTTCACAATCTCCCTCCGTTGCCGATCACCATACTCTCTTTTTTGCTACGTGGATTTTCATCCCTTAATCCACACAGGCTTGATTAAGATCTTTTAGCATTTCATTTACAGTTCATTCGCTTGCTGCCACTAATCCCATGTCATCAGCAAACCTAATACATCCTATTCTCTTTCCTCCAACAGCGGAGTCACATTCGGGAGCACGGCGGTTCAAACCCGCGTCGGCCATCCTGATTTAGTTTTTCCTTAATCACTTAAGGCAAATGCTGGGATGGTTCCTCCGAAAAAAACACGGCCGCTTAACTTGTCCATCCTTCCCTAATCCGAGCTTGTGCTCCGTCTGTAATGACCTAGTTGTCGACGGGACGTTAAAAACCAGTCTCCTCCTCCAGTACACACTCTTCTTTTTCCGCTTAAGCCTTTTGCAATAATCTTTTCCAGGTGATGAATGAAGGGGGAGGCAACAAACAGCAACCTTGTCCAGCACCGCTTCCTTCCGCCATTTCATTTTAAAGCCATATTCTTTCCGTTGTAAATACAGATGCTGTACCAGACGTTTTTCATTCCAGTCTACTCCTTTCCTCTTCAAAATATCCGTCAGCTTGTTCCATAGTACTCTGTAGCAAGCTTTTTCCAAATCCATAAAAACAGCATAAATTTTCAATAAAAAACAGCATCACTTTCTCAATACATCTTTCCCCTATTATTCATAACAGGCCAGTAGCATCTCTTGCTTCCTTTTCTCTTCTAAATGGGAACGACTCCTTCGCAATCCATCTGTCCAGCTTGCCTTATACCCTTCTATTCAGCACCTTCAGTAACCTCTTAGAAATTAGGTGATAGTCCTGTGCTCTCCACATTTTTTCGTATTTCTCTTTTTCGTAGTTGGTTTCTTTAGCGTTGCAAGAAAGTTACTGGGCCATTCCCCTTTCTCGTATCTCTCTTTCCTGTAAGCTAAAAATATTACTTACATAGGTTGACGTCGGCCAGTCTTGTTTCTCATAGAACCGATGTGCTACAGAAAACTCTATTGCAACCATCAACAAGGAAGCCTCTAGGTAGACGAATTCCCGTGCTGTAGCGAAGGACCATATCGCCGAAGAACCGCGGCACTACAAATGTAGTGTGTGGACAGAAAGTTGGAAAGTGTGGGTCTCACGGGGAGCGTGCCAGAGATAAATCCATATATCGTATGTGTCCTCGGTGGCGCAGTCGGATAGAGCGTCTCCCATGTAAGCATGAGGTCCCGGATTCGAGTCCCTGTCGGGGCACACATTTTTCAACTATCCCCGTTGATATTTGTCAACGCCTTTAAGCAGCCAAAGGTTTGGATTTCATTATAATTTCATTACCTCAGACGTGGGCTCAATCTAGTCCGGCAGGAGCGATTGTGAGTGAATCTTGAAGGACTTGTCGTGGCAGAACACCAAAGAGATCATTAAGAAACGTAGGACTAAAATCCTTAGATGAAAGCCAACAGGGCAGTACGCCTATCGGTTAACTGTACCTTCCTCGCAGATACAGGGTGACAATTGTTGAACTGTTGAAAATCTTCATAACTTTTGAACAGTTTGCGTTAGGACGTTCAAACTCAAGGTTGGCCGCCGGGAATGGTGAAAATTAGTATGCGCTGTGTGGTTTCGTTTAGCGGCCAAGCTCACTTTCGTTTGGGTGGGTTCGTCAGTAAGCAAAATTGGCGCATTTTGGAGGACTTTGAATCTCTTCACCCTCAAAGGGTGCCTATGTGGTGTGCAATGCCCTGTCACGGAATAATCGGTGGGATATTCCTTGATGGGACGGTGACAACCGAGCGGTACGTGAAGGTTTTGGAAAATGATTTCATGCCGATTAACCAAAGTGACCCTAATTTCGAGAAGATGTGCTTCATGCAAGACGGTGGTCGACCCCTTCGAATCAGAAGAGTGTCTGATGTCCTGGAGGAGTGCTTTGGGATTGCATTCTGGCTCTGGGGCACCCAGGCCGCCGTAGTTCCCCGCCTCTAAGGGAAAATGTGTACAGCAATAACCCCAAAACCATTGGTGAGCTGAAAACAGGCATTCAGGATGTCATCGGCAGATTCAATGTTCCGACACATCAGCGGGTCATGCAGAATTTCGCTATTCGTCTGCGCCACATCATCGCCAACGATGGCAGGCATATTGAACAGCTCATAACCTAAATCCGAATATCTTTAGCGACGTTAATATGTTTAATAAACAGTGCGCACGCCGTAGTTTGTAACTAATGTACCTTTTCTTCATATAGGTCAATAGTTGTCACCCTATATGAAGCTCAATGATTTCTACTCTCACAAACTGTCTTGGCTTCGAAAACATTCGTACAAGATGGACTATATGTGAATGCTCTGTCAGGAGCACTTGACCTTCACTGAAACGTAAATATAGAATAACGCGGCGGCAACTGCACTGATCCGGGTAGCCTTAGTTGACACATTTCCACAGTACACGTACGCAGCGATAATATCGTTGGTCGGATGATTTACCAGTGTGAAGTAAGTTTTACGCCTTTGCGTAGAAATATCCGGAACGCTCTCAGTAAACATCGTTGCTCACGCCGCTTTTCCTCCGCAGAGGAGAGATCACTCACAGGCGTATTTACTGCGGGCAGTGAAGGGAATCGGCGTCGACCTTCTGCTGCCTCTTTAAAGATCAAAGCAGTCTGCTGTGGTTGGCGCATTCGGTTTTACTAGAGCTCTGTTCCAAGAAATTCCTGCACCCGCTCAAAACGTATCGTCGGTTACATCTTTGCTTTAGCCACACGCATCACTTTGATGTCTTCTGCAAAAAAACACGCCAAGAGCTTCCAAATTTTTGTTCACAAAGGGTGCGAGCTACGTTTTCAAGTGCGCTGCAGCCTTATTAGCGATAAAAACGAGTCCGGCAAAAGTGCAAAGAGAAATCGTTTTGTTTACGCACATAGTGTTTGCCGTGACCTCGCTGCCTCTTTTACAAACAGCATTTTCTCATGTAAAATTTAATTGCTTGTAATGGACACGGTCAGTTTATCTTTGGTAGCATCTATCCCGTCTTAGGCGTCCGCTGATTTCGTAATTTAGATTTTTTTTTTTATTCACTGCCAGATGCCTTACCTGTCGCAGCATTCGCCAGTTACCTGAAGCCCCATTTACAAGAGCAGCTTCCTTGCCTCAGTCGACTGCTCGTGGTAAATAAGTCTACTGCAGCGGCTCTGGCGTTTTATTCTTGTTCTGAGCCTCGTCCGTCATAAGAGGTCTTCTTCTTCTACATGTCAGCGCCAGTATTGCGTATGATGTGAGAGCTGTCTACTGCGTAGTCTGGAACCTGAATGACGAGAATAAGGTTATGAGACATCATCCTTTTCACGAAAAAATCGAAATGTACCATGTGGTTATAATTTAGCTTTCCTTATTTAACACGTTGTAACACGGAAACTAATTATCGTACGAGTACCAAATTTGGTGGCGTTAATGTCAGGGACATGCTGAAGAGAAGTAATGCAGCATCAGTTCAACTGAAACACTTTTAATGTGCTGCTACGGTACGTCATGCCATTACATACCGGCACCGTCACTGCTGCAGAAGAGGCTCAGTATGGCGCCCAGCAGTGTTCTGCACACCAGAACGAAGCATGTCCGTGGTATGTTGGCTACCTCTCTTGATAGGCTGCGCTTCAGATCAGCGCATGCCTGAATGTTTCCCGGCCGGCCGCGGTGGTCTCGCGGTTCTAGGCGCGCAGTCCGGAACCGTGCGACTGCTACGGTCGCAGGTTCGAATCCTGCCTCGGGCATGGAAGTGTGTGATGTCCTTAGGTTAGTTAGGCTTAAGTAGTTCTAAGTTTTAGGGGACTGATGACCACAGCTGTTAAGTCCCATAGTGCTCAGAGCCATTTGAACCATTCTTTTGAATGTTTCCCTGGTAAACCATGTCCTTCAGGTAGCCCCACAACCAGAAATCACAGCGGGTGAGATCAGATGATCGTGCTGGCCAAGCATTTGGAAACAATCGGCTGATAGTTCGTCTTTTCCAAATGTGTTTCGGGGAGGCAGGTGAAATTCACGATCGATGTGCGATGGGACCCCATCTTGCTTGAAAACAGTTGAGTTCAACGCGTCTCTTCCCTGTAGGACGGATATGATATGCTAGTGAAGCGTATCCCAGTAGCACTGGCCGGTCGCAGTGCATGTCTTCAGTCCTTGAGCACCAACCTGTTCAAAAAATAATGGGTCAATGATCAACGTTGCCATGAAGCCACACCATACGGTGGCACGTTTACCATACAGAGGAACTTCATGCGCAGTGACTGGAAGTGAAAATTCCCACACTCGGCAATTCTGTGTGGTCATCTCATCCGCCAGTGAAAAATGAACTTCGTCTGTCCATAGGATGTTCAAGGGCCAGCCCTTGTCAGTTTCAATCCTTACGAGAAAGTGGACAGCGAAGTCAACACGTCGTTGCGCGTCCTGTGGTGCAGGCTGCTGTACGATATGGATCTTGTACGGATAATATTTGAGAATGGTTCGAAGCCCCTTCCTTACAATGGACCACAGGATGTTCGATTGTCGACGGCTAGAGTGGCCGAGCGGTTCTAGGCGCTACAGTCTGGAGCCACGTGACCGCTATGGTCGCAGGTTCGAATCCTGCCTCGGGCATGGCTGTGTGTGACGTCCTTAGGTTAGTTAGGCTTAAGTAGTTGTAAGTTCTAGTGGACTGATGATCTCAGAAGTTAAGTCCCATAGCGCTCAGAGCCATGTGAACCGCCTTTTTTTTTCCAGACAGCACGCGCACTGTCTGACCATTGGCAATTGCGCGCAGCGTTGCCTGCCATAGCAAAAGTGATTTCATCAACCATCTGTGGTGCAACCGTCGTCGGCCTCTTCCCAGAGCGACGCCCAGTTCTTCAGTTCATTCGAACAACTTCATGATACACTGCACAGTAGGTGGAGGAAGACGACCCTTCCGTAATGCTTTCAGCAGGCTGTATTCTCGATGTGCAGCTGCATAATTACTGATATTTTGACAGTAGAGCTTCACGAATAATGCTCTGCTCCTTTTGTCCAACGAGTGCACTGCGACTGATCAGGTGTGAGAGACTATGAATCACGATGACTGATAACGGCATCTGGTGGCCGTAGTTGGAACTGGACAGTGGCGCTGTGACGTATGGAAATCATGCACCCCATACTCTGGACGTTAATGCTACCATGTTCGGTATGTAGTTTGGTAATTATTTTCGTTGTTATAACTTTTTAAATAGGAAAAGTTTAATTTTAACCACGCGGTAGTTATAGACGTGGGAACAAGACTGATGAACAAAACGTTCCTGCATACATTGCGTGTTCCCTCCTTTCTGCTTGCGAGGGACCATACTGACCTCCGGATATCTGAAGGGAGTACACTGACAGGTCAGCGTTATTTTGGCATTGCGCTAGTTTGTACCTTGAAGCAGGCAAAAAGGAATACAAACGTCTCAAAAATGAGATCGACAGGAAGTGCAAAATGGCTAAGCAGGGATGGCTAGAGGACAAATGTAAGGATATAGAAGCTTATCTCACTAGGAGTAAGAAAGATACTGCCTACAGGAAAATTAAAGAGACCTTTGCAGAGAAGAGAACCACTGGTATGAATATCAAGAGCTTAGATGGCAACCCAGTTCCAAGCAAAGAAGGGAAAGCAGAAAGGTGGAACGAGTATATAGAGGGTTTATACAAGGGCGATGTACTTGAGGACAATATTATTGAAAGGGAAGAAAATGTAGATGAAGACGAAATGGGAGATAAGATACTGCGTGAAGAGTTTGACATAGCACTGAAAGACCTGAGTCGAAACAAGGCCCCGAGAGTAGACAACTTTCCGTTAGAACTACTGACGGCCTTGGGAGAGCCAGTCATGACAAAACTCTACCAGCTGGTGAGCAAGATGTATGAGACAGGCGAAATACCCTCAGACTTCAAGAAGAATATAATAATTCCAACCCCAAAGAAAGCAGGTGCTGACAGATGTGAAAATTACCGAACTATCAGTTTAATAAGCCACAGCTGCAAAATACTAACGCGAATTCTTTACAGACGAATGGAAAAACTGGTAGATGCGGACCTCGGGGAGGATCAGTTTGGATTCCGTAGAAATGTTGGAACACGTGAGGCAATACTGACCTTACGACTTATCTTAGAAGAAAGATTAAGAAAAGGGAAACCTACGTTTCTAGCACTTGTAGACTTGGAGAAAGCCTTGGACAATGTTGACTGGAACACTCTCTTTCAAATTCTGAAGGTGGCAGGGGTAAAGTACAGGGAGCGAAAGGCTATTTACAATTTGTACAGAAACCAGATGGAAGTCATAAGAGTCGAGGGGCATGAAAGAGAAGCAGTGCTTGGGAAAGGAGTGAGACAGGGTTGTAGCCTCTCCCCGGTGTTATTCAATCTGTATATTGAGCAAGCAGTAAAGGAAACAAAAGAAAAATTCGGAGTAGGTATTAAAATTCATGGAGAAGAAGTAAAAACTTTGAGGTTCGCCGATGACATTGTAATCCTGTCAGAGACAGCAAAGGACCTGGAAGAGCAGTTGAACGGAATGGACAGTGTCTTGAAAGGAGGATATAAGCTGAACATCAACAAAAGCAAAACGAGGATAATGGAATATACTCAAATTAAATCGGGTGATGCTGAGGGAATTAGATTAGGAAATGAGACACTTAAAGTAGTAAAGGAGTTTTGCTATTTAGGAAGTAAAATAACTGATGATGGTCGAAGTAGAGAGGATATAAAATGTAGATGGCAAGGAAAGCGTTTCTGAAGAATAGAAATTTGTTAACATCGAGTATAGATTTATGTATCAGGAAGTCGTTTCTGAAAGTATTTGTATGGAGCGTAGCCATGTATGGAAGTGAAACATGGACGATAACTAGTTTGGACAAGAAGAGAATAGAAGCTTTCGAAATGTGGAGCTACCGAAGAATGCTGAATATTAGATGGGTAGATCACATAACTAATGAGGAAGTACTGAATAGGATTGGGGAGAAGAGAAGTTTATGGCACAACTTGTGCAGAAGAAGGGATCAGTTGGTAGGACATGTTCTGAGGCATCAAGGAATCACCAATTTGGTATTGGAGGGCATCGTGGAGGGTAAAAATCGTAGAGGGAGACCAAGAGATGAACAGGCCAAGGAGATTCAGAAGAATGTAGGTTGCAGTAGGTACTGGGAGATGAAGAAGCTTGCACAGGACAGAGTAGCATGGAGAGCTGCATCAAGGCAGTCTCAGGACTGAAGACCACAACAATAACAACAACACTAGTTTGTCATGTGCTTCGTTTCAGTACTGCATCCGACACTGACTTCATTTTTCTGGATGGCAGCGTGCGACCACGTCGGACAGTGCAGGTGGAGGTGTTCGTGGAACTAGAGGATGTTCGGCGAATGGACCTATCTGCCCATCCCTCGGCTTAAATACCACCGAGCACGTGTGGGATGTGTGGGGGAGATGTACAGCAGCATGTCCATGTGCACCACCAACCACGCAGAAGTTGTCAGCCGCGCTGGTGCAGGAATGAATCGCCGTACCACAAGAATTCCTTAACAACCTTGAGGCCAGTATGGGAATACGCTACAGAGGCTGCGTTGTCGTTCTTTGTAATCACACACCGTATCGAGAACCATGTCTCGCTTTTTGTAATATCCAGGGGACCATCATAAATCGCGATGACTTCAGTGTAATTATTTTCTTTGAATAAATGTGCCATTTCTGCTCGTCTTATTGCGTATTTATATCAGTTATCTTCTGTATTTTGTTGTAGCAGTTCTTTCTAAATATGGTCCAAGTTCCACAGGGCTACGTCACTTGGCGGTGAGACATCATGCGAAAGTTACTTTCGTTCTTCAGTTTTGCACACTAACATTCCAAAACAAGAAAAAGTCGAGTAAGCATACGCGCTAAAATACATACCCCAAGAGCTGTGAGCACTACTTCACCTTCGTTACTCTGGAACAAATCCTTTCTACTGCAAGCTCTTTGGTGTCCATGTTTTTGGAGCAGTCTGTATGGACCAAAATAAGGAAAAAAATTACAGAGTTAGGTGGCGCAGTGATTAGCAAACTGGACTCGCATTTGGGCGGACGACGGTTCAAACCCTCGTCCGGCTATCGTGATTTACGTTTTCTGTGATTTCCCTAAATCGCTTCAGGTAAATGCCGGGATGGTTCCTTTGAAAGGGTACGGCCGACTTCCTTCCCTATCCTTGCCTAATCCAATGGGACCGATGACTTCGCTGTATGGTCCCCTGCCCCAAATCGACCAATCACCAAGAAAACAAGATTCCGGTAAACAAGGTCTCGCAGAGTGCAAACGTTAGAGCTGTGAGCACTTTTTCACCTTCGATGCTGTGAAACGTATCACTTCTACTGAAGCAGTGTCTCAATGTTACCCATTTTAGAACCCAAATTTACTTGTAGCCAAGACAGACACGAAGCAAACGCCTACCACAGTAATACAATTTTATACGCCTACCACAGTAGTACAAGTTTATATGCCAACTAGCTCCGCAGATGACGAAGTACTGAAGAAATGTATGCTGAGATAAACGGCCTATCCCCGTTGTTATTCAATCTGTATATTGAACAAGCAGTAAAGGAAACAAAAAAATTTGGAGTAGGTATGACATTGTAATTCTGTCAGAGACAGTAAACGACCTGAAAGAACCGTTGAACGGAATTTTTAATGTCTTGAAGGGAGTATATAAGAGAAATATCAACAAAAGCAAAACGAGGATAATGGAATGTAGTCGAATTAAATCAGATGATGTCGAGGGAATTAGGTTAGGAAATGAGACACATAAAGTAGTAGATGAGTTTTGCTATTTGGGGAGCAAAATAACTGATGATGGACGAAGTAGAGAGGATATAAAATGTAGACTGGCAATGGGAAGGCAATCGTTTCTGAAGAAGGAAAATTTGTTAACATCGAGTATAGATTTAATCGTCAGGAAGTCTTTTCTGAAAGTATTTGTATGGAGTGTATCCTTGTATGAAAGTGAAATATGGACGATAAATAGTTCACATAAGAAGAGAATAGAGGCTTTCGAAATGTAGTGCTACAGAAGAATGCTGAAGATGATTTGGATAGATCACGTAACTAATGAGGAGGCACTAAATAGAATTGGGGAGAAGAGGAATTTGTGGCACAACTTGACTAGAAGAAGGGATCGGTTGGTAGGACATGATCTGAGGCATCAAGGGATCATCAATTTAGTATTGACGGGCAGCTTGGTGGGTAAAAATCGTAGAGGGAGACCAAGAGATGAATACACTAAGCAGATTCAGAAGGACGTGGGTTGCAATAGATACTTGGAGATGAAGAAGCTTGCACAGGACAGTGTAGCATGGAGAGCTGCATCAAACCAGTCTCTGGACTGAAGACAACAACAACAACAACAACATTTACCGGCCACTTTTTTCGTGTTTTGGTCCATACTAACTCCTCGAAAAATATGGAAACCAAAGAGTTTGCTGCAGACGACATGTATTTCACGTATCGAAGACAAGGCCATAGCTCATAAGTATGCTCTCTAGAGCCTATGTTCACTAGATATTTGTTTCTTGTTTTGGTCCGTACCACGGCCTCAGGAAGTTGCCTACCTTACAATCTTTGAAACAACAGTACCGACACAGATATTCCGCTGTGAAAGGTATTTGAATAATTTTAGCTTACAGCTTTCGACTCCATCGTTTCCCGACCAGAGCCCCTCACAACAAACTCGTAGTATAATCCTTCTCCTTCATCTTTGAAAGTTTGTAAGATCAGCATGGTGTCACCCTTTAGGTCTGCCCACAGAATATCAGTGACACAAATACAGTGTTATTTGTAATTACCTGTTGGGTTTCGTAAGACAGCTGTGTGAAAAATACTGAACGTACAGAAAAGTGACACACGTACTGATAGACGTGTCAGAAAATTTGGGCAAATCGTTCACTTTGCTTGTCGCATCAAATTAGATAGCGCCTACGGGTAGACAACTCAGTGAACGGATTTGCAAATCGGTGTGCTGTTGCTCCTTCCCGGTCAGTTCGTGTCAGTGATATGCGCGCGATTATTGACGTTTATCGTGTCTCAAACGGTTTTATGGAGCACCCGTATGTCAGTCAAAAAGTTGGAGAGATGCTTTATGCACTAGTGTGCGTATGTTATCTCCATGTATTGTTTTCCCGCAGTCGCCTTCCGAAACCCCAGAGGTTGTTCTTGCTGTTGTTGTCTTCAGTCCTGAGACTGGTTTGATGTAGCTCTCCATCTCTCCATGCTACTCTATGCTGTGCAAGCTTCTTCATCTCCCAGTAACTACTGCAACCTACATCCTTCTGAATCTGCTTAGTGCATTCATCTCATGGTCTCCCTCTACGATTTTTACCCTCCACGCTGCCCTCCAATTGGTGATACCTTGATGCCTCAGAACATGTCCTACCAACCGGTCACTTCTTCTTGTCAAGTTGTGCCACAAGCTCCTCTTCTCCCCAATCCTATTCAATACCTCCTCATTAGTTACGTGATCTATCCACCTTATCTTCAGCATTCTTCTGTAACACCACATTTCGAAAGCTTCTATTCTCTTCTTGTCCAATCTATTTATCGTCCACGTTTCACTTCCATACCTGGCTACACTCCATACAAATACTTTCAGAAACGACTTCCTGACATTTAAACCTATACTCGATGTTAACAAATTTCTCTTCTTCAGAAACGCTTTCCTTGTCATTGCCAGTCTACATTTTATATCCTCTCTACTTCGACCATCATCGGTTATTTTGCTCCCCGAATAGCAAAACTCCTTTACTACTTTAAGTATCTCATTTCCTAATCTAATTCCCTTAGCATCACTTGAGTTAATTAGACTACATTCCATTATCCTCGTTTTGCTTTTGTTGATGTTCATCTTACATCCTCGTTTCAAGAACTTTAAATGAATCCTGTACGTCCTACCCCTCGCCGCATTGCAAAACGAAACGCCGAATTTTTTTCATATTATTAAATAGTGTTTCATCACATTACGATACTTTGAAAGATTAAAAAAAAGAAAGAAAAATAACACTCAACGTAATAAAGTAAAGTTTGTGGCTATTCAGCATGGACCTAGGTTTTGATGTAACCCCAAAGAAAAATTCCGAGGATGTTGAATCATAAGACCAATTCACAGATCCTCGTCTTGAGATGATTCGGTCGCCAAACTTCTCCCTCAGCAAATGGAGCGTAGTATCAGCTGTGTGGTACGGATTTCGACACTGTTGGAACCACATGTTTTCGACATCTATGGTCTAAAGTTCTGGTTGTAGAAATTCGCGTAGTAAGGGTCTGCAGCGGTTCCCATTTACGGTAACGATTCTCCTCTCATCATATCGAAAGATGAGTTTTTCTGAATGCACCTCATGGACCACTTGTAGGTCTTCTCACCCCAATAACGACAGTTTTGCCTATTGACGAAGCCAGCGAGACAAAAACACGTCTCGTCTGAGAAGATGAGTTTTCCACTGAAATCGTGACCGGCTTCCAACTTCTGCACGGCCTATTTAGAAAATTCGAACGACGCAAACGGTGATCTCGTGGCTTCAGCTCTTAAGGCTGTATATGTACTCTCTGGTGAACAAGTCGAGCTGCCCTTTGGCAAAATTTTTTAACGATTTGTAAACGTTCAGGAAAAGTGAATCTCTGGATGATGAAACAGCAAAGTGGACTGGACTTTTTCACACCTTGGAGCACAGAAAAAGGTGTAAGAAACCAAAAATTACAATTTTAAAAAGTACCACTTTTAATGAAAGACTCTTTGCTTCTGGCTATGACATTAATTAAAATGACCACAAATCAAAAAAAATGGCAGTGCAATGATTACGTTGTTGTTATCAGCTTTAAGTTATTTATACTCACAGCAAACTAAATATTAATTTCCAACCGTTGCTACCTTATCGCAAAATATAATAATACGTAATTCTGATCATAAGATTTGAGACATTGCATATACTTGGTAGTACGTCCACAGCAAGGCGCCTCGATTCATCTTTTTCTTTCTTTATACCTGACCATTTAAATGTCGTTTCTGCGTCTCGTATTTAGAGCTGTTCCATTTTTCAACTTCTGCTACTGTATTACCGACGCACCTTCATTATTTTACAAGTTGCAGATACTTTGTATAACGGACTCAAGTTTTTCATTGCTCTTTCCATAACAGTGAGTCGCCTTTCTTGGGTAACGTCAGGTCTCTGTGATAAAATGTACACCAGATTTGACACACTATCAGAGTGCTTCAAAATTACAGGAAAATCAGCTCTCTCTGTGGAGTTAATCGAAGGCATCCATCACGAAGGGGATCGATTGCAGAATATTTCTGCTGTTACATCGACCGGAGACCGAAGCTCATCACATTGATTGTGCTTTCTGTTACCTGTGTTTTTATACACATGAGTACTGCACTCACGATGAAACTAAGAAGCACGTCTAAAATCTTTTAAAACTAATAATTATTACCATGTAGTTTTGGCCACTTGATATTTGTCAAATTTTTGCTTGACAAAGAACTAGTATGTAAAAAACTGAAAAACACTGTTTTTGTTGTTGAACACAAAGTCCGTACTAGTTTGCTGCGAGTGTATGTTAGAACACGTTTCGGGATTATATTTTGTTTTGTATCTAATTATTTTATTTCTTTTTTTTACAGGTAAGTTCCAGTTTCCAATAGTTGACGGTTCACTGTTTGTAAGGTAAGACTATATTTTACTATTCGTGAAAAATACGGCTTATCATACAAACAAAGCAAAAAACTCAAAAATAGCCACTTATCAGTTATAGATAATCTTTTATTACTTTTCTAAGTATTCAGACAATCATCTTATCGTAAATACGCTGCTTTCATTGCAACGCTAACATTCATCGCTGGAGGTTGCAGAAAGAAGCTTCTCCAATGCGTGAAGTTCTTTCGTCAGCCGTTTTGCATCAGTGTCGACGTGCTTACTGTACGTATCACTGGACTTAGAATATAAAATATTGTTATACACATCATTGTCTTCCAAGCAAGACCGACTAACGTTTAATTCGAAGGATTTTTCCACAAAAACTTATTTTTCTGGCGACGAAGATGAACTTATGCTCTCTACGCGTATGTAAAATAAACCAGATAAACTAGTTTGTAGTATAAAATGAACATACGCATCACATACAGTAGATAAAGTGAAGTGAGTGCCATAAGTGAACGCAGGATTATCATACGGCCACGGTGAAATTGTTCTGTAAAATCAGTAACATATTTAAAGAAGAAGAAAAGATAAAGCAGATAATATAAGGTCGTGTTAGTATTGCCCCAACGGAAGAGAATAATTGTATCCTCACTTTCAGTTGTAGACACAGAAGAAGATTGATTTGGTGGAATAAGAGTAGTAACTGACGACCTAAATAAGTTCTTTAGAAGTGACAATTACGTACTGTGTGTTTAAGAGCCAGCCGGTGTGGCCGAGCGGTTCTTGGTGCTTCAGTTTGTAACCGCGGGACCGCTACGGTCGCAGGTTCGAATCCTACCTCGGGCATGGATGTGTGTGATGTCCTTAGGGTAGTTAGGATTAAGTAGTTCTAAAAAAGGTTCTGGGAGACTGATGACCTCAGATGTCAAGTCCCGCAGTGGTCAAAGCCATTGAACCATTTTTTGTGTCTTTAGGACATCGATGTTTAAAAAGGAACTTCAGCACATAAGTAATCACGTGTCCCGATTTCCCACGATACCTACAAATGCATACTCTTATTTCATGCCCCCGGGTACTGTACAAGTAACTTTTCTGTACACTCGCAGCTATTAAAACTACGCAGTCGTAATATATATCAGAGACAAAACAGTTGTCATGCGTGTATGGTGAGACAGTAAGGCTGCGAACTTAGGCTTTGGTATGTTTGGTTGTGTAGCGTTTGTGTTTCATCAGTCAGCGATGCTGCGTCATTGTCCGATGATTAGAGAATAACAATGTGAAAACGACCTCACAGTTTCTTCGTTGTTGTTTATAGGTAAGAGATGTAGCAGGTGGTGTCAACCAGTGTGCACAGCTATGAACGTAATTCGAAGTAGAAGGTAAACGTATTTGAAAATACAATACAATATGTTATCGAGAATACATTATAGGGGAAACATCTGTGATTTAACATCTGCTACACCCCCTAATACTCTACACGGCACAGTTAATTGATTTGTATAGAAGGAAACGCATTATTTGATACAAAAAGTAATTAAAAAAAGAAAGGGAATTGTTAGTGGGAGAATTCACTCATAGCCAAACGGCATTCCACAGAGAAAATAACGCAAAGGAACTATAGGTTACCTTTTCCCAGAAATAAATTAAAAATACAGTACTTCAAATCACTTGATTGTGACCACGGTTTCCCTGGCTATAAGACGATATCTTAAACTAGTAGTCTCTTGCACTTTAGTCCCTATCGAGGAACCACTAACAGCTCGCTTGGTATTGGCAGAACAGGAACACAACACTACATTGCACCCAATCCCAAACAGCTCGCTCTCTCCTTGCAGAAGACTTCTTCATTGAAGTACTGAGTCGCCTCATTTAGTCGTTTCCACTCATTTCACCTAGCTCTTTCATCTTCAAAATAATTAACAAATAGGCAAAATTACTCTCCCTGCTCCTTAATAATGTGAGAACAATTTACTTAGTGTTTAAATTAGGGAAGTTGGGGGAGTTGTAGCAAACTTTAAAGTGATGGTTTTTTTTTTTTTTTAGTAGCATTAGAATGGCCCCTGACACGGTACTAAGGCGGCGAAACTCATGAATGAATGATGCGTGAAGAAACGTTGTAATGAAAAAATTGTGTAAATGTAATGTGAAGATACTCTCACTCGTGTTCTAGTTGTGTGTGGCTGGGAGACTGGAGGAATATTAGGAAAGATCAAAAAGCAGCGGTCTGACGCTCAATGATAGGTCAGTGTTGATAGATATTGACTATTGGAATAAATGTTTCGAAAAATAGCTCCGTCTCCTTTAAGTTCGGAGGCATGAGTATCCGTGAGCAATATTGGACCCTTCCATAGTTTGGGTGGAGCATTCTTAAGTAATCCACTTCTTTATTTACGACTTTTGCCGCATTAACATAAAACCAGTGATCCTGGCACGCGACTGGTACAGGAATGGGAGGTAATGACAATGGCACGTAAAGTACCCTCCGCCACACACCCATTGGGTGGCTTGCGGAGTATAAATGTAGCTGTAGATAACCTCCAACATACTTTTAAATTAGTTTCATAGCCAACTTAACCAAACAGCGCATCACTGTACTCATATTTTCAATAAATACAGCAGGGAAAATACAGTAGCGTCCATGAAATATGAGTCTCAGCAAAACTGATTTTACAAGGCAATTTATGAAGATAAAGTGAAAATTTGTGATGAGTTTGTGGAACGTGATAGCGTTTGTTTCTCACGATTTAAAACAATCTGTGCTATTACTGGTAAGGAAGAAACAGAAGCAGGGACAGCTGTTCTCAAAGAGCTCCACCACGGATTAACAAAATTACAATAAAATTGAAACAGCAACCATCTACTGTTCATTTTGCTGTTTATTAAGAACAAATAGCTCCGTTTTCGCTTTCGAAACAACAGGTTTAATATCAAATGGCTGTTCTCTTTTAAACTACGTTTAGCTTAAGTTTCACATGCGATAATTGGCCGATTTTCGTTGTGGGGAATGTTGCTTTTCGTGTAAGATAAAGGAGGATTAAAACAACGTAAAAAAGTTTTTAAGATAAGAGATAATTTAGTTGTTACAACGAAAATAGTGTATCTCTTTATGGCACTCTTGAGTGTTTTTGCAGAAATGTTTCGCCGAAAAGTGACAAACAACCAACGTTTCTCTGAACACAGAGATAGCGATTTACAAAGAAACATTTTATATGTTACATAGACATTTTGATATAAGGACCATTTTTTTCGGTGGTCCAACAAATAAATAGTTAAAGAAAAGGTTAGTGAAGTGTTTTGCATGGGGCGTTGCCCTCAGTGATGGACGCTGCGGCGGAGAGATGTGGATTTGGAGAAGAAGGAAAGCTGTAGAATGAGCAGATGAAATAGGGAATACGGCTGTTACACGGGATAAAAGAGAAAAGACAGGCAATGAATAGAAGGAAAAGAAATTGACTAGGAAGCGAAATGACAAGAGACTCCATAATAAAGGATGAACTGAGAAAAACTGCGACTGGGAAGAGGACGAGGGGAATAAGAAGATACGAGCTAACTGACGGCATCAAGATAAATCCTTCCTGAAGATGATCAGTTCATTCTACAGAACGACAAAGACAACTTGAGATATGACTACATATGCTAAATATCGTTTGTAAAATTTATGTTGTGAAAATATCTGTGCGGCTGGTCCCGGCGGAGGTTAGAGTCCT
Organism: Schistocerca gregaria; assembly: GCF_023897955.1. Lineage (NCBI taxonomy): Eukaryota > Metazoa > Arthropoda > Insecta > Orthoptera > Acrididae > Schistocerca > Schistocerca gregaria. The sequence goes on along the minus strand of NC_064921.1, from coordinate 152,799,428 downwards.
CCCTCGGGCATGGGTGTGTGTGTTTGTCCTTAGGATAATTTAGGTTAAGTAGTGTGTAAGCTTAGGGACTTGATGACCTTAGCAGTTAAGTCCCACAATACTTCACACACATTTGAACTTTTTTTTAAAAATCTTGGACAAAAACAAAAGTTATGGCATGGTAAGAAAAATACCCAATTAGAGTCAAGATAATAACGGATGATCATCCATTAGAAAAACTTTCAAACTCCACTTATGTTGGTTGATATTTATTTTAAAGACGATGACAAGTGATGCATAATCGATTTCGACGTATGTGTCCAACAATTCGGTGAATATTGAAGGTGAAGGTGAGAGAAGAGACTTAAATTTTATCAGACTATGGCTGTACCAACGTTGATGTGTGGAAGCGAGCTGTATGTGAATAAAAAATGTTAACAAACCGTAATACTATCGTCTGAAATGTAATTTCTGAGCTCACTGAAAGGATACTCCCTACAATCGTCTGAGATGTTATTTCTCAGATCACTGAAAGGGTACTCCCTAATGGACAAGAAAACGCAATGAAGATATAAGACAGCTAGTACAATTGGCATTGAATGGCAGAATTTCCCAGCACAAGAGAAACTGAGAAAACCAGATTTATAGATTGCAGGACAACAGCTTACCCTCGGATATTATCATACCAGAAGAAGCGACCTTGATCACCCATGAAGAGACGGCAGGAAAACTGACATCGAAACAGAGTAATAGCCAAATCCTGGGAAAGGAAGTAAGAAAGATAAATTCATCATAGGAAAAGAGTGGCGGAATAGTGGGAGGATTGGAGAATGCTGAACTTACAGTACTGCACCTGCATAGTGGGCAGAAGGCATCATCATCATCATCAACAACAACATCTTGCACTTATTTTACATGTTAATTCAGTCAGGGCGTGGCGTTCAGATGCCGTCAGACGCTTGTTGGCATATTAATGTAGTCGTTTTAGATAGACTGCTCTGCTCCGAATGTGATTACAACTTTCATATAACTTTTCTTTTTGCAGTTTATTGGCTTTCGGGCCGTGCCCATTCTGCCATGTCAATAATGATGTCAATTACGCCGATACGGGCATAAGGACGACACAAACCCAGTCCCCGAACTGAGAAAAATCTCTTACCCGTCCGGGAATCGAACCCGGGTACTTCCGCGAAACAACCTGCCGCGCTAGCCGCGCGCAGCTACCGAGGCGGACATTTCATAGAACGTGCGCGCGTTTTTCATTTAGTTGCCAGTGGCAGAGAGCCACATGAACTTAAGTTAGATGACCTTTTTATCCCGCACCTTCCTGTATCGGTGAGCAGCTGCAGGTGACAAATACGTGGGAAGGTTTTGCTGTTTCCAGTGGGTTAACAGACTTTTCTCCCTGCCTCTGCTCACGCTCGGAGACCGATGGACTAACATGACCTGACGCGCTTGGAGGTCTGGTGGCGAGTGAAAAAAGACTGGTGCTGTCGCTAACGGTGCAATCAGCCGAAAGCATCGGCTCCGCCAAGGCGACTGCTGCCGGCTTACGTAAACGGCTGTTTATGCTAGGATGTCCTGCTGTCACAGCGACGCAAAACATGGCCCCGGTACGTGTGTGCAGATTTGTGAACTAGGCGATGCGCCCGCTATCTGCACGTTTATCACTGGATTTCTGGTTCACAAATTTCATCGTGTATCGAATAGCTGTTAGAACTCCTTATCGGCTCCCTGACAGCTCTGAGGTCCACATTCAGGTTACCTTAACCTACTCTCCCCCCCCCTTCCCCTCCCCCGACCCAATGAATAGGCACATTTCTCCACTCCGCCGAAATAATGTATTAACATAATACCTCTGAAGGGAAAAAATATTGCGTGGAGACACACACACACACACACACACACACACACACACACACACACACACACACACACACAAGAGAGAGAGAGAGAGAGAGAGAGAGAGAGAGAGAGAGAGAGAATCACAATAGAAGATAATACACTACTGACCATTAAAATTGCTACACCAAGAAGAAATGCAGTGACAATCGAGTATTCATTCGACAAATATATTATACTCGAACTGACATGTGATTACATTTTCACGCAATTTGGGTGCATAGATCTTGAGAAATCAGTACCCAGAACAACCGCCTCTGGCCGTAATAGCGGCCTTGATACGCCTGGGCATTAAGTCGAACAGAGCTTGGATGGCCTGTACAAGTACAGCTGCCCATACAGCTTCAACACGATACCACAGTTCATCAAGAGTAGTGACTGGTGTATTGTGACGAGCTAGTTGCTCGGCCACCATTGACCAGACGTTTTCAATTGGTGAGAGATGTGGAGAATGTGCTGGCCACGGCAGCAGTCGAACATTTTCTGTATCCAGAAAGGCCGGTACAGGACCTGCAACATACGGTCGTGCATTATCCTGCTGAAATGTAGGGTTTCGCAGGGATCGAATGAAGGGTAGAGCCACGGGTCGTAACACATCTGAAATGTAACGTCCACTGTTCAAAGTGCCGTCAATGCGAACAAGAGGTGACCGAGACGTGTAACCAATGGCAACCCATACCATCACGCCGGGTGATACACCAGTTTGGCGATGACGAATACGCGCTTCCAAGCCGGCCGCGGTGGTCTCGCGGTTCTAGGCGCGCAGTCCGGAACCGTGCGACTGCTACGGTCGCAGGTTCGAATCCTGCCTCGGGCATGGATGTGTGTGATGTCCTTAGGTTAGTTAGGTTTAAGTAGTTCTAAGTTCTAGGGGACTAATGACCACAGCAGTTGAGTCCCATAGTGCTCAGAGCCATTTGAACCATTTTTGAACGCGCTTCCAATGTGCGTTTACCGCGATGTCGCCAAACACGGATGCTACCATCATGAAACTGACCTGGGTTCAATTTCCAGCCTCAGCACAAATTTTAGTTCATTACTTCAGATTCTATACTTATCGAAGATAAAGCTGAGACTCCGTGTGTGTGCAGGAAAATGTAAAACCATCAGATCAATACATTCACAGACAGTTGTTCGTTCTTTCTATTATGTACGACAGCAGCAGTTAGTGCAGCCATTTCGATGGGCCTGTTATTTTTCCGCCCTCTGTTGGAAGCCAGACCATATCGTTTAGTTAGCATGGTTCCGATTGTTTGTCTTCTTCTTAATTTATTGCTATTCTAAGGCCTTCAACCGTGATCTCAGTGGCTTGCCTTTTTTTTTTTAAAAAAAAAGAAACATTATTTATATCTGTATTTTATGGTGATTCGCTAAATTGTAACACACTGAAAACACTATTATTTACACAGTTGTTTTAATAACATGTGGTATTTTTTATATTTATTGTTGAGTCTGGAATTAGTGTTTTAAAAATAAATGTGTGTAACTGTAAAAGGCAACCGATAGTAACTGATCTCGGTGCCGTCCACAATCGTAACCGACTCCTGCCTCTCTTAAGTGCCAGTTTCAGTATGGACGCAGACGCACAGGGATGACTGTGTGAGGTAGTTGGCGGCCAGCACCCTGTGTCCACATAGACAGCGGCCAGCTGAGCGGGCTGGGAGCTGTTTGTGCGGGCCGGATATTGCCTGCCGGCCCACATCAGACGGTGCGCGGCTCGCCGGCCACGCTTGCTCTGTTTCGGCTGGGCTCGTATCAGACATGCAACAGTTGCAACGTACCTGTCCACTCTTCATTCCACTTTACAGTTCCTTGGAGTAGTGCATCTGACAACACATATGGGAAAAACTTAAACTGTTGATAATGAAAGCTATTACTCTTTGTCCTACATTTCTTTTTTATCTCCTCTAAACGCTCAAGATGTTGGATTAGACTCCTCTTACCGACGTTAACTGTTCTGATATTTTAGGCTTTTTTTTAAAAGTTGTGTATATGAAATACAAGATGTAACGTGTTTAAGGAAGAGGAGGAGGAGATTAGCGTTTAACGTCTCGTCGACAACGAGGTCATTAGAGACGGAGCGCAAGCTCGGGTGATGGAAGGATGGGGAAGGAAACTGGCCGTGCCCTTTCAAAGGAACCATCCCGGCATTCGCCTGAAGCGATTTAGGGAAATCACGGAAAACCTAAATCAGGATGGCCGGAGACGGGATTGAACCGTCGTCCTCCCGAATGCCAGTCCAGTGTGCTAAGCACTGCGCCACCTCGCTCGGTAGTGTTTAAGGTATCGGCAAAGTGCTGAAGATAACATTTTAATTTATCAAAGAGCTACGGTAACCCAAAGAAATTATTCTGCAATGTTCATTACCGCGCCTAGATTAGTTTCTAATGCAATTAACATAAAATGATAATTCGTAATTCTGTACCGTATTCTGATTCTCTCTCTACCTGATGTCGCATCTTGAAGTAAGTGTGAACTGTTTTACCCTAATAATAATACAAGAGTAAAACAAGTCATGACTTTCATTCAAGTAGTCACGGTACGCTGAGTCGCTCCCTGTTAAAACTGAAGTTATTTTTGCAAACAGCGGTGGCCTCAGTAATTATGTGGACACCATATCGTGACCGTTTTAGGTGGCGAGTGTTTTAAACTGTGCTTGCGGAAGATAGCGGTGGAGGTTGGCCATGAACTACCACTGCCAACTGCAGCAAACAATTGCCCTGTAACCACTACCAAATGCTTTGTGTGCTCCTATTTGCTTTACGTTGTGGATTACTAGTTTTTTTTTCTAATTTTGAAATGGGTGACGATACTAATCCTGGTGCGTAAAGGGATTCGAGTGAGACTCTCATCACAAGAAAAGGAATCAGCGATCGCTATGACCGTTATGTCGGTTCTGGTTTCGTGGAATCACAAACGCGAACGTACTATGGCCTGACCCTCGAGGGGGAGGCGGTGCTAATTCCATCCTCTCCCCTCCCATAGCCCAAGTTTCCATTTGTATACGGCCGCGAACGAGTGCCACAATATACTTTCCGCATTATATTAGCTGACGCTTTTGGGGAAGTGTGGACGATCGGTCGGTCTTCTCCACCGATCGCATTTTCAGTGTCTGCAAACAAGAAACTGCTTGATTCATTAGTAATATAGGAAGTCTGATGTTTTATAGAGGTGATACAGTGCAAAATTTATTTACTTATTCAAACCACACGGAACCGATGTTATTTCAGTAACTTGGCTTAATCCTTAATCAAAGGAATAGCAGAGGCTAAAGCATACAAAATTCTAACTGCCATAATTTACTTCATAAAAGAAAGTTTTGTTTAAATGACAGAGAATTATTTTCATTTCCATTTTTCCGCAAGGCAAAGGTAATACAGAATAATGATGTCAGTATCTTTGGAAATATAACTTTGCCTCCCGTAGTATTAGCGAAAGCGTTTCTAAATATTTGTGCATTTCATTGAAGTAGGCTACGTGGAGACACGTTAGACCAAGTAACTTCTATTGAATGCTGTACTACGCTTCAAAGTGACACAAGATATGTGACATTCCTGTAAAATATCTGGGAGTATGCGTACCGAACGATTTGAAGTGGAATGATCATATAAATTTAATTGTTGGTAAGGCGGGTGCCAGCTTGAGATTCATTGCGAGAGTCCTTGGAAAATGTAGTCCATCAATAAAGGAGGTGCCTTACAAAACACTCGTTCGACCTATACTTGAGTATTGCTCATCAGTGTGGGATCCGTACCAGGTCGGGTTGACGGAGGAGATAGAGAAGATCCAAAGAACAGCGGCGCGTTTCGTCACAGGGTTATTTGGTAAGCGTGATAGCGTTACCGAGATGTTCAGCAAACTCAAGTGGCAGACTCTGCAAGAGAGGCGCTCTGCATCGCGGTGTAGCTTGCTCGCCAGGTTTCGGGAGAGTGCGTTTCTGGATGAGGTGTCGAATATATTGCTTCCTCCTACTTATACCTCCCGAGGACATCACGAATGTAAAATTAGAGAGATTCGAATGCGCACGGAGGATTTCCGGCAGTCGTTCTTTCCGCGAATCATACGCGACTGGAACAGGAAAGGGAGGTAATGACAGTGGCACGTGGAGTGCCCTCCGCCACACACCGTTCGGTGCCTTGCGGAGTATAAATGTAAATGTAAATGTAAATGTAGACACTCCTTTTCAACATAGTCACCAGGTGTTTGCAAACAGTGGTCGAAGTGTTCTATAAACCGTTCAGTTTCCCGACGACGTAAACCTGCTCCTTGGTTACGGAGACGTTCGAGAACCGCTGCGTGAGCGTCTTCATCGTTGCAAATCACTTTCCCCTCCAAATGTTGTTTCAGCTTCCCGAAGAGAACGAAAGCTTACTGTGCAAGATCTGGAGTGTGATAGCTGATGATTCCAAACCTCCAACTGAAAATTAAGAAGCGAAGCTCGTGGTCTGCGCACGGTGTGGGGTGTTGCATTGTGGGGCGGGATAACAATGGCGTTCCTTAATTTTCCCCGTCTCTTGTTCTTTATGGCGCTGCGCAGCGATGTCGGTGTCGTACAGTATTAATCGGCATGCACGGCTGCGCCTTTCGCCATGTCTGTACAACACGTCCGCAGCCGAAGGAAACGGTAGGCATGCACTTCCCTGCCGATGACGCAACTCTTTCGCGGAGGTGAGTTGGTGTGTCTCCATTCCACAGAGGCTCCCATTGTTGCAGGTGTGAAATGATGGAATAACGTCTTATCGCTCGTAATGATGCGGCTTAGAGAATCATTGCCTGCCACTGAGTAACGCTCAAGGAGGTCCAGTGACGCCATAAACGTTGCGGCCAATTTGTGTTAGCTGACAGTGATCACGGAATCCAGTGTGAGCGGAATTTCCGATACTGCAGCCGATCTCGGACGATGGAATGAGCACTGCCTATTGAGATGGGCACCTGCTGAGCACTGTCCGCGACAGTCTCTCTAACATTGCTGCGAGTCAGTTCTTCGACTGCCTGTCTGTGGTCGACTTCGATGGCCTCCTTCCCCATCATCAGCACCCACATCTGTGCGACCTTGGTCAAATTGTTGCCACCATTTCACTACAGCTGGACACGAAACTGCATTTGGTACATATACCGGCAGGATTTCACTGTGAATCTGTGTGCAGTTTAGATGTTTCGTCCCGAATACTTCAGCGATGGAGTAAGTTCCCACATACTGCGATGCACCTGTTATCCGTATCACAGCAGAACTGTCTCTGCAGGAAACTTGGAAAATGTACTCACTTTTTGACAATGCGCCACTCTTGTTGTGCAATGGTCTTGGCTTGGGACGACCTGTGTAACTTACTTTCTGAAGTTGCCACGTAATTACGATACACTTGTAAGGGGAGAAAATTGTCTTCTATCTCTTCTATGTTAAATTCACCACTTTCAATGTACCACTTCTCAGGAATTTTTAGTAGCAGAATCGTGAAATTTTTTAATAAATATTTATACTATTTGCTAACAAGTTTACATTTTTTATGAATGATGTATTAAAACCGTAATTTTGAAAAAATGTTTCAGTAGTGACCAGTTTTTGGGGCAATTTTTTTAATTGAAAAGGTCATAGCGTTCTTTATATTGTAGCTAGAAAGCTAAAAATGTCACTTCATACACGTATAATAATAAGAGAATTTCTGTGGGATAAATGGTTTCACAGCAAAATTAATTAAGGCTATATAAAAAAACAAAGCTTACACGAAATTGAATTTAAAGTTTTATTGCACTAACAGCGTCGTAAGTACATTCCTGCAAGCACTCATCATTTAAATCCACAGCTTCTTTCACAGCTTCTGCCAGAGATTCTTCTGTCACAGACTTACAAGTAAGATGCAGTTAGGAATTATGTTTCTGAAATTTTGTGGGAGGGCTTAGTAATTCGTAATGGCAAATGAAGTTTTACCTGCTTTTAACCCTTATCCCATACACATGCCTTATATTGTTTTCATTGTAATCACTATTTTCTTTCTTCCGGGTCCTCAGACCTTTTCTTGAAAACTTTCGAGGTCGATCTCGGCTTTTCTTTGCTCAGAGAAAAAAACCAGACGTGTTACCTTACTACGAAAGGAAACAGCCGAATGCAAGATATCAAAGAACGTAGCCAATAGCTGAAAGTCAGGCAGCGGAGTTAAAAGTTCCTAAGCTTGTGAATTCAAAGAATTCACAGAGCAACAAGTGGGTGTCTCTCACTCCGAAAGGTGCCATTTCAACGGACATTTACGACCTTTAAATAAAGATTTCGTCTAAAATTCATTTATTTTTCACAAAATGTGCTTCAGGTCATGTTAATCACAAATGAAAAAATACTGTTTTCATCATGTTCTGTATTCCAACAAAACATGCCTGTCACTATAATGACTGGAAATTCTAGTCGCTTAGAAGTGTTACAACACTTAGGCGTTGCTATAGAAACGTAAACAAAACTACGTTACCAGATTGGTCACGGTAAGCGCGAAGTAGTTCTACGTAGCTCAATTTTAACCATCGCGGATCTTCTCTGACCAAACAGAATACGTATAGCCTTTAGGCGTATGTGTCTGTTTACTGTGCGCTGAGCTGTAGGCACGAACGGTTCTGGCTGTAGCCTCACGGTTGGGTCCAGTGATTGCAGGAAGCCGCTATAATGTATTCCTGGGGCGAAGACGCCCGCGGCGAAGAGGTGCGCAGCGGAAAAACCCGTCCGTCCGGACGAGCGACACAGGCGCGGTTCGGCCGGCGAGTCAATGTCCGGACACCTCGCGCGAATTGGGACACCCCCCCCCCCCCCCACCATGCTGTAGGCTCCCACAACTTAAACGAGGGGTATGATCACTTCCTAAAGGCAGTTACGTAATTTATTTAATTTATTTGCAGTTGCATGTATGAAGTCCTGGTACACATTGAATTCCCAGCGCTGCAGTACCGCACCAAGCCGCAGGAGGATCCAAAACTAAATAGCGTTGCCCATTCACAAAGTCGAGTGTTGCTCCGTAACCCGTTTCCTGCATTTGAAACGGAGCAGCGCTACGACAATCCATGCTGGTCTGGTGGCAGTGTACGGCAGCATTGCACCATCATATGATACGGTAGTCACGTGGCGAAACCCCTACGAGCGAGGTCAAACAAATATTAAGACAAAGAAAGAAGTGGCAGACCATCTCTCTGTCAGGTACCGGCAATCACAAGAGAAGTGGAGGAGGCCCTGGTGTTCGCAAACCGGCGTATCACAGTCCAAGCGACAATGAGAAAACTGGAAATCGGTCAAATATCAGTTTTCAAAGTCTTTCGCGACATTTTAAACATGAAATAGATCGTCTCCCCCTGGATTCCGCGACTGCTCGCGTACATTCAGAAACACCACATAACTGAGACAGCAGCAGAAAAGTTGCAACTGTTTCACGCCAGTCCAGCCGGCTTATCACTATGAACGAATGCAGGATGTATCACTACAATCAAAGACAAAGGGGGAAGCAGGCAGCAGAAATACACTACTGACTATTAAATTTGCTACACCAAGAAGAAATGCAGATGATAAACGAGTATTCATTGGACAAATATATTATACTAGAACTGACATGTGATTGCATTTTCGCGCAATTTAGGTGCATAGATCCTGAGAAATCAGTACCCAGAACAATCACCTCTGCCCGTAATAACGGCCTTGATACGCCTGGGCATTGAGTCAAACAGAGCTTGGATGGCGTGTACAGGTACAGCTGCCCATGCAGCTTCAACACGATACCACAGTTCATCAAGAGTAGTGACTGCCGTATTGTGACGAGCCAGTTGCTCGGCCACCATTGACCAGACGTTTTCAGTTGGTGAGAGACCTGGAGAATGTCCTGACGAGGGCAGCAGTCGAACTTTTTCTGTATCCACAAAGGCCCGTACAGGAACTGCAACATGCGGTCGTGCAGTATCCTGTTGAAATGTATGTTTTCGCAGGGATCGAATGAAGGGTAGAGCCACGGGATGTAACACATCTGACATGGAACGTCCACTGTTCAAAGTGCTGTCAATGCGAACAAGAGGTACCCGAGACGTGAAGCCAATAGCACCCCATACCATCACGCCGGGTGATACGCCAGTATTGCGATAACGAATACACGCTTCCAGTGTGCGTTCACCGCGATGTCGCCAGACACGGATGCGACCATCATGATGCTGTAAACAGAACCTGGATTCATCCGAAAAAAATGACGTTTTGCCATTCGTGCACCCAGGTCCGTCGTTGAGTACACACGCTATCGCAGGCGCTCCTGTCTGTGACGCAGCGTCAAGGGTAACCGCAGGCGTGGTCTTCGAGCTGATAGTCCATGATGCTGCAAACGTTGTCGAACTGTTCGTGCAGATGGTGGTTGTCTTGCAAACGTCCCCATCTGTTGACTCAGGGATCGAGACGTGGCTGCTCGATCCGTCACAGTCATGAGGATAAGATCACTGTCATCTCGACTGCTAGTGATACGAGGCCGTTGGGATCGAGCACGGCGTTTCGTATTACCCTCCTGAACCCACCGATTCCATATTCTGCTAACAGTCATTGGATCTCGACCAACGCGAGCAGCAATGTCGCGATACGATAAACCGCAATCGCATTAGGCTACAATCCGACCTTTACCAAAGTCGGAAAAGTGATGGTACATATTTCTCCTCCTTACACGAGGCATCACAACGACGTTTCACCAGGCAACGCCGGTCAACTGCTGTTTGTGTATGAGAAATCGGTTGGAAACTTTCCTCATGTCAGCGCGTTGTAGGTGTCGCCACCGGCGCCAACATTATGTGAATCCTCTGAAAAGCTAATCATTTGCGTATCACAGCATCTTTTTCCTGTCAGTTAAATTTCACTTCTGTAGCACATCATCTTCGTGGTGTAGCAATTTTAATGGCCAGTAGTGTATATGGATTCACTGCTGTCATAAAAAGCCATCATCAAGCATGATGATGCTGTGGTTTTGTTTCGAGGGAAGGAAAGGAGGCAGGGGCAAGTGATAACCAGGACCTGATCACGATGCATGAGTGCTGTGTGTACCACTATAGCCCTGAGACAAACGACGAACGCAGGAACCATGCGGAATGAGAAGCACAGAATAAGGCCATTATCAGGCAAGGTGATGGTAAGGCTTTATTTTTTTCTTTTAGGAAGCGGGGTTGGGGGGGGGGGGGGGGTGTTGACTGTTACGATGACAGCGGATTACAGTCGTAAGGCGCAAACCATCACAGGAGCAGACTGGCGGAATCTGCTTATGGAGTAATGGGAGGCTGTTAAGACGAAAACTTTACGAAAAGCTATCCATAGGGGGCGTTTTTGCTCCACGACAACGCCACAGCTGCTTCTGCACAGTATACGGTCTTTCACGCAGCTTCTTTTGGCTGTCAGAGATTGCCTCATCCCAGTAGTTTCCTAACACTGCACCTAGCGACTTTATTGTCTTTGCTCGAATAAAGAAACCATTGCGTGGCAGGCGCTTCGAGAAAAATGGCGAGGTGGAATGTTTCCTGAACATCCAAGTTATTCATCGTTAGGAGAATGTGTCGCATTGGGGGGTGATTCTGTAGAAAAGAACCGACATCGACACCAAGTTTCGTGGTGGTCACAGTCTGATTTGATAATTAGAGCTTCGTGAGTAGCCATCTTATTCTGCAGGTACTTCAGGCAGGCCAGTGGTCATACCATGTTGAACTCACACGCTAATCATTGTTAATCATTACCGACCCCATGATCAGGAACACTAGTGGCTGATACTGTTACAAGGCCCAGATTCGAGTCCAAGAGTGAGCATCAAAATTGTCAGCGCTGTAAAGGTTTTTAACGATGTGCACACAGATTCCTGAGGCCTTTGAAAAATTCTTTGAATGAACCGGCAACAGTATCAAAATGCGAGTTGTTATAGTGATTTCTAATCGAAAGCTTTATACCAGACTGAGCCCTGTATGTATCTGAAGCAAAGCAATTGGTAGGACGTAGTCGGTTTTTCACTGGCCACTGTCTAGAAGCAAGACATTTTACTTTTTTCCGGGTGACCCAGTACAGCCTTTTATATAAAGAGTATGCATTTCAGAAGTTTAATAACTGCTGTACAAATATAATCAGATTCCAGTACTAAGATAATTGCTTTATATTTTATAATTATCTCTCATACAGCGGTGAGACGGGCAAGAATGGCCACTAATCTACGGTTTTCAATAATCTACAGTGGACAACATGCCGAATTTTGGGATTTACGCAAGTAATTTTTAACTTTCAAAGATACCGCGTTATGAGCCTGAATTGTTTCTTGCGCAGTTGTATATGGTTTCTGTGACATTGGGAAGAGCCTTCCAAGAAGACTTAAATTTGGTATAGTATGGCATACATTCGTGGGGTCACTTTTACTTACGGGGGGACACTGGTTTGACCGCTGTTATTTTTTTACTACACTACGTCACCATAAAATATGAATCACCCTGAAAACTTGGTCGGATGACAATGTAACATTAATACATGCACAATGTCCGCGGGTATGTACGTGATCTAGAACTGCAGTTCTCATTGATGGGTAGAAGGGCCACCAGATTTGAAAGGTTTTCTTTGTGATCCATTCTTCTTATTTTGGACAGGAGTTCCCCGTAGGTGGTGAGGACTTACGCAATGTGTTATTTTATCGTATTCTCTCTTACAAGTATTTTCATGTGCAGTTAATTGTTTCGTTTATAAATTTTGTAATCTGCATTTTATAAACTACTGCTGACTCACACCTTGACCAAGTAGTTGTCGCTCGCGTGGTCGCACGTAACCTGATACTCGTAAATAAATGAATAAAATAAAATAATAAAATTAATAATATCGCAAAGAATACTGGTTCCTTTTGTATAACCACAGTGTATGATTTAAGGCAACCGATTATTTGTAGGTTCTGAGGCAGCTGGAAGATACTCGCTATTCTTGTAGGAAGTATTACTTGGCATATATAGCGGATCGTGACGGGAGAGATCACAGGCGGATTGCTACACAGTTTTACGTTGAGAAGCTATCTTTTTATGTACGCGTGAGTGGACACAGTTGCGATAAACAACAATTCCTTTCCAGTCTTTGGCGGACTGTTTGCAGCAAGCGACGCGGAAAATTAAACGCCTCGGCATCTGGGTCAAAAGGCTGCAAATTCTCATCACGTCCACACGTTACGTCGTCCGTTAGGACCTTTTGCGGCCGGGATCTACAGCGTGTATTTCTTTCTTCACTTAATGCCTCCTCTTTTACACAGAACAATCTAACCATGTCTGAGTACGAGGGGCGTTGAATAACTAATGCAATAATTTTTTTATGAAAGAGTTTGGTTTTGTGCAGAATTCCCAATAGACGATATTATTCCCCACCCTTTGGCAACAAAACCAGAATTTTGGACATAATCGCCGTTCAGTGTGCAACCTACTTGGAGGGCCTGTATGGTTGCAAGTAGACTCCGGGGCCAACGTCTTGCGGCATCAATAACATTCCCGTCATCCACGTACTGCTTCGCACGGAGTGCATCATTCATTGGGCCAAACAGATGAAAGTCGTAAGTTGCGAGATCCGGTCTGTAGTGTGGATCGGAAGAGCGGCCGAATGAAATATTGTGAGCTCCTCTCGGGTGCGCAGACTTGGCGTGAGGCCTTGAGTTGTCATGGAGAAGTACACTACTGACCATTAAAATTGCTACAACAAAAAGAAATGCAGATGATATACGGGTATTCATTGGACAAATATATTATTCTAGAACTGACATGTGATTACATTTTCACGCAATTTCGGTGCATAGATCCTGGGAAATCAGTACCCAGAACAACCACCTCTGGCCGAAATAACGGCCTTGATACACCTGGGCATTGAGTCAAACAGAGCTTGGATGGCGTGTACAGGTACAGCTGCCCATGCAGCTTCAACACGATACCGCAGTTCATCAAGAGTAGTGACTGCCGTATTGTGACGAGCCAATTTGCTCAGCCACCATTGACCAGACGTTTTCAGTTGGTGAGGGATCTGGAGAATCTGCTGGCCTGGGCAGCAGTCGAACATTTTCTATATCCAGAAAGGCCCGTACAGGACCTGCAACATACGGTCGTGCATTATCCTGGTGAAATGTAGGGTTTCGCAGGGATCGAATGAAGGGTAGAGCCACGGGTCTTAACACATCTGAAATGTAACGTCCACTGTTCAAAGTGCCGCCAATGCGAATAACAGGTGACCGAGACGTGTAACCATTGGCACCCCATCACGCCGGGTGATACGCCAGTATGGCGAAGACGAATACACTCTTCCAATGTGCGTTCACCGCGATGTCAACCTTAGAAGAATGCGACCATCATGATGCTGTAAACAGAACCTGCATTCATCCGAAAAAATGACGTTTTGCCATTCGTGCACCCTGGTTCGTCGTTGAGTATACACCATCGCAGGCGCTCCTGTCTGTGATGCAGCGTCAAGGGTAACCGCAGCCATGGTCTTCGAGTTGGTAGTCCATGCTGCTGCAAACGTCGTTGAACTGTTCGTGCAAATGGTTGCTGTCTTGCAAACGTTCTCACATCTGTTGACTCAGGGATCGAGACGTGGCTGCACGATGCGTTACAGCCACGAGAATAAGACGCCTGTCATCTCGACTGCTAGTGATATGAGGCCGTTGGGATCCAGCACGGCGTTCCGTATTACCGTCCTGAACCCACCGATTCCTTATTCCGCTAACAGTCACTGGATCTCGATCAACGCGAGGAGCAATGGCGCGATACGACAAACCGCAATCGCGATAGGCTACAATCCGACCTTTATCAAAGTCGGAAACGAGATGGTACGCATTTCTCCTCCTTACACGAGTCGTCATAACAACGTTTCACCAGGCAACGCCGGTCAACTGCTGTTTGTGTATGAGAAATCAGTTGGAAACTTTCCTCATTTCGGCACGTTGTAGGTGTCGCCACTGGCGCCAACATTGTGAACGCTCATTGGAACGCTCATTGGAAGCGTGTATTCGTCATCGCCATACTGGCTTATCACCCGGCGTGATGGTATGTGGTGCCATTGGTTACATGTGTCGGTCACCTCTTGTTCACACTGAAGCACTTTGAACAGTGGACGTACCATGTCAGATGTGTTACGACCAATGGCTCTACCCTTCATTCGATCCCTGCGAAACCTTACATTTCAGCAGGATACTGCACGACCGCATGTTGCAGGTCCTGTACGGGTCTTTCTGGACACAGATAATGTTCGACTGCTGCCCTCGCCAGGACATTTTCCAGGTCTCTCACCAACTGAAAACGTCTGGTCAATGGTGGCCGAGTAACGGGTTCGTCACAATAGGCCAGTCACTACTCTTGATGAAATGTGGTATCGTGTTGAAGCTGCATGGGCAGCTGTACCTGTACACGTCATCCAAGCTCTGTTTGACTCAATGCCCAGGTGTATCAAGGCCGTTATTACAGCCAGAGGTGGTTGTTCTCGGCACTGATTTCTCAGGATCTATGCACCCAAATTGCGTGAAAATGTAATCAAAATTGTTCAAATGGCTCTGAGCACTATGGGACTTAACATCTGAGGTCAACAGTCACCTAGAACAGAACTACGTAAACCTAACTAATCTAAGGACATCACACACATCCGTGCCCGAGGCAGGATTCGAACCTACGACCGTAACGGTAGCGCGTTTCCAGACTGAAGCGCTGGGAAACGCTCGGCCACGAAAATGTAATGACATGTCAGGTCTAGTATAATATATTTGTCCAATGGATACCCGTTTATCATACGAATTTCTTCTTGGTGTAGCAATTTTAACGGCCAGTAATGTACGTCCATTATTCTCCCTGCGTCTGAAGACGGGTCGTAGACTACAGCACACTGTACTCCAATAGCAGACTTCTGAATGTGCCTCTACCTCTGAAAAGTCACTTATCCCAGCAAGGCCACGTCTTCCATAATAGCGTCACTCCACAGAAATCCACTCCGTACGAGTGTTCCAAGCCCCTATACCACTAGTTTCGTCCAAGTCTTGATGCAGAGAAACGTCGCAAGGCAGTCCCCGGATTGATGCCGACCGCGAAGATGCGGTGGCGGTCATCAGCCCCTGGCGTCTCAGGTAGCCGGAGAGCCGAAAGTGGCGCCGTGCGTGGGAAGCGACGCCCGCAGACGAAACCGCAGCGGCGGCCTCGAACACGACCGCCGGCTGGAGACTGCGCTGGCGGCTGCCGCTGCGCCCGCATCGTTTTCCCTTGGCGCCACACACACACACACACACACACACACACACACACACACACACACACACACACACACACAACCTGTCGTCTGTGTCACTCTATCACAATCCAAGACTACAAGATGTACGAAAGGGCCGTTCTTAGTGCCGGCTTATAGGCTACAAGGAAAGTTTTGCAGTACACATTATCTGAGGTGTGGGGTTGATCTGTTATTCTGCGCAACGGATTAATCTGAGATGTACCCTTTACCATGTGGCTCCTGCAACATGCAATTTCCACCCGCACACTACTACAGAAGTCAGACAGACGCTCCGAACGTTCTAAAGAGAAATGCCTGAAAAACTTTCAGCAATAAATATCTTCTGGAGTCGTCCGCTGTAAGGAAATGACACAAAAATTCAGAAAATTTGTTTCGTAAGTAGTGGGATACTTGGGTACTGGAGTAGTGCTAGTTAGTGTAAGAAAAACATGAAACTAACGAAAGTTATTATTTGTTTTGCAAAAATTCTGAGAAATCACAATGGCACTTTTAGTTATGAATTGAACAAGTTATATCCTGGTTCTTTTCGGAATGTGAAGTTACCTCTCAAGGACAATATTCGCTAATGACATTTCTATACAAAGTTTAAGATGGTTGTTGACTTGGCTGAGAGGCGCGCCTACTCAACTTAAATAATTATCCTTTAGAATTTTGCTAGGTACGGTCGAGGCTGTCGAGAAGCAAGGAAAACTGAATGAATAAAAGGTCATCATGGAACTTTCCGTAACGAAACAGTGGTCCACCTAGCAAAGAGGAGAGTTATTGAAGGACTAATCCGTCAAAGATAAATCCCTCCTACTGATTTCAGTCCTAAGGTAAAGAAAGCTGCTTACCATGACTGGAACCCCGAACGGCATCTGTCTCAGCAACAAAAGGGCAGACACCTAGCACCCAATGGGCCGTGAGGAAAATTCTAAAGAATAACCATACCAAATTGCTCAAATTTTAACTGTATGTTCTATAGGCGTTTATCTAGAAGTGCGATCATCCTGTCTCCAAAAGTATTTATCGTGAAACATCCAAAAAGCGCGTGTGTTTGGAACCAAAACCGAGCTACGCTTCCAAGATGACTGTGCACAGCAAATGGATGGAATTCTTACAAAATATTTCTAAGATCCCGACCTCGAACAACGTTCTAAATTTTATTGATAACTTTATAAGTTTCCGAGGCACGGATGTTCAAACGTACCCTACTTGAACACGTAATATCCGTAAGTCTGACCTCGTCGCAATACAACAATTATTAGGAAGCTGAAGGAAAAGCAGGAAAGAGAAAGAAGAAAATAGAAAACTTTTTATGGGGAAGAACGAGAAGAGACAGTCCATAAATAACGCAAAGAAACAGAAAACAACGAGACTGGCTACAAAAAATAAAGAAATGGGCACATGCAAGTAAGATTCGCGCACTGAGGGTTCCATACAAAATTAATTATGTATATAGACAGTTCATCCATTCGGGGAATCGAGGCCCTCAACGATTGCTGCATGTTACTTACATTGATACTGGAAAGATATCGGTCTCACGGATTTCAATACTTTCCAGAATATTTTAATTTCAAATTTAAAATCGGGTAACAAATGACAAAAGAAATTTTTCAGTTTCAACATTTTGTTGACACAGGAGCAGCAATCTTTTTAATATTTCATGAAGCCTTTATTAATAGTCTGTCGCAGTCAACATATGTACTGCTACTGTAACAGATTGTTAATAAACAGTTCATGAAAGGCTAAAGAAATATTTTTTCATGTGAATGATTATAAATTAACAATTTTCAGATTTTTTCCTGTGAAATATTTGTTCTTGCAAAAAGTTTATGATTTTTACGTCATGGGTGTCCTAAAAGTTTTAATGAGTGATTTTGCTAGTATCAATATACGTGACATAAATGGCCGTATATTTTGGTTACATTGGCTTAGAAGCGTAGCACTTTTACACCACCAAAGGACTGCTGACCTGCAGGCGACAAAATTTCAATTTGATACATCTATCCGTTATTGAGAAAAAGGATCTTAAAAGGACGGACGGATAGCCAGACAGTCTGATAACAAATGACAAACTTTTTTTTCGTGTGATATAATCACAGGTTAACAATTGTTTTCTTTGCTTCTAGTGTGAAGCGATGTTTGTTGCTAAATTTCAGTATTCCAGGTTAACGGAAAGTACCTTGCAGGTCTTGATGAGTGCGTTTATGGATATCAGTGCCGTCCGCTGTGGCCGAGCAGTGCTAGGCGCTTCAGTGCGGAACTGCGCTGCTGCAACGGTCACAGGTTCGAATCCTGCCTCGGACATGGATGTGTGTGATATCCTTAGGTTAGTTAGGTTTAAGTAGTTCTAAGTTCTAGGGGACTGATGACCTCAGATGTTAAGTCCCATATTGCTCAGAGCCATCTGAACCATTTGAACGAATATCAAAAGATGATAAATAAATCACCGTATTTTTTTACTGCATTGACTTAGATGCTTTATTTTTTTTTACGTTAGCAGTGAAGCGTAGGCCTTAATATGTGACATAAATTTCAACGTGATACGTTCATCCGTTCCTGAGAAAAATGGTTTTGAACAGTCCGGCAAACAGACAGACAGAGAACAAAGTGATGCTATGAGGGTTTCATTTTCACCGATGGAGGTATTGTACCTTAAAAAATGAAATAAAAAAGGGAAGAAAGAAGATTCTTCAACTTCAGGAGGCGAAGAAGACGCAGAAAAATGGTTCAAAAATGGCTGTGAGCACTATGCGACCTAACTTCTGAGGTCATCAGTCCCATAGAACTTAGAACTACTTAAACCTAACTAACCTAAGGACATCACACACATCCATGCCCGAGGCAGGATTCGAACCTGCGACCGTAGAAGTTGCTCGGTTCCGAACTGAAGCGCCTAGTACCGATCGGCCACCGCGGCCGGCCGAAGAAGACACAGACGAAACAAGCATATTTTGTAATAGACTCGTTATCGAACGAGGGATGGATCCAATAACTATCTTGTCGTCGCTGGACTCATGAACAATGTGCCAATACTGATGGAGGAGACAACCACTTCGCCTGCGATTTCTGTTCTTAATTCGTGTGTGTCTCTTCTTACGTAGGACTAGTTATTGAGAACTTCGCCTATGTTAGTCTAATAGTTAGAAAATTTGAAGTTCCTTTTCTAAAACCATGTTTGGTACTTAAAACAGATTTATGGTATCCGTTGGAAGTATTTTAAAGGATTTCCCTAAAGCCACAGAACAGCCACGTTATTATTGAACAGCTTATATCTAGTGCAGCTGTTTCTGAAATGTTTTAAAATGGTGTTAACAGAATAAGATGGGCGAATGATGAAGTGAAGTATTGTATGTTGGCATCTGGCAGAACTACCAGTAGGGCAGTCGAAGAATGCTACGGGAAGGCTCCTATCCACTCGTAATTGCACGGTGCTCAGCGTCGCATTCGAAACGAAAAGAAAGCAACGGCGCGGTAACAGATGGTGCTCAGAGGGTTTCCGAGAAGAGTGCGCGGGCCTCTGCAGCCATTATACGGGAGCCCGGAGGCCCGTCTCCACTTAGCGGACCGGCCAACGCCAGCCCACACGGTTCGATAGCTGTTTGGCCGCCCGCGGCGTGGAAACTTCTGCCAACCGAACTTCTGCCCACGACAATGGCCGTCAGAAGCACCTATACACAGCGCTGCCGCCTGTTGTGTTTCGTCGTCAATAACTAGCTTCTGGGGCAGTCAGAAAGTGCATCAAACTCGCTCGTTATTCGTGAGCTTGTCAGCTGGTCGAGAGTGAGGTAGCGAACAGCTCGACGCTCGAACACAAGAGCTGAGGAGCGAGGCGACCCGGACGAAACCGTACCGGAACGAAAATGGGCGAACTGTGGTAATCGATTACCAGCAATGGAAACTGCGTGAATGACCAACTACACGTTTTTACGAGTACACTACTGGCCATTAAAATTGCTACACCACAAAGATGACGTGCTACAGACGCGATATTTAAACGACAGAAGACGTTGCCAATTGCGACGCCTACAACGTGCTGACATGACGAAAGTTTCCAACAAATTTCTCATACACAAACCGTTGTTGACCAGCGTTGCCTGGTTAAACGTTGTTGTGGTGTCTCGTGTAAGGAGGAGAAATGCGTACCATCACGTTTCCGACTTTGATAAAGGGCAGATTCTAGGTTATCGGGATTGCGGCTTATCGTATCGCGACAATGCTGCTCGCATTGGTCTAGAACCAATGACTGTTAGCAGAATGTGGAATCGGTGGGTTCAGGAGGGTAATACGGAACGCCGTACTGGATCCCAACGGCCTCGTATCACTAACAGTCGAGATGACAGGCACCTTATCCGCATGGCATCTCGAGGAACAGTTCGACGACGCTTGTAGCTGCATAGTCTATCAGCTCGGAGACCATGGCTGCGGTTACCCCTGGCGCTGCAACACAGACAGGAGCGCCTGCGATTGCGTACTCAACGACGAACATGGGTGCACGAATGGCAATACGTCATTTTTTTCGGATGAATCCAGGTTCTGTTTACAGCATCATGATGGTCGCATTCTTGTTTGGTTGACATCGCGGTGAATGCACATTGGAATCGTGTATTCGTCATCGCCATACTGGCGTATTACACGGTGTGATGGTATGGGGTGTCATTGATTACACGTCTCGGTCACCTCTTGTTCGCATTGACGGCACTTTGAACAGTACACGTTGCATTTCAGATGTGTTACGACCCGTGGCTCTACCCTTCATACGATCCTTGCGAAACTCTACATTTCAGCAGGATAATGCACGACCGCATGTTGCAGGTCCTGTACGGGCCTTTCTAGATACAGAAAATGTTCGACTGCTGCCCTGGCCAGCACATTCTCCAGATGTTTCGCAAATTGAAAACGTCTGGCCAATGGTGGCCGAGCAACTGGCCGGTCACAATACGCCATTCACTACTCTTGATAAACTGTGGTATCGTGTTGAAGCTGCATGGGCAGCTGTACCTGTACACGCCATCCAAGCTCTGTTTGACTCAATGCCCAGGCGTATCAAGGCCCTTATTACGGCCAGAGGTGGTTGTTCTGGGTACTGATTTCTCAGGATATATGCACCGAAATTGCTTTGAAATGTAATCTTGTCAGTTCTAGTATAATATATTTGTCCAATGAAGACCCCTTTATCATCTGCATTTCTTCATCGTGTAGCAATTTTGATGTACATTAGTGTACGTATCATAATACGAGCGGCGTTTAATAAGTAAAGCAACACTTTTTTTGTGAAATCAAGTTGCTTTAGTTTAGGATTCCAGTACACCATATTATTTCCCACTGTTTTGACAACGAAACGCTGTTTTTCAACGTAATATCTTTCAGTGGGACGGCCTTACACCACATTACTCGAAGGGCCTGTGTGGACGCATGATGCTATTCTACCATTCAACGTCGCACGCTGCGTCTTGCTGCATCAATAACTTCCCCATCACCACGTATTACTTCCTGCGAGTGTTTCCTTCATTGGGCCAAACAGGTGTAAGACGGAAGGTGCGATTTCTGGGCTATAGGATGGATGAGGAACAACAGTCCAAAGAAGTTTTGTGAGCTTTAACGACGTTCAACAAAAAATTGTAACGATCAGCCTCGTACCGCGCACGTAATTCAACACAGAATGTCCCTCGCTGCTCTTCATACTCTTCTGTTAGTAGGCGCACCTCCTTTGACTACCCCAGTTGGTGGACGAGCGGGTCAGTACTAACAACAGAGACGTCCAGTTGAGCCGCGAAGTGTTCGTTTGTGATCCGGCGATCACCTCGAATAAGTGTGTCCGCACGTTCCAACAATGCAGGAGTCACACCTGTGTGCGACCGGCCGGCGTGCGAGGGATCGGACAGGTGCGCGCGAACTTTTCGGGATGATGATAAACGCTCCGACCAGCGACTACCGTGCTTTTGTTTACTGCCAGGTGTCCGTAGACATTCTGCAAACACCTATGAATATCTGCGATGTTCTGGTTTTTCTCCAACAGGAACTCGATGACAGCATACTGCTCAAAACGCACCTCCGTTACAGACGGCATTTTGAACGCTACATTCTGCGCCGTCACATGTTGGATTTTCGTGAAACTATAGGGCCCGAAGCGGGCATACCCCACGATGCTCCACAGCAAATTGCACAATTTTTTAACCGAAATTGACCGAGAAACAAATGTGTTGCATTTCAAGGAGCGCCTCTCTCGTATTTTGACCTTCGAATTTTGGCTCGCTGCTTTTTAGAAACATCGTAGTACCAGAAAAGTGTTGTTTTTTTCGTTTGTCAGTGTGTGTTTAGAGGCGGAATTCTGGTCAGCTGTATAATCTCTTGTTCACCAGTGGCGATTAGTGCTTCATAAACACTAGTCAACGCTCAGAAAATGACAAAGTTGAAGAGGTATAGACGGAGTGCACTCACAGCACGAACTTGTCCGTGACTGTCTCGTTAGCACTCATAAAGAGACGCAAACATACGAATATTGCAACTTTAACTGTGGCAGCTATGTATTTACAACTTAAACAAAATAAAATAAAATAGATACATGTTCCAAAGTACTACTGTCTTTCAGAGTAGTCACCAGTTTTATCTGCAGTAGGTGGTATAGCACTTAGCAGCCACATCAGTCAAACAAATCAGTAACAGTTTGCAGTGTACGTGCTTGAGCATAGTTCCCACTATTAAAGTTCCAGCTCTTGTGTATAGAGAAGATGTAAGGACAATATTCACTGCTAAGACTTAGTTTATATATATAATCATCGTCATGCCCAGCGGTTGTGTATTCAGTGGCAATGCCCTGAGACCAAGGCTATAACTGGGAACTCATGTATTCCCTCCCCTTTCTACACCGTTTGACTCCATCTGTACCCAACAATAGATTCAAGGAACGAGTTTTCGACACTGCTGCAGACAAGCGGAGTGGTAATTTAAAATATCGATTTTTTTTGAACAGTTAGTTAGAAATAGTTGCTACCAGAATTTATTGTGCAAATTGCTTCAGCTGCTTCGTCACCTACGCCCATTATACACACGGAGCTCGTAAGCTGACAGTGTGGTTCTCGTGTACGGTCATGTTTTCTCGCCTTCTTCAGGTGCTACGAGTTGTGCTGTTACATTTACTCGTACCGTACCAGACTGTCAACTGTTTGTTGGCCTCGCGCCGCTGTTTATAGTCGAGTTCGACTCGCGACGTGTACTACGCTTTCTGATGCTCTTTAGTTTTTGAGATACCGTATCGATATTCTCTGAAATGATGAATATTATCTTAACGTTTCCCACCTGTCGTGTATGTGATGGCGTGCAGTAAGTACCAGATCGCAAGCCTTGTTTAAATCGAAACCAGCGTCCGTGTGTATGTCTTGCGACACCTTTATTTAGACAGACTCCGCTATTACGACGCTCCAGAAACTTTGCGTTTGCACCACGGTGCTGCTGTCATCGTATTTCATTTCATGGTAATACTCCAGGCAGTGCTCGTCGCCGACAGATGATTTGCTTGGCAGCTTTAGTCGGTTGTGTCGCTGACACTCCTTGCATCTCTCTCGGAGATAGATGGACCCCGCAAGGCACGCCAGCCACGTCCCCATACACATTGAATGCGATACACTCAGGCCTTTCGGTCACCTGGAACATTACAGAGCATCTTTGTCGACAGGAGCGAAGTACCTTTGATGCCATTGTTTCCACAGGAGTCCCGGTCTTTCTGGATATTGGACCGCCGTAAGGTGGTAAGCGATTCTTGGCTTTCCTTTCTCTGTGCCGGTGTCAACCTCTTTCTCAGGCGTTCTTCACTTTGACTGCAACTTCTGTGCAATTTGAAGGTTTGAGTAGTTACGCAAACCTTCGGAACACCATTCGTAGGTGTTGTAAGTCTTCGGCAAGGCTCTCTTGAACGTATTCGAGTTGCACAGACCAGAGTTTGTATCGCCGAATTTCTCTGTGACAGATGGTGATGGTTCGAGTTAAGTGAGTAATATTTCTGGCTTTGCAGCCATCATATTCAAGTACAAGAAGCTCTTCTCAGAGCAGTTGAGAAGGTGTGAGGCACCGATGACAGATGGTTTGTTCGGTACGGGTATCGTGAGAAAGAACGCCCAAACTGTGGTGCTTCTCCGCGATTGGCTGCTGCGTTCCGAAGTTGCCCTCCAAAATGATGATCTTCTTTTATTAATATTAGACACACTAAACAACCTATTTACTCGCATTTCAAAGAAAGCATCACTAAATAGCGACCGCCATTCCAGCATTCACGACTATTAACTTGGATGGCGGGCAAAGTGATTCGGCTGTAAGATCAGAGCTGGTTCGGCAGTCTCGGACGATAGCCATGTTGTCTGCCGCGATCGGTATCAGATTAAGACTTTATTAGCAATGGATGGTTATTTGGACATATAATTGAGAGCAGTGTGAGAGTAATTACGGAGAATACGCAGTACATCATTTTGTTGCCGCGCGGGATTAACCGAGCGGTCTAGGGGGCTGCAGTCATGGACTGTGCGGCTGGTCCCGGCGGAGGTTCGAGTCCTCCCTCGGGCATGGGTGTGTGTACTTGTCCTTAGAATAATTTAGGTTAAGTAGTATGACTGATGACCTCAGCAGTTAAGTCCCATAAGATTTCACACACATTTGAACATTTTGAAGATTTGTTGAAGAATGGAAATAATTTGTGACTCTAAAGTAGAATGTAATTGTACAGATTCTCGTGTCCTGCCAATGAAAAGCGAGTGGCATCCCGTATAAGCAGAATGATTGGAAATTTAATTATTTCTAAAATAACAGTTCCTCGCTAAGAGTTTCTTTCAGCCTCAACATAACGACATACGTGTTGTTTTCTGGGCACGGAACAACAACTATAGAAGACTACAGGTTGGTGAACATTTATTAGACTTAAGCATTCCACTCAGGACGATGTTAGCAAACAGGCACCTCGCATTTGCAATCGTAGTTCAAATGAGATCAGCGCACGTCATCTGTGGTAGCAGAGGAGGTATGAAGAAGAGAAATATTTTTGAGGGGAGGGGTTCTATCGTACGCACGTGTATATCTCCCTCCCTCTCCAACAGCCCCTCTGGTTTTTTTTTTCAGCTTCCCGTACGTGTGTGTGCGTTTTCTCTATATTCTAGTCTTCTCGTAACTGACACGTCAAGGAAAGGTAAATGGCGAATACATAAAACGTATGTTGTCTGAGAATGGCCTACAGAGCTGAAAACCGCTTCTCAACTAACTATAAAATAAATATTATTGCGGAACATCAATAATGTATTGAAGTTTTCTTGAAAATAGCACAACTCACTGCGCCAGGTGAAAAGGAGGCCGGTCGTCGAAATATTGTACGAAAATGGAAACAATAACTCGACTGAACACCCTGAAGAATATCTGTTACCGGAGTTCTTATTAGACAGCATTCTTGACAAAGATATGTTGACGAAGTATTTGAAGGACTTCCAGGAACTGAGGTTCGTTGAATACCAAGTCATGCGCTTCAGTTAACAACTGCAGCCTTGTGATTTAAAGAATTCCGCGGGCGAGGTCGGTAACGGGTGAGAATACCATACAGGTGCGTGTGCGTGTGTGTGTGTGTGTGTGTGTGTGTGTGTGTGTGTGTTGTGCGCGCCGGGGAAAGGGGGGAGGTAAAACGAGTAACAAGGCGTTTGAGAGCATTTGCGTGTATGTGATATCGGCACTCCTTAAAGGCTCTTGTTGCATTCTCGCTGTTGCGATAATAAATGCCCATTCCTACAGTTTGTATGTCGCAGATACGTAAAGCTTAAAGATGGACTTGAGACTCACAACATTATATCTCCTTTTTTTCCCACGAACTTCAAGTGTTTTCATCCTGTACCATCCGTGAACCCTTACTAGGAGCTGATGTCAAACTAAGGTCATTGACTGTAAGCATCTGTGCACCTGTCCTTCCGTCCATTGAATTGAAAATTACACCGTCAGCTGCTCCGAACTTTGTAGCAGTAGTGATCGAATCATTAAAGCTCCGCAGCTTCCACGTTCTTGTTACAATGACTGTTCCGGTGTAAAGATGTAGTTTTTTTTTTCAGCTGTAACAAGCTGCGTCTCTAGGAACGTTCTGAATGATTTACTGAACCACCATTGCCCAGTCCGAACCGCTAAGGATAAAAGCTTGAAATTTGGAGAGGGAGTTGACCTTGTACTGTGGGCATAGTTTCAGAAGGGATTTTTCGAAATTCGTTCAGTAAGTGGGTGAAATTGGGGATGAAAGGATTCTTAAAAATACGTCGCTATTAAGGATATTTTGAAGCTAGAACTACAAAAATTGGTTTTTGATTTCTCGGTCAATAGATGTTTCAACATTTTTGGAAATTCAACCCCTTAAGGGACTTAAATATTAAATACTAATAATAATAATAATAATAATAATAATAATAATAATAATAATAATAATAATAATAATATAAAATACTTAATATTAATAAATAAAAATTCTAACACTGCAACACAGCCGTCAAACCTGATTGTTCATATGCATCGTAGGATTGTATGCATTGCAGGATGTGAGAATTGTTCGAGCAATCTCTAGTGCCATTCCATGCTCTTATGGACGTAATGATCGTGACGTTGAGCAGTGGATGTATCCTGGGACGTAAACATAGTACCCAATTAACAAATGTCACTCTCTTGTGAGGAAATAAAAATTAGTTTCTTTCAATTGTTTATTCGTTATTCCTCTTCCGTAAGCCCACACAAATGTTTCCACAATGTTTCATTGTCCTACATCACTCGATTCCCAAGGGCGCCCTCTCAAGTACCAAAAGCTTGAGTATAAGCGCCCTGTAAACCGACTGTCGACAGTGTCAGCGGCTTTCGTACAAATAAAACAGTACTTTGTTAAAATACGAAATATTCATACTTTTATTGCCTCTGTGCCTGCAACTACATGCTGCGCAAACATTACGATTGATTTCGCAAGAAATTCCGCAATTACTTACCTTACAAGTCCGCACATGTATTATCTCGTTTTCAGAAGAATCACAGATTGACTGCCGAAAATATCGCGACTAATAGTACAGCATAGTACCGTAGGGGGCGCAAAATACCCTACTGGCCATTAAAATTACTACACCAAGAAGAAATGCAGATGATAAACGGGTATTCATTGGACAAATATATTATACTAGAACTAACATGTGATTACATTTTCACGCAATTTGGGTGCATAGATCCTGAGAAATCAGTACCCAGAACTACCAAGTCTGGGCGTAATAACGGCCTTGATACGTCTGCGCATTGAGTCAAACAGAGCTTGGATGGCGTGTACAGGTACAGCTGCCCATGCAGCTTCAACACGATACCACAGTTAATCAAGAGTAGTGACTGACGTATTGTGACGAGCCAGTTGCTCGGCCACCATTGACCAGACGTTTTCAATTTGTGAGATATCTGGAGAATGTGCTGGCCAGGGCAGCAGTCGAACATTTTCTGTATCCAGAAAGGCCCGTACAGGACCTGCAACATGCGGTCGTGCATTACCCTGCTGAAATGTAGGGATTCGCAGGGATCGAATGAAGGGTAGAGCCACGGGTCAAAACACATCTGAAATGTAACGTCCACTGTTCAAAGTGCCGTCAATGCGAACAAGAGGTGACCTAGACGTCTAACCAATGCCACCCCATACCATCACGCCGGGTGATACGGTAGTATGGCGATGATGAATACACGCTTCCAATGTGCGATCACCGCGAAGTCGCCAAACAAGCATGGGACCATGATGATGCTGCAAACAGAAACTGGAATAATCCGAAAAAATGACGCTTTGCTATTCGTGCACCCATGTTCGTTGTTCAGTACGCCATCGCAGGTGCTTCTGTGTGTGATGCAGCGTCAAGGGTAACCGCAGCCATGGTCTCCGAGCTGATAGTCGATGATGCTGCAAACGTCGTCCAACTGTTGATGCCAGATAGTTGTTGTCTTGCATACGTCCCCATCTGTTGACTCAGGGATTGAGACGCGGCTGCACGATCCGTTAGAGCCATGTGGATAAGATGCCTGTCATCTTGACTGCTAGTGATACGAGGCCGTTGGGATCCAGTACGGCGTTCCGTACTACCCTCCTGAATCCACCGATTCCACATTGTGCTAACAGTCATTGGATCTAGACCAACGCGAGCAGCAATGTCGCGATACGATAAACCGCAATCGCCATAGGCTAGAATCTGCCCTTCATCAAAGTCGGAAACGTGACGGTACGCATTTCTCCTTCTTACACGAGGCATCACAACAACGTTTCACCAGGCAACGCCGGTCAACTGCTGTTTGTGTATGAGAAATCGGTTAGAAACTTTCCTCATGTCAGCACGTTGTAGGTGTCGCCACCGGCGCCAACTTCGTGTGAATGCTCTGAAAAGCTAATGATTTGCATATCACAGCATATTCTTCCTTTCGGTTAAATTTCGCGTCTGTAGCACGTCATTTTCGTTGTGTAGCAATTTTAATGGCCAATAGTGTACCTTGACAGATCCTCTCTATGTAGAATGACGAAAGTCATGGTATAGCGACGTGCACTTATTCAGATGGCGGTAGTATCGCGTACACAAGGTATAAAAGGGCAGTACACTGGAGGAGCTGTCATTTGTGCTTAGGTGATTCGTGTGAAGAAGTGTCCGACATGATTATGGCCGCACAACGGAGATAAACAGACTCTGAATGTGGAATGGTAATTGGAGCTAGATGCGTGGGACATTCCATTTCGGAAATCGATAGAGAATTCAGTATTCCGAGATTCACAGTGTCAAAAGAGTGCCGAGAATACCACATTTCAGACATTTCCTCTCACCACAGACAACGCAGTGGTGACGGCCTTCGCTTAACGATCGAGAACAGCGGCGTTTGCGTACAGTTGTCAGTGCTGACAGACAAGCCACACTGTGTGAAATTACCACAGACTCTGTATGAGACGTACGACGAACGTACTCGTTAGGACAGTGTGTTGAACTGTGGGGTTGAAACGTTACGCCAGCAGACGATCGAGGTGAGTGCGTTTGCTAACAGCACGACATCGCCTGCAGCGTCTGTCCAGGGCTCGTGACCACGTCCTTTGAACCGTAAACGACTGTAAAACTGTGGCCTGGTCAGATGAGTCACAATTTCAGGCGGTAAGAGATGGTGGTTGGGCTCGAAAGTGGCGCAGACCCCACGAAACGAAGGACTCCAGTTGCAAGAAGGCACTTTGCAAGCTGGTGGTGGCTCCATAATGGTATCGGCTCGGTTCACTTGGAATAGACTGATTCTTCTGATCCATCTGAACCGATCATTCTATGAAAATCATTATGTTCGGCTAATTTGTATATTGAACAAGCAGTAAAGGAAACAAAAGAAAAATTCGGAGTAGGTATTAAAACCTTTCGAGAAGAAATAAAAACTTTGAGGTTCGCCGATGACATTGTAATTCTGTCAGAGACAGCAAAGGACATGGAAGAGCAGTTGAACGGAATGGACAGTGTCTTGAAAGGAGGATATAAGATGAACATCAACAAAAGCAAAACGAGGATAATGGAATGCTGTCAAATTAAATCCGGTGATGCTGCGGGAATTAGATTAGAAGTGAGACACTTAAAATAGTAAAGGAGTTTTGCTATTTAGGGAGTAAAATAACTGATGATGGTCGAAGTAGAGAGGATATAAAATGTAGACTGGCAATGGCAAGGAAATCGTTTCTGAAGAAGAGAAATTTGTTAACATCGAGTATAGATTTAAGTGTCAGGAAGTCATTTCTGAAAGTATTTGTATGGAGTGTAGCCATGTATGGAAGTGAAACATGGACGATAACTAGCTTGGACAAGAAGAGAATAAAAGCTTTGGAAATGTGGTGCTACAGAAGAATGCTGAAGATTAGATGGGTAGATTACATAACTAATGAGGAGGTATTGAATAGAATTGGGGAGAAGAGGTGTTTGTGGTACAACTTGACAAAAAGAAGGGACCGGTTGGTAGGACATGTTTTGAGGCATCACGGTATCACAAATTTAGCATTGGAGGGCAGCGTGGAGGGTAAAAATCATAGATGGAGACCAAGAGATTAATACACTAAGCAGATTCAGAAGGATGTAGGTTGCAGTAAATACTAGGAGATGAAGAAGCTTGCACAGGATAGAGTAGTATGGAGAGCTCCATCAAACCAGTCTCACGACTGAAGACCACAACAACAACAACAACAAGTTGGAGACCATTTGGAACCATTCATGGACTTCATGTTTTCAAACAACGATGGACTTTCCATGGATGATATTGTACCATGTCATTGAGCCACAGTTATCCGCTATTGGCTAGACAATTCGAGCGGAGGATTTGGCCACCAAGATCGCCCGACATGAACCCTCGAGAACATATATGGGACATAATTGAGAGATCAGTTCGTGCACAACATCCTGCACGGGCAACACTTTTGCAGTCATGGACGGCTATAGGAGCGACATGGCTCAATATTTGTGCAGGGGACTTCCAACGACTTGTTGAGTCCATGCCACGCCGAGTTGGTGCTACGCCGGGCAAAAGGAGGTACGACACGATATTAGGAGGTATCCAACGACTTTCGTCACCTCAGTGTATTACCTGTGAGTATAGCGGAGTAATACTTTACATACAGGGTGTTAGTAATTCCCTTGTTTGAGCCAGTGGAGACGGAAAACTATCTACCGATGCATACCCAACTCTATAGGAATGATGATCAGACTTTGCGCTGCAGGATTTGCATTTTCGTAGTGTTAGCATCATGAGTTGCCGCTAGGCGCCGGTAGTTGTACGACGACGTAGGTTTGGAACACAAGCCATCAGGGTGCATTACAGTTACAGGCAGTCAAGCAGGGTCTGGACGAAGTAAGCAGGGCTTGACTGATAAAGTTGTTTTATCAAAACAACAGGAACAGTGCTGCCGCTTCTCGCGTCCGTCGGCCGTCGTAATTTAATAAATTATTATTGTTATTATTATTTTTTGATTGTTGCCGACTTACGTGGTGGTCCTTAATAAAAATGATATTTCATTTAATTTTGATTTACGATTAAATGCTTTCCTGAAGTTCTCCTTTTTAACAATATTAATCTCAAATTATTTGTTACGTTAATGAATGATAGACTCGCTGAATCTTAAAACATAAGTATATAAGCTGAACAATGTAATAAACTTTTCATATTAATTTCCTCGGCTAGTCAGCTCACTTTAAAGGAAAAGATCTTTAGTTATTAATGAAAATTGCGGCCGACACACGCGCGAGAGTACTTTTTCCCTTACCTCTGTTAACCATTGCCACGTGGTCGGGAGTCCTGGCTCTGGCTGTCGGCTATGGTACTGAAAATAAGAATCTTAAAGCTACGCATTTCTGCAACTTCGTGCGGCTGTGGAGAAAAATTAATATTATGTTAATAGCGGGCGAGTATTTCGCTTCCGCTAATTTTTCATAAGTCAATATCGCTACGTAATGGCGTCGTTGGCTGCATCGGCCGCTGCGATTGTTGAACTGTAAATTACTTGAATGCAGGTTAATTCAAGGAAGGCGGACGTGAAATCGGGATCACCTCTTCCAAATTAAAAGTGCACGATAAGATTAACTCAATATATATTATAATTTGCTTAACTCATACAAATATGCTTACATTTGCCAGCACTCGCAAGATGTCCGTCTATATACAGTCAAGACAAGAGAAGAAGTGAAGACGACTAAAAAATTGACAAAAGAGCGTATCTTGTCACCTCTTTAGATCATTTTGTCATAAATTATTTCTTTACAATCGAAACTTGCATAGAGAAATTATTATTTTACGGCTACATGATAAAAATATATTATTCAATTTTTAAATGTCTCTTCTTTATAAATACTGTTTTTTAAGTATTTTCGTAATATAGCACTGGGGACGCTATACGCTGCTGCTCACGGTTATCGACGCGTTAAAGGAATACGGAGAGACGTTCTTTCCGCGCTGGGGATGAAGGACTGTTACCATGGCAGGGAATGCTTGACGCGTGTGCGATTTTCTAGCAATGCGGAGGCTGTGTCATGACAGATGAACATTCCAGGGTAGCAGTGGAGCAATTTCCGCCCTCTCAAATAGCGAACGTTTGATCATAATCGCCCTATAAATCGTCTCGTGAGTAGCTGTGCATTGCCCACGAAATGCAAGGCATTGGGTTCGAGTCCCGATCTGCCATTTTGGAAATAATTTTCCTTAAAAAGCCTAACGACAAACCAGTTACGTGTATGTGGAAGTCCTGTGGCGTAGGCTGCCTGATGTCTCTCCGTGACAGTTGGGTGATCCACTGTGACATGAACATGAGTTGAGCTGGGCGGGGGATAAGCCGTTAATACGAGGCCGGTCTCGTGTTCTCTGCGCGTAATTTTCCGCTGGACTCGCTACCGGCGCATGCTAATGCTGCCATTGCTGTAGACTATTGTCCCATTAGCTGCGCACTGGTAATTAATTACGATTAATTCGCTCTGGAAATGGTCTCGCTACAGTGCTGCTTTTTAGCCTGCCCGCTCTGTTGCACGATGCTTTTCACCCTTCTCTCCCTTCGACGTAATGCGCATGATTTCTGACTCGAAATACGCTGTCAAGTATAGGGCACGTACCACCGTCAATAAACCCCACTTTTTCGTTTTGTGTCACTGACAGGCATGCAGGAAGGAGGAGACACCAAACTGAACCCTTCTGCTGCCACATCTTTCAATGTAATGTCGTATTCTCGTCTGTACTGCATTGGTACATGCACAGCGATATTCCTTCACATCATCGTTTGCGCTTCATTTACACATTATAAGTACTTTTGCGGCGTATTCCATCCGCGAGAGAAAGAGGCTATAAGAGATGAAAAGAATAGCAGAACGATAGAACTGAAATCATGTTCAGGGACATCAAATTACATAGCTTAAAGTGTTGGGTGAGGTCACTACTAGAGGTGTACTTCATTCATGGAGCAAGCACCGTTTGATGGACTTCGTTGGGTGATTACAAGTAGGGTATTAAGCACCTTAGCATGCAAATCTTACGCTGTTACTTGGTCTCGGACCAGATTGTCCACTACTAGTGTAAGCAGGCTGTTTACGTTTTTATGTTGGTAACGTCACGTAGCGCTCTCTACGAAAATCACTGGCTGTGCTGTGTGCAGTCTCTGGCTGCCAATTGTTGGAATATTCGGTATTGTAGTGTTGGGCAGTTGGATGTGAACAGCGCACATAGCGTTGCGCAGCTAGCAGTGGTGGATGTGGGGAGAGAGATGGCAGAATTTTGAGAGCGGACGATCTGGACGTGTGTCCATCAGAAAGAGTAAATTTGTATTACTGTATATCATGAACTGTGATGACTTTTGAATATTAAGGTAAATTCATTGTTTGTTCTCCATCAAATTCTTTCATTTGCTAACTATGCCTGTCAGTGCCTTCAATAGTTAGAATCTTTTATTTAGCTGGCAGTACTGGCTCTCGCTGTATTACAGTAGTTCGAGTAACGAAGATTTTTGTGAGGTAAGTGATTCATGAAAGGTATAGGTTATTGTTAGTCTGGGCCATCCTTTTGTAGGGATTATTGAAAGTCAGATTGCGTTGCGCTAAAAATATTGTGTGTCAGTTTAGTGATAATCAGAATAAGTAAAGAGAGAAATGTCTGAGTACGTTCAGTTCTGCTCAGCTGTTTGAAAATCAAATAACGTAAGGGGTTAACCAGTATAGTAATTGATAAATTTTTGTAGGTGAAATTTCACTAGATTAAAGCATCTTGTGTCGATGATAAAATCTACCGAATCGACGTCAGATTACTTGGTGCCTGAAGTCATTTAGTTCGGGCGAAATTTCGATATAGCACTCATGCATCATTGTCAAGTTTAGAACTTCAGGAAGTTACGGGACAAGCGAATAACAATTCAGAGGAATCTGTCATCACCATGCATCTTCTTCTTCTTCTTCTTTCGTTTCACCCTCTTTGGGGTACGCTGGATCAATCATTTCTTTGTGCGTTGTTCTTTTCTTAGGGCCCAGTATTTCTTCATTCTTTCTGATCTTCTTCTCTTCTCTTCTTCCGAGATGAAGGATTTGGACTTTTGTGTGGATTTGTCTTGGAACCTTATGTTTTCATATTTAGTAATTAATTTAGCAGTTCGATCAATAAGTGAATTTTCTGAAATCTTTAATTCCACTAGATCTTTCTCAGTTTCTTTAAACCAGTTGGGCTTCGTTTTTCGGTTACAGAAGAAGTCAAAGATTTGTTTAGTTAATCTGTTGGAATTCATTCTGAGAAGTACGATGCTTATACATGTACGAAGGAACACGTTCCGTCGCGATTATAGCCGTTATCAAATACATGAAATGTATTCACAGTTGCGAATATGGACAACCATCACCTGTATAATTCTGTCATGAAAAGTGTTTACCGTTGCGAATATGGACAACCGTCAGCTGTATAACTTATTGAAGGCAATGAAAATCTGTGCCGCACCGGGACTCGAACCCGAATTTCCCCCTTATTCAGTCCTTTTTGCTTAATTATTTCATCTCTTCCGCTATCTGTTTGCTTCCCCGTGTTCTTGGATTAATTTCATCTTGGAGACCCCTTGACTATGCAAATTTCCGCCGTTGCAGTAAGTCTTTTTTCAAGTATCACCTTGTATTTTCATTCGATAACCCACTTCTTCTCCTACCGAGCAAGGTGGCGCAGTGGTTAGCACACCGGGCTCACATTCGGGAGGACGACGGTTCAAACCGCGTTCGCCACCTTGATTTTCCTAAATAGCTTCAACCAAATGTTTCCTTTGTCAACTTCCCTCCCCATCCTTCCCTAATCCGACCTCGCTGTTTGGTTCCATCCCACAAACCAACCAGCCAACCACTTCTTCTCCTCAACATCTATTCAAAAACGTATTACAGTGTATTACGGGGAAATATGACGTTATTAAAAACCTAACAGAAAACTGACAGTGACATTCGTGCAGTAGCACGCACAGTGCAGATAGCCGGGGTAATGTTAACCCGCCCTCTTGCTGGAGTTGACATTAAACGAATGGAAACACAAGGAAAATACACACGAGTCATTCAGTAAACCCTTTTCATACGAAGAACAAGAAAAATCCTGGTCACAATTTTCTGTAGGTGGAGACAGTAATTCAGTTACTGATTCAACCGTTATCTACGTTCACGAGTGGCGAAATGAAATGGACGGCTGGATGCACTCCGTGCCCTGGGCATTCACCACGTATCTGACACCAGAGAGAGAGAGAGAGAGAGAGAGAGAGAGAGAGAGAGAGAGGTGTGGCGGAAATGGGGTCCGGGGGGGGGGGGGGGGGGGGGGAGGATGGGCATTGCCGATGAGAATGGGAGTACGGAGTTCGTTCCTGCTTAAGCTGCTTACCTTGAAGATTAAAAGATTTACAAGTAACCTACTCGCGTAATCTGAAATGCAGGATCTGTGTGTGGTCTGCTTCCTGTGTGCTCGCAACTCTCTCTCTTTCTCTTTCTGGGACTGTAAGCAGCTCTGCCGACCACATTAAACATTTACAGTTGTTCTGGATGTGCTTATTTTTTCACCGTATGAGTTCTGTTACACTCTGCAAATATTTGCATCGTTCACTCCTTGAGGTAGCACCTCCGTTCCTCGTGCCTTGCCTCGGAACTATTATAGTTTCCTGCATAACGGCACTCAGCGTTATCAACAGAAGTTTACTGAAGTGAAACTTTAATTTCTTTCAGTATCTAGGAGTTCCGAAAAGACAGCGCAAGGTGCCAACATTCAATTGCTCTTTAGTTTAAAATATTGTAAAATACTGAGAAATTCGAATAAGTAACAATAACCTGAGGTGGTCAAAAGTCAGGGGAAGGGTTGTCCTAACTGAATATGTGCAACATATGAAGCCTGAATGTTAGGTGAACTTTGGGTATTATGGAATTCCATTTACTTTTGTAATTCTAACTTCCAATTGAAACATTCTTAGCTCTAAGATTTCCCAATGTAAAAACCTTACCATCGAAAAATGTTTTTAAGGAAAGTTTCACTGGGGGTTGAAATGGAATAGTTGCAAAATGCAGAATAGGATGATGAAAATGCAAAATCATGTAAATTTGGGAAAGAAACATGTTTAACGTACACACAATACAATTTAGA
This sequence comes from Schistocerca gregaria, assembly GCF_023897955.1. Classification (NCBI taxonomy): domain Eukaryota; kingdom Metazoa; phylum Arthropoda; class Insecta; order Orthoptera; family Acrididae; genus Schistocerca; species Schistocerca gregaria. The sequence goes on along the minus strand of NC_064921.1, from coordinate 152,763,187 downwards.
TATCTCTCTTCATTTAAACTCTTGAAGAGAATTACTCATCGGTAACAGAAAATGGTTCAAATGGCTCTGAGCACTATGGGACTCAACTGCTGTGGTCATCAGTCCCCTAGAACTTAGAACTACTTAAACCTAACTAACCTAAGGACATCACACACATCCATGCCCGAGGCAGGATTCGAACCTGCGACCGTAGCAGTCGCACGGTTCCGGACTGCACGCCTAGAACCGCGAGACCACCGCGGCCGGCGGTAACAGAAAATATAATTCGTTATGATAACAGATCTGTTACATTTATTAACTTCAAAACAACAATCTAAAAGAATTATTTGTTTTTGTAGTAGAAGTGATATGTTATACATTCATCTGTTTGCAGAAGTAAAAACTGTAATCTTCGTTTTCAACACCTACACGGTGTAGGTGGACTCACATTTTACCAGGTATTCCATATTGCCCGATACGCCGCCTTGGACTTCACACCATAGTAATAGAGCAATAAATAAGAATCTACTGCACGTTTACTCAATAAATCGTATACTTTCAATAGATGCTGCACATTTTCAGTAAGTAGCGAGCAAGGAACATCACGTGACCCAGATGCCTTCCGCACGCCGTAGCGCTTCCGGATTTTAGTCACTCGTCTCACACATTCCTGCTCTGGTCATGGACATCATCACTGCCCTCTGGAGCGTGGTGCTAAAACACTACTACAGACGGAAAATTCCTACATGGCTGATGCAGAGAGAATTCCCACTTGTCTGGAATGTTCTCATGTGTGCTCTCAATAATTGAAACCTGTACTGTCAAACATCGTTTGTCTCTACCCTCAAGTGGGAGTATCTCCTTGGAATTCAGGTAACGTTTCTGGTCCTTATCCTCTCAGGAATCCTTTCCTTCAGTTTGTCTTCATTTAGCAAAATGACCCTCTATATGCGCTTTACTCCCCCAAGAACGTGTGACATTGAACGTCAAAGAAAGAGATGGACTTTCAAACTGATCAGACTAAACTACCTAAATCGTCAAGTTCATAATGTTGACATTTGCAACAGAATTATGTTAATACTAGCTGACAATCCGGATTTGTTGGTTGGTTGTTTTTGGGGAAGGAGACCAGACAGCGTGGTCATCGGTCTCATCGGTGTACGGAAGGATGGGGAAGGAAGTCGGCCGTGCCCTTTCAGATGAACCATCCCGGCATTTGCCTTCAGTGATTTAGGGAAATCACGGAAAACCTAAATCAGGATGGCCGGACGCGGGATTGAACGTCGTCCTCCCGAATGCGAGTCCAGTGCCTTACCACTGCGCCACGTCGCTCGGTTATCCGGATTTGTTGGGTATTCATTGACCAGCGAAAATAAAAACTGAACTGTATCGACAAAAGTTTATTTCCATGTATTCGTGAAAACACCTTTGAAATTGTGAAACGATCGTACAAAGAAATACGCATAATAAATATATGTATACGAACAGTACCCATATTAAGAGACATGATCCCGGACTTTCTGTACCCTGGGTACAGCTGCTTCGGTTGTTTAGAACGCGATTTTATAAAAGTCTGTATGGAAACGCCTCTTCATAGCTCTACAGAAGGATATCGTTTTCGACTACAGGCGTTTGCGTTTCGCAGTTGAATACTGTCAAAAGTGGTGGCAGGTGTCAGGGACTTTACTACAGGAGTGTTTTAGAAGCAAAGAATAAATGTACTAAAACTTCATGTACGATGCGGCAGTTTTACACTCATCGCAGCGTTTATGAAGTCATTTCTCCTGAACTATGCATGCAACTATGGTACAATTTTGTAGGTGGGTTTAGCGGCGAATGTGGATACTATCTCCGAAATTTGTTGCGAATAGAATTAGTAGTACAGAAGTAATAAATTTAAACGGTGTGCATGATATGTTTCAGTGTTATGACGTCATATTCCCTGCATTGAGGCCCACGAGAGAGAGAGAAGTCGTGGCGCGTACGTCACAGCACGTCACACTACACGTCTAACGAGCGCCAGTAGCAGACTCCGACGGCGAGCGAGTAACGGTTTCAGACGAGTTTAATAATTGTTGACTGCGTATCTAAACTCGTGCTAGTTCTCGATTTTGCACGACAAAATTGAGACTCTTAGTCGGTAAGTTTTATAAATTGATTTCTCATGGCCTCTGCACGGATCCGAGGTTCACAAAATGTGGCGGCCAAGCCTACTAGTGTGACGTCCCTAGTCGCCACTATCATAGGTAGGTGGTTCTTATACCACAGCCATTTTTGTTGTTAGTAAGGGATATATGTACCAAGTTTGGATGAAATTGGTCCAGTGGTGTAAGAGGAAATGTGGCACACACACACACACACACACACACACACACACACACACACACACACACACACGAGCGCGCGCGCGCGTTACAGTTACACCAAGTTTCAAATATTCCACCAGTTCGATGGACTTGCAAGCAATTCCAAATTAATTCAAATTCTAGGACATTGGCGGAGTAGTGATCTGACTATGCGACCATATACGTATACTTTTCTTTTCCCTGACATAATTACATCACGACTCGCATTCGGGAGAACGATGGATCAAATCTGCGTCCGACCATGCAGATCTCGAATTGCCATTACTCCCCATTGCTCCAGGCAAACACCGGGATGGTTCCTTTGTTATTGCACGGCCGATTTCCTTCCATCCTTAATCACAATCGGAGCTTGTGGTCCGTCTCTAATTACCTCGATGTTGACGTGATGTTAAAGCTTATCTTCCTTCTTTACCATTACAACAGACTCCAGTGTAACGTGCAGATACAAAATTTATGCTGCAGACATACCCATCACAACTGCGTACGTATTCGCTAATCACATAGCACGGCGACAGAACACAGCCATCAAGGCCCGTTCTGTCTGGCGGCATCTGGACCTGACGTTAGAGGGATGTGGTTTGGCTGAGATGGACCACCTGCTTGGCCACTGTGGCAGCCGGATTTAACTCCGCCATGTGGAGCTGCTTGAAGTATCTGCTTTACGACATCCGTGTGGAGCCAGAATAAGCTTGCGCGGTTCCCGACGGTATGTTAGAAACCGCCGCATCGGTAAGTTGGATGAAGAGAAGGTGCTGCGAATGTAGTTATAATATGTAGATTAACCTCTCGACCTTTAATCGCAGTAGTGTAAGTCAAAGGCGTTCAGTCATTTAATTTCGTGGCGATATTCGCAGAAGTTCTGACAGCGGGGTGAGTTTGCTTTCCAAGCAGAAACCGGAGGTTAGAAAACTTCCTGTAATTTTGTCATTTTTGTAACACAAACATTCCATTTGGTACGCGAGATACATGAGTAGGCCAAATACCCTCATACTTCAAGAAGAAGGTAATAATCCCAGATTCAAACAAGGCAGATGCTGGCAGGAGTGAATATACCGAACTATGTTATGGTCGCAAAATACAGACACGAAATATTGACGGAAGAAAGGAAGGCCGATCGGGGTGGCCGAGCGGTTCTAGGCGCTACAGTCTGGAACCGCTCGACCGCTACGGTCGCAGGTTCGAGTCCAGCCTCGGGCATGATGTGTGTGATGTCCTTAGGTTAGTTAGGTTTAAGTAGTTCTAAGTCAAGGGGACTGATGACCTCAGTAGTTAAGTCCCATAGTGCTCAGAGCTATTTGAACCATTTGAATTTGAAGAAAGGAAAGCCTATTCCCCATGTTATTCAGTGTCCACGTTGACCAATCAGTAAAAAAGGGAAACCAAGCAGAAGTTTTGAAAAGGCAACTTAAGTACAGTAAGAAAAAGAAAAGCGCTAAGGTTAGTCGGTGGCACAGTAATTCTGTCAGAAATAGCAGAGGACTTAGAACATCAGTTGAACGGAATGGACACTGTCTTGAAAAGAGGTTACAAGACGAACATCAACAAAAGTGTGAAAATGGTGATGGAATGTAGTCGAAATAAATCAGTCGAAGATGAATGAATTATATTAGGAAATCAGACACTAAAAGTAATAGACGAGGATTGCTATTTGGCGAGCAAGCTCACTGACGATGGCCGGAGAGAGGATTACGAAATAGAGACTGACAGTAATAAGAGAAAAGCATGAGAGCAGTCAAATGAAAACGGAACAGATGGAAAAAAGTAAGTAAACTGTTCTTATTTCAAAAGTAATCGCCACAGCTGTTAATATTTTTGTCGTATTCTGAGACATGACGGTCAGTGCCTTCAGAGAAAAAAGTATGCGGTTGCCTACAGAACCATAGTTGAACCCTGGTGTGCACCTCTTCTTCCGAAGTAAATGGACGGCGGCGACTGTCTTTCTTCAAGGCCCCAAAAATGCTGAAATCGCACGGGGAGTGATCGGAGCAGTATTGAGGACATGTGTAAGGGCTTCCCAGCGAAGCGTCTACAGCCTACTCGAAAGAACCTTGGCAACATATATGTCCGCCCATGCTTTGAGTACTCCCCATGCGATTGCCCTTTTTTTTTTAGCCCTGAAGAAAGACATTCGTGGCTTTCGATTTGCTTCAGACGAAGAGATGCATGCCTGGGTACAATTATGTTTGTGTAGTCAACCGCAAACATTTTTCTATGTAGGCATTGACCTTCATGTCTCACATTAGGATAAATGTATTAACAATTATGACGATTACTTTTTACTTCTGTCTCGTTTTCATTTGACTGCCCCTTATATTTTTGAAAAACGGAAAACGGAAATATTTTAACATTAAATAAAAATTTGAGTTTTATTAAGACTTTTCTGAACATATTTGTCTTGAGTGTAGCCTTCCACTGCAGTGAAACGTGGACGATAATCACTACAGACAAGATGAGAATAGAAGCTTTGGAAATGTAGTGGCCGAACGGTTCTAGCCGCTTCAGCCTGGAACCACGTGACCGCTACGGTCGCAAGTTCGAATCCTGCCTCGGGCATGGATGTGTGTGATGTCCTTAGGTTCGTCAGGTTTAAGTAGTTCTATGTCTAGGGGACTGATGACCTCAGATGTTAAGTCCCATTGTGCTCAGAGCCATTTGAACCATTTCTTGAAATGTAGTGCTATAGGCACATGCTGATGCATTAAGGAATACTCAATGTGGCTATGAAAGGAAGTGTGCATAGATGGCGGGGTAGGGTAGGGGGGGGGGGGTGGGGTAGGGGGGGGGGGGGGTTAACATTGCATAGGACCAAAGTTAACCACTGTAAGCAGATGCAAGTGTGTGTAGGTGGCGGTAGGCATACACAGCCAAAGAGGCTTATACAATATAGGCTGCTGTCGAGTGCTGCATCTAACGGGATTTCGGACCGGGGACCAAAACAACGACAGTAACAAAGATAGGAAAGAAGGACTTGAGTCACTCGTTTATTTCCCCTCTTCCGACATGAATTAAATGTCAGCCCTCTCACTCTTAGTTGCCTGACTATCAAGAACTCTCCTTGTGCCTACTAGGCTTAAAAGAGTATGATACAGTACCGTGTATAACAGAACAGCAACCACGATACTCAGAATCGTGCTGCCTGATGCCCTTCGAAACAACGAGATAGACTCCGCCTAATACCGTCTATAATCACCGAGTTATCATCCGGACGTTAAACCCTAATCTTCTTACCTTCCTTCCTTCCTTCCACCTAATGCGCTGGGAAGCGACTGTGTCTTCTGCCCAGTGGGCATTGTATTTTGGTTTTTGCTTTTTCTGATACAGATTTGAAAGATGGCTGTAGCTTTAATTATGCCCTCTGTACGAGTCAGGTTGCCAAGATTTTCTGTGTTAATGGCGGCCTAATTCGGAACTGACGCAGAGTTGTGCCTGTAACACATCTGACTGTAAAATGAGTTGGTATTTTTCTGAAGTCAGTTTAAATACTAGAGCGATCCACCGCAGTGCAACAGGCTATATACAGGGTGATTGTAATCAAAGTTCCAGTTTTGGCACTGTTAGTTACGTAAGCCCATCCACCACAGCAAGGTGGTACCACATCGGATGGGAAAAAATCTGTTTATAACTATCGTGAGACTGCCACAAGACATGTTCGGTATGTTGTCCACCGTTTTCTGCCACAAGCTGGAATCGAGAAAAAGCATGTTCTACAACAGATTGGAGTGTCTCAGTATGCGTTGAGCGATGGATGCCTGCAACTCACCTACGTCGGTAATCGGAGCACTAAACACAGCATCTTTCAGGAAACCGTAAAGCCAGAAATTGCACGAATTATGATCAGGTGATACGGACGAAAAGGGCGTAGGCAAAATGACGATTGATAATCCTAGCATTTCCAAAATGCGTCTGCAACAGCTGCACGGAAGAGCGCCATCTTGCATAAAAATGATGCCCCCCCCCCCCCCCCCCACACACACACACACTTTCTGAAAGGTTAGCTGCAAGAAACTCGTGAACATGACTAACTTTGAATGGACAGCAGTGGAGAATGTTTCGTAGAATTTTTTGCGCGGTGCTAACAGGCTTGTCCAAGTTCGGGAAAGTTCTCGTGCACTGCAGGTTTGCACTCCTCTGCTTAATCCCTCCTGCAGTGCTCTGGATAAATGTTTGACAGACGTCGGATCAATTGTTTTCCTCCCTCTGCCACAATGCACTTCACAAGAACTCATGTTTTAAAGTCCAAAGTGGACTTCCTTTGAGATTGTGAATGTATGCGTTAAACAGAAACAAACACATACATTTTGTGCGCCAGTCAGAGCTTCTATTGGTTAACCATAACTTCGAAATCATTGTCTCCAGAGCCTTCTTCCTTTTTCGAAAATATTCCGTTCAAATTTGAGGTCGTACTGAGCAGTGGTTCTTTCTTACAGCGTTTTGAAATCGAAACTTCAGTTATAATCACCGTGTGGATGGCTTGTGTTGCCTTAAAATATGACATATTCTTTGGACGAAGCAACTCAGCTTCACATGTAATATCTCGCAGCTTTGGGGAATCAATTTGCTGTAGGTAGTGAGTGCGGAATGACTTGTAACAAAGCTAAAAAAAGCTTACGAAGCAGAGGAGCCAATGCTGCAAGTCTTTTGAGCAGACAGGTAGAGTTGCAAGAGTACTATATACCAAACTTATTTTATTTAAAGGTCTGTGAAAGTATTACACAAATAGAATGCCAATGAAAACATTGTAAAAATTAGATGTCAATATAGAAACTAAATGGCAATAAATTATTGTATTGTTTGCAAGTCACCATTATCATCACTGAACTAGTTGTCTAAATTATTGGAACACTTTGTTTTTAAGTCCAAAGTGGACTTCCTTTGAGATTATGATGTACGCGTGAAAAAACAAACACATACAATTTGTGCGCCAGTCACAGTTTCTATTGGTTACACATAATGCATTTCGAAGTTCACTACATAATCTTCAGGTGGTACCCGCTGAAATTGCATTCATCGACGTTCAGTATGCGAGCAACAAGAAGTTATTATTTGTTGACGAACATGCTTAAGACGTTTTGCAGTTTTATCTGCATCGGAAAGCTACATATGTTTGGATTAAAGCTTTGCTTGTTGTTTCCAGTGTTAACAAAAATCACCAATATTTACTCTTTTACGAGAAAAGTAAAGGCAGCATGAACTGCCCGATATTAATTAAAGATAATTTAAAGGGGACGTGACAAAGCAGACGAAGCCATTGACTGCATGAAAAAGGGTGCATGTCAATTCAATTTGGTTGAACCGTGGTGGATGTATAGCTACTCCTTGAAATTTAAACCAGTTGATATAGCTAGACTGTTTTCAGTCTTTTGCGTTCTAGTTATTTTTTATTTCATCTTATGATGTTCCGAAAGCTTTGACGTGTTTCGAAAATGAAAGATGTTGTTTTAAGCAGTAGATTTTGGTGACAATATTGCGGATGCAATAGTCACAGTACGATTTTTTGGAGCCCTTTGTCGACGGGTTGAAGTCACTCTTTCATCTCGAAATCAACTCCCACCCTGGACGATAATGCTGGCTGTATACCGCAGTGATTGTCAAAATAATAGTAATCACTAATCTGATATCACCATCACGCATGAATTTGTTGCTAACGAGTAACAAAATGGACAAATCGTCTGCAGTCGGATTTGTATGTTTTTTCGGCCCTGAACTTCCAGGTTGCCTCTTCCAACGACAACGAACAATGTCGGATATCCGACAAATGTAACATTATGACGAGATATGGCACGTCGAATGTCGATAAAGTAGTGCGGTGCAGTTCCTGGTAACGCATTTTTTTTGTGAAAAAAACCACACAGTCATTGACATACGAGGAACGAATTCTAAAAAAATGTATGCTACATTTTTTCACGCTGCATCTCTTAAAAACACGCAAAATTTAGACATAAAAGTGCTAAATCGGCAGCACTGCTCCGCGATCCTCTCCATTGCCCTTGGATTAAACTTTGCATTGAACTGCGTGCATCTTCGTAAACGCTCGTTGGTAATAGATTCCATGCTACTATCCGAACTTATTATCACTAAATTGTGTTATTATTATTGAGACATTCAATGATTTTTGGGTTTCGAAATCGTTAACTTCCAAAAAAATGCTAATACACTACTGGCCATTAAAATTACTACAACAAGAAGAAATGCAGATGATAAACGGGTGTTAATTGACGAATATATTATACTAGAACTGACATGTTACTACAGTTTCACCAATTTGTCTGCATAAATCCTGAGAAATCAGTACCCAGAACAACCACCTCTGGCCGTAATAACGGCCTTGATACGCCTGGGCAATGAGTCAAACAGAGCTTAGATGCCGTGTACAGGTACTGCAGCCCATGCAGCTTCAATACAATACCACAGTTCATCAAGAATAGTGACTGGCGTATTGTGACGAGTCAGTTACTCCGCCACCATTGACCAGACGTTTTCAATTGGTGAGAGATCTGGATAATGTGCTGGCCTGGGCAGCAGTCGAACATTTTCTGTATCCAGAAAGGCCCGTTCAGGACCTAAAACATGCGGTCGTGCATTACCCTGCTAAAATGTAGGGTTTCGCAGGGATGGAATGAAGGGTAGAGCAACGGGTCGTAACACATCTGAAAGGTAACGTCCCCTGTTCAAAGTGCCGTCAATGCGAACCAGAGATAAGCGAGACGTGTAACCAATGGCACTCCATACCACCATGCCAGTTGATACGCCAGTATGGCGATGAGGAATACACGCTTCCAGTGTGTCGCCAAACACGGATGCGACCATCATGATGCTGTAAACAGAGCGTGGATTCATCCGAAAAAATTACACTTTGGCCTTCGTGCACCCAGGTTCGTCGTTGAGTACACCATTGCAGGTGCTCCTGTGATGCAGCGTCAAGGGTACCAGCAGCCGTGGTCTCCGAGCTGATAGTCCATGCTGCTGCAAACGTCGTCGAACTGTTCGTGCAGATGGTTGTTGTCTTGCAAACGTCCCCATCTGTTGACTCAGGGACTGAGACGTGGCTGCACGATCCGTTACAGCCATGCTGATAAGATGCGTGTCATCTCGACTGCTAGTGATGCGAGGCCGTTGGCATCCAGCACGGCGTTCGGTATTACTCTCCTGAAGCCACCGATTCCATATTCTGCTAACAGTCAGGGGATCTCGACCAACGCGAGCAGCAATGTCGCGATGCAATAAACCGCAATCTCGATAGGCTACAATTCGACTTTTATCAAAGTCGGAAACGTGATGGTAGGCATTCCTCCTCCTTACACGAGGCACCACGATGACGTTTCACCAGGCAACGCCGGTCAACTGCTGTTTGTGTATGAGAAATCTGTTGGAAACTTTCCTCATGTCAGCACGTTGTAGGTGTCGCCACCGGCGCCAACCTAGTGTGAATGCTCTGAAAAGCTAATCATTTGGATATGAGAGCAACTTGTTCCTGTAGGTTAGATTTCGCGTCTGTAGCACGTCATCTTCGTGGTGTAGCAGTTTTAATGGCCAGGTAGGACGTGTTCTGAGGCATCACCAATTTAGTATTGACGGGCAGCTTGGAGGGTCAAAATCGTAGAGGGACTGAACGAGGTGGCGCAGTGGTTAGCACACTGGACTCGCATTCGGGAGGACGACGGGTCAATCCCGTCTCCGGCCATCCTGATTTAGGTTTTCCGTGATTTCCGTAAATCGCTTGAGGCAAATGCCGGGATGGTTTCTTTGAAAGGGCACGCGCCGATTTCCTAACCCATTCTTCCCTCACCCGAGCTTGCGCTCCGTCTCTAATGACCTCGTCGTCGACGAGACGTTAAACATTAATCTCCTCCTCCTCCTCTTCGTAGAGGGAGACAAAGACATGAATATATTAAACAGATTCAGAAGGATGTAGGTCGCAGTAGGTACTGGGAGATGAAGAAGCTTGCACAGGATAGAGTAGCATGGAGAGCTGCATCAAATCAGTCTCTGGACTGAAGACAACAACAACAACAACAAAAACAACGTTAAGACTTACTGTAAGTTGCTCCGAATGCGTCGTGTGATTATGAGTATCGCTGGGTGGCAGTAACAGTGTACATCGTCTTCCTTTTGTACCGTGTCTGTGTGTTAGAAATTGGTTTCTGCCGGGGCGACTACAGTGGAGCGAGGCACGTTCCTTTGTGCCGCGTCCTGCCTGTGTCTCACTCTTTGATCGTCTGTTCTGGCGGGATGCTGATGGTACGAGATGACGCTGCAGGCGCTAGTGGAGTCGTTTAGCTGGGGCCTCGGGGCGAGCGGCCCGGGGTTGGAGTGAGGGGGAGGGGGAGAGAGAGAGAGCCGGCATGCGGCTTTCTCATTAAAAGTGTCCACCTCAATGAGCACGTCTGGCCGAGCCCCGGGGTCACCCGCAGCATTCAGCGCGACGGCACGGCGGAGCGTGGCAAGCGGCGCCTCTTAGCGCCGGCCGGAATTATTTTCTCATCGGCGAATGATGGCGCCCCCAGGGAGAGGGGAGGGGGGATGGCGGGGGGGGGGGGGGATGGCGGCCAGTAATTACTGTGGTGGTGGTGGGAGGGTGGGGCGATGCAGATTACAGCGGGGAGTGCTGGCTGGGTAGCTGCTCACAATGCCTAAGGAGCCCGGCTGCTGGCACCACAACTGGAGGGATGCAGTGCGGCTGGCGCGAAGCAAGCCGGCTCATCTCCACCACCGATTTTTATAACTGGTGACGGTATCTGGCTTCCTACACTACAGGCCATTAAAACTGCTACACCACGAAGATGACGTGCTACAGACGCCAAATTTAAGCGACAGGAACAAGTTGCTCTCATATCCAAATGATTAGCTTTTCAGAGCATTCACAGTAGGTGGCGACACCTACAACGTGCTGACACGAGGAAAGTTTCCAACCGATTTCTCATACACAAACAGCAGTTGACCGGCGTTGCTTGGTGAAACGTCGTCGTGATGCCTCGTGTAAGGAGGAGAAATGCGTACCATTACGTTTCCGACTTTGATAAACGTCGAATTGTACCCTATCGCGATTGCGGTTTATTGCATCGCGACATTGCTGCTCGCGTTGGTCGAGATTCCCTGACTGTTAGCAGAATATGGAATCGGTGAGTACAGGAGGGTAATACGGAATGCTGTGCTGGATCCCAACGGCCTCGTATCACTAGCAGTCGAGATGACACGCATCTTATCAGCATGGCTGTAACGGATCGTGCAGCCACGTCTCAATCTCTGAGTCAACAGATGGGGACGTTTGTAAGACAACAACCATCTGCACGAACAGTTCGACGACGTTTGCAGCAGCATGGACTATCAGCTCGGAGACCATGGCTGCGGTTACCCTTGACGCTGCATCACAGACAGCAGCGCCGCTATGGTGTACTCAACGACGAACCTGGGTGCACGAATGGCAAAGTGTAATTTTTTCGGATGAATCCACGCTCTGTTTACAGCATCATGATGGTCGCATCCGTGTTTGCCGACACACTGGAAGCGTGTATTCCTCATCGCCATACTGGCGTATCAACTGGCGTGATGGTATGGAGAGCCATTGGTTATACGTCTCGCTTATCTCTGGTTCGCATTGACGGCACTTTGAACAGAGGACGTTACATTTCAGATGTTTTACGACCCGTGGGTCTACCCTTCATTCGATCCCTGCGAAACCCTACATTTCAGCAGGGTAATGCACGAGCGCATGTTTTAGGTCCTGAACGAGCCTTTCTGGATACAGAAAATGTTCGACTGCTGCCCAGGCCAGCACATTACCCAGATCTCTTACCAATGGAAAACGTCTGGTTAGTGGTGGCGGAGCGACTGACTCGTCACAATACGCCAGTCACAACTGTTGATGAACTGTGGTATCGTGTTGAAGCTGTATGGGCAGCTGTACCTGTACACGCCATCCAAGCTCTGGTTGACTCAATGCCCAGGCGTATCAAGGCCGTTATTACGGTTTAGAGGTGGTTGTTCTGGTTACTGATTTCTCAGGATGTATGCACCTAAACTGCGTGAAAATGTAATCACATGTCAGTTCTAATATAATATGTTTGTCCAATGAATACCAGTTTATCATCTGCATTTCTTCTTGGTGTAGCAATTTTAATGGCCATTAGTGTATTCTGAATAGACGTTGTATTGAAGAGTAACAGTTTTGTGCACCTTTTGTATCTGCATGTATTTCTACTTTCAAGTCTACTGTCAGCAACTGACACTGCCACTTCAGCAACAAAGTTATGTATTATGTTTACTATTTGATATTAGATGTAAAATAATTTAATATTTGAATTTTATGTTCATGTACGTCATCTGTTTCTTGCTCCTTTTATCCACTAAATGACCACACAGCCTGCAAAGGAGGTCATAACTAGTTTCGTACAGTCTTATCTCAAAAAGAACAGATTCGCGACTAATGTGTTGCGTCCGCACCGGGACAGTTTTAGAAGACATGAGGTTGGTGAATCTTCGCAGAATCTCCGTGTTCTGCGTCGATGCGGCAGAATACATATACGCTTAGGCCGCTCGCCCGTTGTACATTTTCAGTACATACGGAAATAGTCATACACGGTCCTGTGATCACCGCCTGTCTGCGATTTCAACGTGTATTAACCACTCACAGACGGCAGATGCCAACACTGGCAGTGGAGGGTATACAAAGCGTATCGGGAGAGACGTGGAAAGCAGTGCAGTCCTTGTCGTAATGCGGAAACAGAGCGAGTTATCTAACGTTCAAAAGGGCACGATCATTGGCTTTCGGGCCAGGGTGAAAGCATTTCCGAAACGGCAAAGTATGAGCCTCTGCAGTAGGCACCTGCTTTATGTACCCATGCTGACTGTTGTGCACTGGCGACGAAGGCTGGAGGAGGGCAGATTGCTGTTGGCATTTGCGGCGTGAAACATCCGAAAGGAAACACCCAGCCTCAATCTACATCTACATCCATACTTCGCATGAGTGGCGGAGAGTACATTGAGTACCTCTATAGGTTCTCCCTTGATTTCCAGTCTCGTATTGTAGGTATGCCTCTGTGTGGCCTCTAATCTCTCTGATTTTATCCTCATGGTCTCTTCGCGAGATATACGTAGGAGGGAGCAATATACTGCTTGACTCTTCGGTGAAGGTATGTTCTCGAAACTTCAACAAAAGCCCGTACCGAGCTACTGAGCATCTCCCCTGCAGAGTCTTCCACTGGAGTTCATCACTCATCTCCGTAAAGCTTTCGCGAGTACTAAATGATCCTGTAACGAAGCGCGCTGCTCTCCGTTGGGTCTTCTCTATCTCTTCTATCAGCCCTATCTGGTACGGATCCCACACTGCTGAGCAGTATTCAAGCAGTGGGCGAACAAGTGTACTGTAACCTACTTCATTTGTTTTCGGATTGCATTTCCTTAGGATTCTTCCAATGAACCTCAGTCTGGCATCTGCTTTACCGACGATCAACTTTATATGATCATTCCATTTTAAATCACTCCATTGCCTACTCCCAGATAGTTTGTGGAATTAACTGCTTCCAGTTGCTGCCCTGCTATATTGTAGTTAAATCATAAGGGATCTTTCTTTCTATGTATTCGCAGCTCAGTCCAGGCCGGAGGGCATTCCCTGGATGATCTCGTCATTCTTGCTCGTGGTATTTGAATGCGTTGCAGGTAGCATAAAAACCACAGATAGGGGCGTCTGAATCACCATTTATAATATTATTACTCACGTTTGGGCCCTACTGGACTACGCCATGGAAAGTGCGTTTTCAGGGTTTAATCTCAACTTTCCTTTTTGTTCACATTATTTTCATTCTCTCAGAAGGAACTATTTTTCTGATTGTCACAGCAAGCTGTCCCGGTCCTTTGCCATGCCACCTGCCCATTCGTGAATTTTCTCCATTTTTTTTTCTTTTTGATACGTCAAATGTTACTTCTGCGTTCTTCAAATCTTCTATCAGAAAACGTTCGACCCAGTTCCGTGATGCTCATTAGAGCAAAATATGAGCGTACGGAATTTCAGACTATCAGTGTACTTAGAATGGTTTCTAGCAAACAGAACACAGCATGTCTTTCTGAACGGAGAGAGGTCTTCGGGCGTTGCCGACGGGAGAGTTACTTGATCATTGCTTTTAACAAAATGTATAAATGACCTTGTAGATAACGTCGGTAGTTCCACGGGGCTTTTCGCGAGTGATGCTATTATATACAGAGAAGTCGCGATACTAGAAAATTGTAGCGTAATCCATGAATATCTGCAGAGGATCGACGCTTGGTGCAGGTAGTGGCAGGCGACCGCCATTACAAACTAATGTAACGTATAGCGGATACGAAGACAGAAAGACCATTATTCTATAATTACAGAATTGCAGACAATTACTGGAAGCAGTTGCAGCCATAAAATATCTACGAGTACTCATATGGAGCGATTTGAAGTGGAACGACCACGTAAAATTAATCGCGGGTAAGGCAGTTGCCTGACTTCGATTCATTGGAAGAATCCTCAGTAGATGTAGTTCATCGACAAAGGAAGTAGCCAGGATCCGTAGATAGGATTGATAGAGGAAGCAGAGACGATCCAAAGAAGAGCAACACGTTTCGCTACATGTTCATTTGGCAGACGCTGCAAGAGAGGCGTGCTGCATCACTCTTGACTACTGTTAAAATTACGAGAGCGCACGTTCCTATATTGCTTCCTCCTAGGCATATGTCGCGAAAAGGAGATTCAAGTCCACACGGAGACTTACAAGCAGTCGTTCTTCCAGGAAACATACGCGACTGCCACAGGAAAAGCGGGAAGTAACAATGATACACATTGTACCCTCACCCAGATGCCGTACGGTGGTTTGCGAAATATAGACGAAAACGTTCTTTTGCTGCTCCGATATGATTTATTGCCTAAACTTTAGGTTTCCTGCGAGTTTCGTGGAATTCCACAACGTGTCAAGTTAATTTGGCTGGCTGCATTCTTTTCATGTGCTCGTAGAATTTTAATCTGTGTTTTTCATATTCTTGTAAATCTGGGTAATTTTCAATTTCCTTATTTTCTCCTAGTCTGTATGTTCTTTCTTCAGTGTAATTGGACCTAAACTTTTCCTAATTACCTTTTGTTCTTGTTTTTTGTTTTCATTTCACCTATGTCTCTAAATTTCATTAACATAAACACAATTTGTTACTGTGATTGTGTGGTAGAGAGTCAGTTTTAGTAAGTTTCCGTTGTGCTGTAACAAATGTGGTAACCAGTCCTTTTCAGGCCAGTGTTCTGAATGATTTCGCCTAAATATTAAATTTTTGGTACTTGCTGTGCCAGTTTGTTCTTAGACACGTAATCAATTTTTTCAAATGTTACTTGGAAACTACTCTTTCTGCTCTTCCTTTAAGAATTTATATTTGTGTGTGTGAATTCCTAAGGGACCAAACTGCTTAGGTCATCGGTCCCTAGACTTACACACGATTTAAATTAACTTAAGCTAACTTACGCTAAGACGAACACACGCAACGATGCCCGAGGGAGGACTCGAACCTACGGCGGGAGGGGCCGCGCAGTCCGTGACATGCTGCCTCAAACCGCGCGGCTAATTCATATTTCTTTTTGTCCTGTTTGCAAGCCGTTTTGGCCGAGCGATTCTAGGCGCTTCAGTCCGAAACCGCGTGGCTGCTACGATCACAGGTTCGAATCCTGCCTCGAGCATGGACTTGTGTGATGTCCTTAGGTTAGTTAGACTTAAGTAGTTATAAGTCTAGGGGACTGATTGCGTCAGATATTAAGTCCCATAGTGCTTAGAGCCAATTGAACCATTTGAATTTTTGTCCTGTTTCAGTGTCCTGGCATAGAATTTCCAGGTCTTCTGCAAAAGATAAACAATCTAGCTTAATATAGGTTCTTCGCAATTTTGATATCTTCGTCAATTTCAAACTTCAATTTGTGTTTTCGCCACTCTTAGGTTAATTTTACTGTACATCTAGGAGGGAGGAGTCAAATGGAGACCTTAAAAGTGTTATTAAAAAACCGCCATTTCACGCTATTTTACTGTAAAGTGGTATACTATTACTAGCGAAGTAAGGAGTGCCCTTCACGCGTCAGCATACTACAGACAAGCGAAACGCTGCCACGACACCAGTTCAAAACGTATGTCTCGCTTGCGACGCGCCCTATCGAATAACGGCTTTCTGTCGTGCGTTTTCTCAGCAGTGAAGGTACGAGATCGATTGAAATACATCGGCGAATGAAAGTCCAGTATGGTGATGCATGTCTATCACTGCAGCAAGTGTATGAGTGGAGAAGGAAATTCGGAAATGGCGTGACTTCTGTGACAGACGCCCAGCGCCCGGTTCAGGCACATCGCATTTTGGCATCAGAATCAGCTGCAACAGTTGAAGCCATTGCGATGGAAATGGCCGCGTGACGATGGATGAAGGAGCCTCATGGCTGAAAACTAGTCATGGCTCAGCATACGAGATGGTTTATGAAGTGCTTTAAGTTTCGCAAAGTATCTGCAAGCAGCTCATTCCAGAACAGTAATAGTGCCCATTGACGTCTTTTGCGGCGCTTTGATGCAGGAGACGATGGCTTCTTCGCAAGAATCATCACAGGAGACCAACTCTGGGTACACTTCCACAGAGCCGGAACAAAGTAAGGGATTGCGCCATTCCTTATCGCCAAAACCCAGCCGGGAAGATTTGCTGGCACTCTTTTCGGATGAACGAGGCACTGTCTGGAAACACTACCCTACTAGGAGAAACACCGTTGCCAGTGCGTCATATTCCAGTATGTTAAAAAATCAGCTTCGGCCAGCAATAAGATCAAAGCGACGTGGATTTCTGGCTACAAGTGTGATTTTGCAACATTATAATGCTCGACCTTACACTGCCTATGCAACGCTTAGAATCATCGATAAGCTGCACTGTGATACTCTGTCACGTCCACCATACTCACCAGACCTCGCACCGAGTAATTAACACATATTTGGAGCGAAACTTCCTGACAAACTAAAACTGTGTGCCGGAACGAGACTCGAACTCGGGACCTTTGCCTTTCACGGGCACGTGCTCTACCAACTGAGCTACCCGTGCACGACTCACGACCCGTCTTCACAGCTTCAATTCTGACAGTACCTCGTCTCTTACCTTCCAGACTTCACAGAAGCTCTCCGGTGAACCTCGCAGAACTAGCAATCCGTGAAGAAAGAATATTGCGGGGACATGACTTAGCCACAGCCTGTGCGATGTTTCCAGAAAGAAATTTTGACTGTGCAGCGGTAGAGCACTTACCTGCGAAAGGCAAAGCTCCCAAGTTCGAGTCTCGGTCCAGCACACAGTTTTATTCTGCCAGCAAGTTTCATATCAGCGTACATTTCATTCTGGGAACATGTTTGGAGTACTCAAAAAGGCGATGAAAGGAAAGAGATTTCGTTCCGATGAAGAGGTACAGCAGGCTGTGCACGAATGGCTGCACACGCAAGCAAAATAATAATTTTTTTCAAAGGACTCCGTCCATGTCTTACACGCTGGAGGAAGTGTGTTGGACGACAGGAAGAAAAATGGTACACCTGTGTTCCACTTTTGTCCACTAACATTTTTAAAGGTTTTCATTTGATTCCTCGTATTTATACGTATTTACACTACTGGCCATTAAATTTGCTACACCAAAAGGAAATGCAGATGATAAACGGGTATTCATTGGACAAATATATTATACTAGAACTGACATGTTATTACATTTTCACGCAATTTGGGTACATAGATCCTGAGAAATCAGTACCCAGAACAACCACCTCTGGCCGTAATAACGGCCTCGATACGCTTCGGCATTTAGTCAAACAGAGCTTGGATGGCGTGTACAGGTACAACTGCCCATGCAGCTTCAACACAATACCACTGTCCATCAAGAGTAGCTACTGGCGTATTGTGACGAGCCAGTTGCTCGGCCACCATTGAACAGACGTTATCAATTGGTGAGAGATCTGGAGATTGTGCTGGCCAGGGCAGAAGTCGGTCATTTTCTGTATCCAGAAAGGCCCGTACAGGACCGTCAACATGCGGTCTTGCATTATCCTGCTGAAATGTAGGGTTTTGCATGGATCGAATCAATCGTAGAGCCACGGGTCGCAACACATCTGAAATGTAACGTCCACTGTTCAAAGTACCGTCAATGCTAACAAGAGGGGACCGAGACGTGTAACCAATGGCACTCCATACCATCACACTGGGTGATACGCCAGTATGGCGATGACGAATGCACGCTGCGAATGTGCGTTCACCGCGATGTCGCAAAACACGGATGCGACAATCATGACGTTGTAAACAGAACCTGGATTCATCCGAAAAAAATGACGTTTTGTCATTCGTGCCCCCAAGTTCGTCGTTGAGTACACCATCGCAGGCGCTCCTGTCTGTGACGCAGCGTCAAGGGTAAACGCAGCCGTAGTCTCCGAGCTGATAGTCCATGCTGTTGCGAACGCCGTCGAACTGTTCGTGCAGATGGTTGTTGTCTTGCAAACGTCCCCATCTGTTGACTCAGCGATCGAGCCGTGGCTGCACGATATGTTACAGCTATGCGGACAAGATGCCTGTCATCTCGACTGTTAGTGATACAAGGCCGTTGGGATGCAGCACGGCGTCCCGTATTAGCCTCCTGAACGCACCGATTCCATATTCTGCTAACAGTCATTGGATCCTGACCAACGCGAGCAGCAAGATCACGATGCGATAAACCGCAATGGCGATAGGCTACAATCCGACCTTTATCAAAGTCGGAAACGTGATGGTACGCATTTCTCCTCCTTACACGAGGCTTCACAACAACGTTTCACTAGGCAACGCCGGTTAACTGCTGTATGTGTATGAGAAATAGGTTGGAAACTTTCCTCATGTCATCACGTTGTAGGTGTCGCCACCGCTGCCATCCTTGTGTGAATGCTCTGAAAAGCTAGTCGTATGCATATCACAACATCTACTTCCTGTCGGCTAAATTTCGCGTCTGTAGCACGTCATCTTCATGGTGTAGCAATTTTAATGGCCAGTAGTGAATTTAGACGACTTGTTGGCCGTGCAAGTCGCATTCGGCGTTGCTAACAACAGGTCTTCGAATGAGCGTGTTACAGAACGTAAAGGATTATTCGTGAGGCGCATTGATGTTCGATCTTCTCCACATTCACACACTAGTGACTCGCAGGAAAAGCCCCCCTTCACACAAATCGAGAAGCTCCAGCATAAACCGCTTGTGCAGCCTGACCGGAACACCTCTGCTCCCTGAATTTCCGCGGAGCAAACGCAGACTATTTGCGTCGTGCGCTTGCGCCCCGTCTGCGGGTCTTCGGTTAACGAGCAAACTCCGGAGGCCGCGGTCAGCGTAACGAGGGCAGCGCCTGCTCTCCAGCCCTTAAAGGGCGCGCTTAGGACCGCCACACGACACGGTCTCCGCTCTGGCGATGATAATTTGTGGGCAGCGTTTCCGGGCCTTACCTCGACAACAGTGATGCGTTGACGTGTACTGGTCGGCACGATACTGCGAGTACTGTCTTGGTGCTTGCGTCGGATTATCGCCGTCTAAAGCGCTGATAATGGTCCGCTGACGTACGCCGCTCAGCCAAGACATTATGGTCACTTCTCTCCGCGAGAGAGAATCCATCCTATTAGCGTTGTGGGCACGTGATGTGGCAAGGAAAGTACTGCGAGGTGCCGGGGCTAGCAGTGTATTTAACTCTAAATTCTTCTAGAATCTTCATATGGAAATGATCCTCTAAGCCCCCCCCCCCCCCTCCTTTTTTCTAACTACGACTTTTGCTGTTGCACATGGATTAAGAAGAAACGCGAACTGACTGTAATCGACCCTGCAAGTGGAGTAGAAAAGAGTTTGGCACCTGCAATAATTTAATTTGATACAATGTTTCATTAACATAGTGAGAAAATAAAAATTTGATTTATTGTGAGTAAACTCAAAATAATAAACAAAAGACATGAAACATTTACAATACGTCAAATTGGATACTCAAATAAATGCTGTGAAGGTGAAGTTGTCCATAAACTAGCTTGTGACGTTTATGACCAAGTGGTATGTGGAGCCAATTCCTTGCAACTCAAATCTTGAGAGAAACACCCAGCCAACCCAACATTAATTGCTGCTACAGTAGTGAGAACTCAGACAATGAACACCCAAGACAGAACAAAGTTAGAAAAGACGAACAGGCGCGCTCTGCTGAGCTCTGATTATCACCTAGCAAAATTCTCTAATCTGCCGGTGCTGCGGAAATACATTACCAAGTTGTCTTCTTAACTGCAAGGACACGATCTGGTGTACCGGAGACTATGGCTAGTTGCTTCGACGTCCCGTCGTGGTGGTGATAATGTCGAGAGTATAGCCCGAAATAATTACCCTGGTCTGGTTGTTCCAGACTAAAGACTTCCTAGCAACACAAATGTGCCTCTGAGGGAGACGAAGAAGGCCCGCCACACAATCACTGACGGTACACTGATTGATTTTAACAAGCGAAGTCACACAGTAACTCCGATACAGTCAACTTTAGCCAAAACTGCTCAAGACAGACAACATAGGCCGCTTGTACGCAGAACGCTCAATTGGCAAGTGTACTCGGAAAGTTACGTTGAAGTCGGAACTTCAGCAACTTCGCCGAACAGTTACAATCAAATACAAGTATATTAGACAACCAACGGGAGGCAGGCTGTCCAAAGCGGTGAGAGCTGTCTTGTAACGTACTCCGACCGAAAGGCGAGAGCCGACTCCCTCAAGAGCACCCGTACGACCCAAACACAGAACATTCCCGCCCCCACGACAGTGGCCGTGGTTAAACGTTCCAATCAGCAACTCGAAATCCGGCGGGAAATTCCACTCTATTGCCGAAGCACTACCATTCCACCAATGGAGATTCTTGGCGCCCAATTTCTGCGCCGATTTTGCTACGTCACGGAGCTATGCCCTGAGCAAGCCAATCACAGTTACGATTTTGCAGAAAACGCGGGAATTTGCCTGCCAAGACTGCCTGGGAACACAAGTCATTCCCACCCCTCGCTGGTAGCCCGCCAGAAAGTGTTTTCACTAAGTTTCTGCGAAGTAACGGAATCTCTAGCCCAGCTGCTCCCTCAGGCCCCTGTGGGTGTGTCGCTCCCGCTCTTATAACAATGTCGGCGTCTGGAAAGCATCCACTCGACTTCCTCACACCCGTCGGCTTAACCCTCTCAAGATCAGCAGAACCCGCCTGTCACCGGACCACCGGTTGACGAGAGACGTTGCGTGGGACGTCCGCATGTGAAGGAATAGCAACTTTTCACCGCATGCAATTAGTGAAGTTTCGAACAGTTCTGGCAGATGGCAGATCCATACTATAGCTTCAAAATGGCGTTTACATACGACTCACTTTACAAGTGCCTTGTTTCACCAGGTGTCTTTCGTCGGCGGCCCTTGAAAGCGTTCGCGATGTCTCTTTTGCTCTTTCCATTTTCAACGAAAACACGTTTGAAGTTTTGCAATTCAGACTGTAGGTGGTCGTCGTCAGAGATAAAAATATGTTTGTGAAAATCAAATTTGTAGGCAAACTATCAGTGTCATAGATTTTCTTTGCTTTTTAACCAAGCCTCAACATCCTGTATTTCCTATTAAAAACTATGTATCAATTTTATACTATAAAATATTAGTTAATATTTAGGATTATTGTTATTAATGTTAATCAACAAAATTTTCATTTATACGTAGTTTGGAATCAATATGAAACTAGAATCAGAACATAAAGAACACAATTACGATCCATCTCAACACTTCGGCCTCATCATTTTCCTGAAACACGTTCTCTTGACTAAGGTTCAGGTAAAATTGTCATCATATTTAGGCATGAAATTAGTAGTTTTGGTAATTCTGTGTTTCAAGTTTGATCTGGTCGTTTTGTTTAGTCTTCGTATTTCAATGTTGATATTTCCCTTCCACTTAAGTATTAAGGCACTTGATCTTGCAAGGCATCTGCAAGCTGGGGGGCAATGAGAAATTGTGGTCTCTCTCGAAGTGACTTGAAGAAAATGGTGGTCTCGCACGACTCCAATCAAGAAACATAGTTTAAACAATAGTTCATTGCAACCTGTTGAAAACTTCATGTTTGTAAGATTTCTGAAATCTGCATTGTTACCATGAGCGCCAACTTTTGGTTTTTTAGTGAGGTGGAAAACACTCTTGAATGTTCTGAAATCCTCGGGGTCCATTTTACAGACAGGAATGCTGTAACCATGGAACGTGAAATTATGGCGGGGCATTCCTTCAAGAGCTATGAAGAAATGGACGTTAGTATAGCCAGTGAGCGTTCCTACAGCAATGAAAATTTGTGATTGGCGCCCCTGTGGAAATCAGTATCAGAGAAACCGTTGAGACAGATCTTCGTTGAAGTTCATGTACACAGTGTAGGGATACAGCAATGAAAAAGCTGGTTCACTTGTCTCACCAGCATGCATACATGCTACAATTTCAAATTCGACGAAAGTGTGCTTTTTGCCCTCATGGATCTCAGCGCTTCAGTTATACAAAGTACTGAAAATCAAGTTTTTGTCGCCCCTATAGGATGGTGGGTAGACAAAATGGATCTGCACACTGGAGATCAGATGACTGTTTTAGGCGTTTAGTAATATTTAATTCCTTCAGTATCGATCGGAACTCCCTGATGTAACTCCTGAAAAGTAGCAGTTTGAAATGTGTGTCGATGTATGCCTGAAGGTAGACTATAGTACTGTCTACCGCACCAGACGCTGTTGCTCCTTCCCACAGATGCAGTAGTAGTACTTCCGGCTTGCAAGTATGCTGATGGACGTCGATAAGACATTGTGGAAGCAGACAAGCATGGGCAGCTGTGGACAGTGTGGGTTCTCTGGAGGGAAGAAGTGACTGCTTCAGACATCCGACAGAGGTTGGTAGCTATATGTGGGGAAACAGAATCAAGACGCGGATCCATGTTTTATTGGGCAACAGAGTTCACAGACGGCAGGGACGGCGCTGAGAAACGCAAAAGCACTGGGAATCCAACAGTTGCACCAAGCCAAACAGTGGCCAGCGCGTCAGTGACTTGATAATGGGGCACAGGCGAAATCACATTTGATGGACTAGAGAAGGCAGTAGGTCTATCACTGGGTACCCTTCACACCTTCAACCATGAGGATTTGAAGACGAAGGGTGTGTGACCAAAGGGTGCCACATTTCCTCTTCATTACGCGGAATTAGAAGTGTGTGGTGATATGCAAAGAGGAGGTCCAATAGTACAGTGCAGTTCCAGCGGAGTTCTTTGAGCGTCTGATGACCGTCGATGAGTCATGGTTCTGTCACGAGGTCCCAAAAAAGAAACTCCAGTCTGTAGAGTGGAGGCATAATAGGAGCCCTCGCCCAAGAAGTCACGGTGGGGACTAACCCTGAAGAAACAAATGGCTACTAAGTTCCGGGATCAGAAAAGGTTTCTGCTGGCCGATTGGCTCCTCCGCCTTCTCCCCCAAAGCTACCCCCACAGTGATAGGTACTGCAGTTCACTGCACCAGTGCCGCCGCACTCAGCATTGCCGTCATGGAAAATAGCTCTGCTCCAACACGACAGTGCGCGGCCAGATGCCAGTCGACAAACCATTGCCATCGTCCGTGAAGTAGGGTGTATTTTGTTGCCATATCCTCTATTTTCTCTGGAACTGGTTCCTAGCAACTATGCCAATGTTGTAAGACATCGTGCTCTCCTGACCTTCATTGCTTACATATTCCGCCCTCACAATCGTATTCTGCACATCAAGACGCTTCATTCGAACCCAAACTCGATAAGACAAATTCAATGTTGTATGCATTCATGTAAACGATATGCAAATAACTAGTAAATCGCAAGTGCGAACTGAGATTGAAATACTCGAGGCTGGCGTACACACACACAATCGAGACACGACGGTCACAAAAGCTTTTAGTTCGGGAGAGGCAAACCACACGCCGGGGGAGCCGGTCCCTTCAGAGGACGAGTCAACCTATCTATGTCAGCCGGCGACTGCCCATCGAGCAGACAGCGTTTGCCCGAGTGAAAGGGAAGAACGACCCCATGTTTGGCTTAAAAGCAAATTCCGCTATATTGTGTGGGAGCGCTCAGCCTACGCATTCTTTACAAACATAGCTGCAGTTTCAGAGGTTTTCACAGTGAGACAAACGCCAAACGCCGATGCAACAGATTTCCGGATTGGTCGCCTTAAACGAAACATCATTCTCCCGTTTTAGAAGAGACAATGCTGATTGGCAAACGATATTCCTGACGCCTTGAGCTGAAGGAGTAATGGAAGAGACCGACAGATACACCCCTTCACGTCTGGTGTGGAGAGGGGCCATTCCGTTGTCGCTCTTGGAGTGAGAACACGTGTGCTCTCGTACGTGTAGTCAAAAAGCGAGGAACCAGTCTCTCCTCAGTACTTCACTGGGAGAGCACCTCTGTCGAGAGCGAATCGGTGTGCGACTCTATATTGAGTCCTTGCGATTAAGCGTTGTTCACTGTGTTGGCCGCCACACTTATTGTGCGGTGTGAACGGACAGAGTTATAGTTAAATGCCTGCGAGTAAATTTTTGAGTGGCATCGCGGTGGACTGGTTATCTGACCGGTGTACCACGCCAATAGTTAGACTAGGGGCGAATAGGAGTCCTCGACTTCATCAAGGCGTAGGGAGAGTTTGATTGGCAAAGGTCAATCCAGATAGAACGAGAGTTATCTTATTTGTCAGTAGCGAGAGGTGCAGACAGCACTCATTGCAGCTTACCGTATTGTGCGCTACAGCTATTGTGAGCCCCATATTTCCTCCACAACGGTATACTTCACTGCATTTCACATGCAACAGCCTCAAACGACCCTAGCAACATTCTAACGGATAATTATTCAAGTTGAATAGGCGCGGCTCTCAGCCATTCTGCCAAGTCAATAACAATCTTAAACCTTGTATAGAAATTTCATTAGCGATTTTTATTCGTAAGAGGTAACTTCACATTCCGAAAAGAACCTGGAAATAACTTGTTCAGTTCATAATTTAAACTGACATAGTGATTTCTCAGAATTTTTGCAAAATAAAGAATAACTTTCATTAGTTTCATGTTTTTCTTACACTAACTAGCACTACTTCAGTACCCAAGTGTCCCACTAGTTACGTATGAAATTTTGTGAATTTTTGTGTCATTTCCTAATAGCGGACGACTCCAGAAGATATTTATTGCGGAAAATTTTCAGGCATTTCTTTTTACAACGTTCGGAGCGTCTGTCTGACTTCTGTAGTAGTGTGGGGGTGGAAATTGCATCTTGCAGGAGCCACAGGGTAATGGGTACATCCCAAATTAATCCGTTGTCTAAAGAGGTTATGCGGGGGTAGAAGTACACCACCAATGACGAACTACATGTAGTTGTCCACCAGTGATGCCGGGATATTCCCGAAGAATGGTTTGCGAACTCAATTTTGGAATCTTCCAGAACGGCAGCAGAAGTGCATAGATATTGGCGAGGGATACCAGTTATTTAATTTGTATTCTCTTGTTTAGTAAACAATTGTAATGCGAATCACTTTTTAAGCCTCTAAGTATGTATCTGCAAGAAAAACGAAACATAACCGTTCGTATCATTATTATTTAAATTTAAACTTGCTATTTGATTATGTTAAGTATAAGTTATTTCAAGAACGTTTCAGTGAATTCTGAAATTACTTTTTGAAGCAAATAAATATCATTGTAATTAACAGTAATTTGTGTTGCAATTGATCCTTCAGCAGAAAGTTGTATTAAAAACATACTGCGGAACCAAATCAGAGGTACCACTACAATGACAGACATTAAAAAGATTAATAAACGCTGCGATCAACGGATTAGGGCCAGAGGGAAACGTTTTCGCTTGCAGCTGAGCCTCTGTGATTGAGGCGTGAATCCCGGGCGTATGCGTTCGTGGCTGCGGCTTAATCTGGTAATCACGGCGGTGTCATATGCCGTGCGGTTTGGCCACCATTGTCCGGGGCCGATGACCCTGCGGGCAAAGCAATGCGGTTACGTCCCGTAAGCTTCATGCCGGCAAAAAACTGGTCTCCCGTGATATCGGTTTAAATATTTAAAGGCGCCTACGTGTGATTTATAAATACCGGTAACAACATCCGTCGCACGTGTACATCTTTAGTGAATTTTTCTGCGCTTTCGAATTCACCAGTACGTTATTAAAAAGGGTAACTCTACCGGTAGTCCATAAAGTTAGTGGAAGTGTGTACCTCACAGGTGCCTAGAATGGCCCAAAATATACAGGGTGTCCCATAAATGTTGCGACAAACTTCGAAGGGTTGTTGAGGGTTTCTTGTGGGACAAATCGAGGGTGGGAACCAGTGTACGGAAAGGTCATCAAAAATGGTTCAAATAGCTCTGACCACTATGGGACTTAACATCTGAGGTCATGAGTCCCCTAGACTTAGAACTATGTAAACCTAAATAACCTAACGACATGCCCGAGGCAGGATTAGAACCTGCTACCGTAGCAGCCGCGTGGTTCCGGACTGTAGCGCCTAGAACCGCTCGGCCACAAGGGCCGGCGGAAACGTCATCCAACGACGCTACAGAGCGCCGAAGTTATAGATGCCGGCGCCTTCATTAGGCCAACCTTTTAGCGGGAAACATGACTTTGTACGCTGACGGTTTGTAGGCGGAACATCTAGAAATGGTGTTGGTTATTCAGTGATCGCGACTGATTACCACGATCGCCTGTGGAGAAGACGTTGCTAGCTGATGATTTTACCTTGTATGAGTGGATTTTTTCCCATATCATTAAATATTTCGACTATCAATAACTATACGTTACATTTTATGATAAGTTTAGATACCACTCCATTCAAATGATTCACTATGCACCATACCGTTTAAATTTTTTTTTTTTTTTTTTTTTTTTTTTTTTTTTTTTTTTTTTTTTTTACAGAAGAGGAATATTATACTCTTCCTGAGGTCGGTATAACCTAAAATGTTTCGGATCTTATTGAATGACTACATGTACATCCTTCCACCTGTGTGTATTTACTGCTTGCACCTAGTAATTCATCTATATTATCTATATTGTAGGCTGTTTGTTTTTAATTCAATAATTATAATATGATACAGTATAGACACTAACTATAGCTCTCGTCTTTTATTGAGGTTTTAATACTCTGCTGGTCACATACACGTTATGTAAATGGATTTGTTTCAGTCTAATGAAAAAATAGGTATTCTTTTTTTAAAAAAGTAACTATAGATATTCTGATGTATTTTGTGCAGTGTGACAAATGCGATATTTTCTGTATCCAGGGGCTGTAACCGAAACGGGTTGCGTATGAATAAAACCAGCTGATACCGATCGAATTATCGTTACCACCAGGGGCTGTAACCGAAACGGGTTGCGTATGAATAAAACCAGCTGATACCGCCTGAATTGTCGTTACCACATACAGGGTGGCCCAAAATAGGTTTTACAAAGTTTCTGTTAAAAAAAATGGTTCAAATGGCTCTCAGCACTATGGGAGTTAACATTGAGGTCATCAGTCCCCCATAACTTAGAACTACTTAAAGCTAACTAACGGAAGGACATCACACACATCCATGCCCGAGGCAGGATTCGAACCTGCGACCGTAGCAGTCTCGCGGTTCCGGACTGAAGCGCCTAGAACGGCACGGCCACCGCGGCCGGCAAAGTTTCTGTATACAGCGTCATAATCGCGGGTGATAGATTCTTTTCATCATATTTACACCATAGCAGACTACCAAAAATTTAACACGAAACGTTATTTTTAAAATTGGTTCTCTTGTGCAGCAGTGAGTGTGCGGAATCTTGAACTAAGTTCCATGATGAATTACTCAAGATCACCACTTTCGACTGCACGCATCTTTCTGGAAATTGGAGTATGGAGTGTCTGGAGTGTTGTAGATGCATCTTCGAAGACTCAGTCGTTTAGATAATTTCGAAAGAAATAATCACATTTTGAGACTGGGTCTCCGCGCTATGTGAATCCTCAGTTCTGTTTGTTAACGTCCCCATGGAGACGGAAGAGTGCCTCATCACTAAACCTGGTCCTTAACGACTGTTCCATTTTCAAAACCCTCAGTCATCTCATTTGCAAAAGAATATATGTGCTTCACATCTCAAGGTTGGTACAGTCAAATTTCGTAAGAGAAAATTTTAAGTTTCTCTTTCATTATCCTCGTGAGAAACAGACTTTGCCGGCCACTGTGGCCGAGCGGTTCTAGGCGCTTCAGTCTGGAACCACGTGACCGCTACGGTCACAGGTTCGAATCCTGCCTAGGGCATGGATGTGTGTGATGTCCTTAGGTTAGTTAGGTTTAAGTAGTTCTAAGTTCTAGGGGACTGATGACCTCAGATGTTAAGTCCCATAGTGCTCAGAGCCATTTGAACCATTTTTGAGAGACAGTCTTTACATCCTGAGTTACTGTGCTGCATGAAGATGTGGGCTCCTCACTGAGTAGCATTCGCACTCCTTCGACATTCTCCAGGGTTTCCTCTGAGGGTAGTCGTCCTGAGTGGCCGTACCTTGTACCCTGAGGCATGTATGGATCCTGTCTTAAAAACATTTCATCAACATGCTAAACACCAGAGAACGTTCAAATGATATCAACACATTTGAACTTCGTTTTAGTAATTTAATTGCATGGAGAAGTGGTCATTGTGGATGTTGCCGTTCTGTATCAGATATGCTGTTGAATGGATGTCTCGCCACAACAATACAACCAAATTAGTGTTAAAAAAATGGTTTAAATGGCTCTGAGTACTATCAGACTTAACTTCTGAGGTCATCAGTCCCCTAGAACTTAGAACTACGTACACCTAACATACCTAAGGATACCACACAAAATCATGCCCGAGGCATGATTCGAACCTGCGACCGTAGCTGTCGCGCGGTTCCAGATTGTAGCGCCTGGAACCGCTCGGCCACCCCAGCCGGCCCAAATTAGTGTAAAACATCTTCGCGATAAACAAACGCTATTACAATGGCAATGCTTCCATTCTGAAAAGTAAACAGACTGTCGTGTACATAGTTCCGCGTAGTCAGCGCGTACACAAATTTCCCACTAGAACACGCCCCACTAAGCACAACAGCGCAGGTGCAGCGCTCGTCCGTCTCCGCACTACGAGGTGGCGCTGCCTTAGAGACAGACCAAATTCTGCTTCCGCCGATCCGCGTATTAATATGTAACGCAGCCAATGAGATTGCTGCTAACGTAGAACCTTTTCTCCTCGCGGATCACACTCGCCCAGTGATACATGAATGCGCGAGGTATTATAACGAGTGTACAGACCTCCGACTAGTCAGTCTGCATTAGTCTGTACCAGTCTATAGTCAAGTTTCAGTCTGTGCCTAATAAGATTACCATATTCCTGTAAATAGCCATGAAGATAAATGTATAGACACTTTTCACAAGTATCAGAGATATATGTGAGAATAAGATTAACGTACCAATACCAAAGGAACTTCAGATTGGCAATTGTAAATAGAATCCAGAACCAAGTTAAGTAATTTTTATGCTTGTTATTATTTTAATAAATGTGTTTGAAAATTAATCAAGTTCTGTTTAAAGTTGGTCACCGTCAATCTGCTACTCTAAGCGTACAAGTGGCATTTCTATCATCTGACCTAACGACAGAAGATAAACATGCCACGATAAGACCACTAGACAAATTGGTGACACCCGCCTGATTCGTTAGAGAGACAAATCAAATAATCTGGTGGTGTGTGTACTGAAGGTCTTACAGTACGCAGACCACACAGACACATTGTTGGGTGTGCTGTGGAATTTTCAGTGTTGCAATACAGCAATTCACGAGGAGACTCAATTACGACGTCCCATTAAACCCCAGTAGACAAACACTCTCTAACACGTATTTTGCGCCACCCTGTATAAGAAACAGTGGAGGCTGTGGCTTATGTAATGTAGGTCGTATGACATCATGAGGCGAACTGTGAAGTCTTTGAGGATGAGAGTAAATCTGTGGAGGGAACCCGTGTACGCTTTGGTCCAGAGTAGGGCGGAATGTGTGTCGCGGTCAAGATTGCGGCGGTGGCGACGGCACAAAGAGCGCAGCCAGTAGCGATTAGGTAGTATGGGGTTGCCTGGAGCTGTGTTCCCCGGCGGAATGAGATTACGCGGGCGGTAGGAGGCTGTCTCACGTGTGGCGCAGCACACCGAGCCACGTGCTACGTAATTAAGCGCCGGGCAGCGGCGCACAGGGCCTCCCTTGTTCGACGGAGTGCGCTGCCGCCTGCTAGATGCGTCGCGAGGCTCAACTCGCGTGTGTCGGGGCTGTTACGCGTGGCCCACATTCAGGGTCGGCCTAACCCGGAGCTGAGGGAACACGGGCGCCCACTACATTACAAACGTACCCTCTCCAACTCCCTATACTTCACTGTAAATTCACTGTTCTTATACACAATTTTTCCTGTACCTATCCCTCTCTCAGTTTAATAACCCACAGCTACAAAGTACTGACGCGAATTCTTTATACAGACGAATGGAAAAACTGATAGAAGCCGACCTCGGGGAAGATCATTTTGGATTCCGCAAAAATGTTGGAACACGTGAGGCAATACTGACCCTACGACTTATCTTAGAAGAAAGATTAAGAAAAGGCAAACCTACGTTTCTAGCATTTGAAGACTTAGAGAAAGCTTTTTACAATTTTGATTGGAATACTCTCTTTCAAATTCTGAAGGGGGCAGGGGTAAAATACAGGGAGCGAAAGGCTATTTACAATTTTTACAGAAACCAGATGGCAGTTATAAGAATAGAGGGGTGTGAAAGGGAAGCAGTGGTTGAGAAGGGAGTGAGGCAGGGTTGTAGCCTATCCCCGATGTTATTCAATCTGTATATTGAGCATGCAGTAGAGGAAACAAAAAGAAAAGTTTGGAGTAGGAATTAAAATCCATGGAGAAGAAATAAAAACTTTGAGGTTCGCCGATGACATTGTAATTATGTCAGAGACAGCAAAGGACCTGGTAGAGCAGTTGAACGGAATGGACAGTGTCTTGAAAGGAGGATATAAGATGAACATCAACAAAAGCAAAACGAGGATAATGGAATGTAGTCGAATTAAGTCGGGTGATGCTGAGTGAATTAGATTAGGAAATGAGACACTTAAAGTAGTAAAGGAGTTATGTTATTTGGGGAGCAAAGTAACTGATGATGGTCGAAGTAGAGAGGATTAAAAATGTAGACTGGCAATGACAAGGAAAGCGTTTCTGAGGAAGAAAAATTTGTTAACATCGAGTAGAGATTTAAATGTCAGGAAGTCGCTTCTGAAACTATTTGTATGGAGTGTAGCCATGTATGGAAGTTAAACGTGGACGATAAATAGTTTGGACAGAAGAGAAAGAAGCTTTCTGAATGTGGTGCTACAGAAGAATGCTAAAGATTTGGTGGGTAGATCACATAACTAATAAGGAGGTATTGAATAGAATTGGGAGAAGAGGAGCTTGTGGCACAACTTGACGAGAAGAAGGGATCGGTTTGTAGGACATGTTGTGAGACATCGAGCGATCACCAATTTAGTATTGTAGGGCAGCGTGGAGGGTAAAAATCGTAGAGGAAGACCAAGAGATAGATACACTAAGCAGATTCAGAAGGATGTAGGCTGCAGTAGGTACTGGGATATGAAGAAGCTTGAACAGTAGCATGGAGAGCTGCATCAAACCAGATCAGGACTGAAGACCACAGCAACAACAACAACAACAACCACCCCTCTCTCCTTCATTGGTTGTTTCAAAAATCCTGGTGGTATGTTCCGTCTCTGCAGTTAAATGAAGGGCACTTTTGTTTATCGCCACACGCGTCTTGCTTCTTGTATTTGTGAAGCATCTTCAGTGGCTATCTCCAGTGCTGTTAGTCCATATGTGTGGTGCTGGCGATGTGTTCATTAGTCCCCACGCTCCAACAGGCCGATTTCCGGCGTTTTCTCAGTCACGTTTGTTACAAAACATCACTTAAATGTTGATCACAAAATGAAAAGAGCAAGTGATATAAGTAATAACTTGTAACAAATGTGCGTGAAAAAACGCCGTAAATGGGCGAGCTGGAGAATGGAGACCAATAAGCACATCTCCAGGATCACACATGTGGGCTACCAACAGTGAAAATCGCCACTGGAGATGTTTCACAAATAAACGAAACGCGTATGGCAATAAACAAACTGCCTTTCATTTGGTTGCATAGGCGGAACATTCCTCCATGAGTGTCCTTGTTTTAATACACAACTATATCCTCTGCCACTTCCCTTTTCTTTTCTCTCTATTCTATTGAAACTCCCCTTTTTTGTATACAGTTTTTTCCTGTTTGTGTTTGTCATTGCTTCTCCATCTAGTTCATTGTATTAGAATGGTGCATAAGTTCGTACCGTCTTTCCGTATGTGTAAAAAAAAAAAAAGGGGGGTATTGTAAGCGTATTGTCATATCGCTGACTTAGTTGTGGAGTATCTTTGCGGGCAGCCGCGTCTTTCGAGTCGAGCACGGGACACGGAATTGTTGTGTTGTGGCTAGCTCTGCATGTAAGGAGCATTGTTAGTATGGAGGTTGAAGTGTTACTACAATTGCTATTACGGTAAAGTGATGAAATATGGAAGTGAGTCAGAGGAAAGTGCGTCAAGATGTAATTAAAACTGAGCAGTGCTGCTGATAGCGTATTTGTGCATCCTCTCGTTGCGTGTCGTACTGTACTGTATCAATCATCCGCGCCGTGTGCGATCTCTCAGAATGAACTAATGTAATCAGAAAAAAATTAGTTACCGCAAAAGAGTGCAGTCAAGTGCCAGTGTCTTGTTGAGAGCGTGAGAAAGTGAGTTCGGTCATCGCGTTCCGCATTATCAAGTCAGCCGCGCCGCGACGGTTACGCGCACGCTCGTACAAGTGAGAACTGAGAACTGAATGGCTCTGAGCACTATGGGACTTAACATCTATGGTCATCAGTCCCCTCGAACTTAGAACTACTTAAACCTAGCTAACCTAAGGACATCACTCAACACCCAGTAGAACTGAATAATTAACTCTGTAATCAGTGTTATATCATTACTAGTGTCATGGATGACTGGTACCAAAGGAAATCTGTATGCGTGACGAGCGTAAGAACCTTCGCGCGATCATTCGGCCTCCGCATCATCAACAATCATCCGCGTCGTGTCGGTCAAGCGTACGCTCGTCCAAGTGATATGTTGTAGTTGTTGTTGTGGTCTTCAGTCCTGAGACTGGTTTGATGCAGCTCTCCATGCTACTCTATCCTGTGCAAACTTCTTCGTCTCCCTCTACCTACTGCAACCTACATCCTTCTGAATCTGCTTAGTGTATTTATCTCTTGGTCTCCCTCTACGATTTTTACCCTCCACGCTGCCCTCCAATGCGAAATTTGTGATCCCTCGATGCCTCAAAACATGTCCTACCAACCTCTTCTCCCCAATTCTATTCAATACCTTCACATTAGTTATGTGATCTACCCATCTAATCTTCATCATTCTTCTGTAGCACCACATTTCGGAAGCTTCTATTCCCTTCTTGTCCAAATTATTTATCTTCCATTTTTCACTTCCATACATGGCTACACTCCATACAAATACTTTCAGAAACGACTTCCTGACACTTAAACCTATACTCGATATTAACAAATTTCTCTTCTTCAGAAACGCTTTCCTTGCCATTGCCAGTCTACATTTTATATCCTCTCTACTTCGACCATCATGAGTTATTTTACTCCCTAAATAGCAAAACTCCTTTACTACTTTAAGTGTCTCATTTCCGAATCTAATTCCCTCAGCATCACACGATTTAATTGGACTACATTTCATTATCCTTGTTTTGCTTTTGTTGATGTTCATCTTGTATCCTCCTTTCAAGACACTGTCCATTCCGTTCAACTGCTCTTCCAAGTCCTTTGATGTCTCTGACAGAATTACGATGTCATCGGTGAACCTCAACATTTTTATTTCTTCTCCATGAATTTTAATACCTACTCCGAATTTTTCTTTTGTTTCCTTTACTGCTTGCTCAATATACGGATTGAATAACATCGGGGAGACACTACAAGCCTGTCTCATTCCCTTCCCAACCACTGCTTCCCTTTCATGCCCCTCGACTCTTGTAACTGCCATCTGGTTTCTGTACAAATTGTAAATAGCCTTACGCTGCCTGTATTTTACCCCTGCCACCTTCAGAATTTGAAAGAGAATATTCCAGTTAACATTGTCAAAAGCTTTCTCTAAGTCTACAAATGCTAGAAACGTAGGTTTGCCTTTTCTTAATCTATTTTCTAAGATAAGTCGTAAGGTTAGTATTGCCTCACGTGTTCCAACATTTCTGCGGAATCCAAACTGATCTTCCCCAAGGTCCGCTTCTACAAGTTTTTCCATTCGTCTGTAAAGAATTCGCGTTAGTATTTTGCAGCTGATAGTTCGGTAATTTTCACATCTTTCAACACCTGCTTTCTTTGGGATTGGAATTATTATATTCTTCTTGAAGTCTGAGGGTATTTGTCCTGTCTCATACATCTTGCTCACCAGATGGTAGAGTTTTGTCATGACTGGCTCTCCCAAGGCAGCCATTAGATGTAATGGAATGTTTTCTACTCCCGGGGCCTTGTTTCGACTCAGGTCTTTCAGTGCCATGTCAAACTCTTCACGCAGTATCGTATCTCCCATTTCGCCTTCATCTACATCCTCTTCCATTTCCATAATATTGTCCTCAAGTACATCGCCCTTGTATAAACCCACTATATACTCCTTCCACCTTTCTGCCTTCCCTTCTTTGCTTAGAACTGGGTTTCCATCTGAGCTCTTGATATTCATAGAAGTGGTTCTCTTATCTCCAAAGATCTCTTTAATTTTCCTGTAGGCAGTATCTATCTTACCCCTAGTGAGATAAGCCTCTACATCCTTACATTTGTCTTCTAGCCATCCCTGCTTACCCATTATGCACTTCCTGTCGTCTCATTTTTGAGACGTTTGTATTCCTTTTTGCCTGCTTCATTTACTGCATTTTTATATTTTCTCCTTTCATCAATTAAATTCAATATTTCTTCTGTTACCCAAGGATTTCTACTAGCCCTCGTCTTTTTACCTACTTGATTATCTGCTGCCTTCACTACTTCATCCCTCCGAGCTACCCATTCTTCTTCTACTGTATTTCTTTCCCCCACTCCTGTCAATTGTTCCCTTATGCTCTCCCTGAAACTCTCTACAAACTCTAGTTCTTTCAGTTTATCCAGGTCCCATCTCCTTAAATTCCCACCTTTTTGCAGTTTCTTCAGTTTTAATCTACAGTTCATTACCAATAGATTGTGGTCAGAGTCCACATCTGCCCCTGGAAATGTCTTACAATTTAAAACCTGATTCCTAAGTCTCTGTCTTACCATTATATAATCTATCTGATACCTTTTAGTATCTCCAGGATTCTTCCATGTATACAACCTTCTTTTATGATTCTTGGACCAAGTATTAGCTATGATTAACTTATGCTCTGTGCAAAATTCTACCAGACGGCTTCCTCTTTCATTTCTTCCCCCCAGTCCATTTCACCTACTATGTTTCCTTCTCTCCCTTTTCCTACTGATGAATTCCAGTCACCCATGACTATTAAATTTTCTTCTCCCTTCACTACCCGAATAATTTCTTTTGTCGCATCATACATTTCCTCAATTTCTTCATCATCTGCAGAGCTAGTTGGCATATAAACTTGTGCTACTGTAGTAGGCGTGGGCTTTGTGTCTATCTTGGCCACAATAATGAGATCACTATGCTGTTTGCAGCAGCTTACCCGCATTCCTGTTTTTTTTTATACATTATTAAACCTACTCCTGCATTACCCCTATTTGATTTTGTATTTATAACCCTGTATTCACCTGACCAAATGTCTTGTTCCTCCTGCCACCGAACTTCAATAATTCCCACTATATCCAACTTTAACCTATCCATTTCCCTTTTTAAATTTTCTAACCTACCTGCCCGATTAAGGGATCTGACATTCCACGCTCCGATCCGTAGATCGTCAGTTTTCTTTCTCCTGATAACGACATCCTCTTGAGTAGTCCCCGCCCGGAGATCCGAATGGGGGACTATTTTACCTCCGGAATATTTTACCCAAGAGGACGCCATCATCACTTAATTATACAGTAAAGCTGCATGCCCTCGGGAAAAATTACGGCTGTAGTTTCCCCTTGCTTTCAGCCGTTCGCAATACCAGCACAGCAAGGTCGTTTTGGTTAGTGTTACAAGGCCAGATCAGTCAATCATCCAGACTGTTGTCCCTGTAACTACTGAAAAGCTGCTGCCCCTCTTTAGGAACCACACGTTTGTCTGGCCTCTCAACAGATACCCCTCCGTTGTGGTTGCACCTACAGTACGGCCGTCTGTATCGATGAGGCACGCAAGCCTCTCCACCAACGGCAAGGTCCATGGTTCATGTGGGGGCCAAGTGATATTGTGAACTGGTAATCATCCATTAATAGGGATAAACACTTACGAATTACAACGTAAACAGTGCAACCTGAGATTTCCTTTAATCTTCTCAGAATATAGTTGTTCATACTAGACGTCGAACAGTGTTGTGTTTTACCGTTGAGTGGCTCCCCTAAACCCGCTTGCATAATTCGATAGATAATTACACGCAAGCCGGCAGCAATGTGGAACAGAAGAGTACGACCGCCGCGGGATTATGAGGTACTTTGTGTGGACGGGGCACACGGTCGAAACGACAACCAGTATAAAGGTACCCTCCCCAGCCATTTGTACACCAAGGCGTGTTACAGTATACAAATAAGAGAGACTTTATTTTTCAATATTCTCCTTCACTATTTTCAACGGTCTGAAAACGCTGGGGAAACTTTTTGATTTCGCGACTGTAGAAATAACGTGGTTTCCAGGCGAAGAAGTCGTCGACCCATGTTCTGAGCGTATTTTCATGCGGAAAGGAAGTTCCTTGAAATTTGTTCGACAGAGAGCGGAAAAGGCGAATATGCGAGAGCGCAAGATTAGGCGGATAATGCGCGTGCGAAAAGACTTAACAGACCAACTCCTGTACTTTTTTTTGACAGTCTAGTAGAATGCGGCGGGCATTATTGTGGAGTAGTATCACTTCACGCAGCCTTCCTTGTGATTTTCTCGGCTTTCGTCTGAAAGAAGTCTCAGTTGTTGACAATAAATGTCAGCAATGATGGTTACACGTCGGGGAAGCATTCGTAGTACACTACACCGTCGCTTTTGCACCAGATGCTAAACATTATCTTTTGTGGATGCTCAGTCACTGTACGGTGAGTTGCTTTGTTTGGGCTCAGCCATTCCTTTCTTTTCCTTGTGTTAGCATAAAGACATCATTTCTCGTAAGCAGTAACGATACAGGATAGGGATGGTCGGTGTTGTTCAGGAACCAATTGAGAAGGAGCAAACAGAGATGCACCCGTTAATTTTCCTGATTTTGGCTTAGAGCGTGCGGTACCCAAATACGCGATTTCTGAACCTGCAGATGGTGGAAACAACACATTCATCATATGTGCCACTTCTCTAGTACACTGATGTGGATCATTGTGAACTGATGCGTTTAAACGATCTACATGAAACCTCGAAGCTCTTCCTGAACGTGGAGAGTCACTAATTTCAAAACGATTTTCCTTAAAACGAGAAAACAGTTTTCTTGCCGTGCTCTGTCCAATAGCTTTATCCCCATACACGGTGCAAAGGTTTCTCGCTGCCCCATCTGCTGTCACCACTCAATTGAACTAACGGAAGAATATGTCGGAAATGTTAACGATTTCTCCGCTTGGTACTCAGTTTTCGAGCTTCCACATCTCCACTCACTATCTCCAAATAACAAAATGACAGCCGGCCGTAGTGGCAGAGCGGTTCTAGGCGCTACAGCCTGGAACCGCGCGACCGCTACGGTCACAGGTTCGAATACTGCCTCGGGCGTGGATGTGTGTGATGTCCTCTAACTAATTAGGTTTAAGTAGTTCTGAGTTCTAGGAGACTGATGACCTCAGAAGTTAAGTCCCATAGTGCTCAGAGCCATTTGAACCAACCAACAAAATAACAAAATGACAATATTTAAACTGAAATAGCAACAGAGAACTGCAAACAAAAAATGACATTCTATAAATAAATCGGTAGTAAAAGGAATACCAACTGGCAACCCAAACCCGCTACCAACTTATGCTCCAACCTAATAAATTCAGCACTTTATGCACAATTTTTTCTTGTAACCGTTTCTCCCTTGTTCTCTCTACTTCATTGTAAGATCACCATTTTCATACTCAATTTTTCCTGCATCTGTTCCACTCTCCTTTGCTCTCTCTCTCTCTCTCTCTCTCTCTCTCTCTCTCTCTCTCTTACCCTCTCTCTTTTTCTCTACCTCACTGTAATTTTTTATGTACGTATCATTTAGTGTGTGTATTCCTTTCTCTTTCTTTATAAATTCACTGTTGTTTACAGTCAATTTTTGTTCTTGCACCAACAGTCATGTCACTGCTTTCATGGGGTGCGTCACATCTTCCTCTCCTGTGCCCTCATTCAGAATAGCACCTACAGGCAACATCCACTGTTTTTTTTTGTGCTGGGTATATTTCCGTATCCGTCTTTCTTGGCAATTTTTACTCTGTGCTGCTGTCACTAGTACCATAGAATTTATTGCCTGATCTCAATACATATCCTCTCATCCAATCCCCTCTTCTAGTTAGTCCTCTCCATGTATTCTTTTCCCCGTCTTCTTTGCAGAGAACTTTCTCATTTCTCATATTTATTTTTCACTTTCCTAGCGTTCTTCCAACATTTAGATGATTTGACAAATTTATTTTACTTTGACTTTGTGTCCATATCTACTTGGCATCAAAGAAACATTTAACATAAGGGAACAAAGTCGAATGTGCATCTGTTAGTGAATTTTTTAACATTCATTCTATATCTTATCACATTGTAACATTTTTTTAAGGCTGAGAATGGTCATCAGCTCAAAATTCACTTAAAAGCCTGTGGAAAGCCATCTAAAAAACTCTATGCCTCGCTGGTGTATTAGACAAATAGTGTAATCCGCCATGCGGGTGCTCATTGCACTGAACAATTAATTCAGCAGGTTCTGAAACTCTTCCTCGATTTGTCACATGATTCCACCATCATCAGCGAATCTTGTTGTTGATATGCTTTAATCATAAATTTTATTCTCACTTTTGGACCTTTCTTTTATTCACATCATTATTATTCACTGTTATTTTGAGTGAACCTGGTGGGCAACTGCCCGTGGTAATAAACTCCGCATTATCAAGGAGACTGCGTCTACATGGCACACGTCCTTCTGTTCCTTCCGGAAGGAACTTGCCGTCATATGTGGCCTCCACATCGGTCATCCAAGATGGACTCAAAGTTACACTACTGGCCATTAAAATTGCTACACAGAGAAGAAATGCAGATGATAAACGGGTATTCATTGGACAAATATATTATACTAGAACTGAGATGTGATTATATTTTCACACAAATTGAGTGCATAGATCCTGAGAAATCAGTACCCAGAACAACCACCTCTGGTCGAAATAACGGCCTTGATACGCATGAGCATTGAGTCAAACGGTGCTT
Organism: Schistocerca gregaria; assembly: GCF_023897955.1. NCBI lineage: Eukaryota > Metazoa > Arthropoda > Insecta > Orthoptera > Acrididae > Schistocerca > Schistocerca gregaria. The sequence continues at coordinate 152,723,268 of NC_064921.1, read as the reverse complement.
GGATGGCGTGTACAGGTACAGCTGCCCATGCAGCTTCAACACAATACCACAGTTCATCAGAGAAGTGACTGGCGTATTGTGACGAGCCAGCCAGTTGCTCGGCCACCATTGACCAGATGTTTACAATTGGTGAGAGATCTGGGTAATATGCTGGCTAGGGCAACAGTCGAACATTTTCTGTATCCAGAAAGGCCCGTACAGGACCTGCAACATGGGGTCGTGCATTATCCTGCTGAAATGTAGCGTTTTGCAGGGATCGAATCAATCGTAGAGCCACGGGTCGTAACATATCTGAAATGTAACGTCCACTGTTCAAAGTGCCGTCAATGCGAACGAGAGGTTACAGAGACGTGTAACCAATGGCATCCCATACCATCACGCCGGGTGATACGCCAGTATGGCGATGACGAATACAAGGTTATAAATGTGCGTTCACCGCAATGTCACCAAACACGGATGCGACCATGATGATGCTGTAAACAGAATCTGGATTCATCCGAAAATATGACATTTTGCCATTCGTGCATCCAGGTTTGTCGTTGAGTACAGCACCGCAGGCGCTCCTGTCTGTGATGCAGCGTCGAGGTTAAAAGTAGCCATGGTCTCCGAGCTGATAGTCCATGCTGCTGCAAACGTCGTTGAACTGTTCGTGCAGATGGTTGTTGTCTTGCAAACGTCCCCATCTGTTGACCCAGGGATCGAGACGTGGCTGCGCGATCCGTTACGGCCAGGCGGATAAGATGCCTGTCATCTCGACTGCTAGTGATACGAGGCCGTTGGGATCCAGCACGGCGTTCCGTATTACCCTCCTGAACCCACCGATTTCATATTGTGCTAATAGTCATTGGATCTCGACCAACGCGAGCAGCAATGTCGCGATACGATAAACCGCAAGCGCGATAGGCTACAATCCGATCTTTATCAAAGTGGGAAACGTGATGGTATGCATTTCCCCTCCTTACACGAGGCATCACATCAACGTTTCACCAGGCAACGCCGGTCAACTGCCGTTTGTGTATGAGAAATCGGTTGGAAACTTTCCTCGTGTGAGCACGTTGTAGGTGTCGCCACCAGCGCCAACGTTGTGTGAATGCTCTGTAAACCTAATCATTTGCATATCACAGCTTCTTCTTTCTGTCGGTTAAATTTCTTAGACATAACGTTTTAAATTACCTCTGGAGCGGGGGTGGGGTGGTTAGGGTTGGGGCGACTCGCGCCGTTTGGATCAAGTAGCTCTCGACCCTACCTCCTTTGCCAGCTTCCTCACTCATCCCTCTTCTGCTTAATTGCTTTTAGATACTGTTAGCCCCTTTTTTTCTACCGCACCCTATTTTCCTTTTCAGGAACGAATACCGGGTGCTATTCACTTCTTTAATATTTTGTCTATAATGGATAGGAGGTGGAACGTTTGTGGGAGGGGCGTGCCCGGTCGCAAGCAGAGCCCAGAGGAACACTCTCCTGGCCCCTCACACGTGCTGACCTGATTCTGTCTTCCGGCTTCTTTTGTTATTAGCGAGCCAGTTGATGTCTATTATGTTTGTAGCCTTCTCCCTTTTACTGTTAAGAATCTCTCGTCTAGAGGACGTTGTTTAACCTGTAATGGCCTTCATCCTCAAACGAGCTGAGGGAGATCTCTCGTTTGCGCTGACTACGGAATGTAGGGGAGACGGTTTTTTATGTGCCGAGTACGGACGTCAGTTGAAACCCGATTGCCATCTTGGTTACTCTTAGAAGTCTGTTTCTCCATTAAAGCTCTGTGTTAAACATAGCCTGTTATCGTCAATGCGTCGAATTATCAGTTAGTTCCGAATATGTACTTTGAAGCAAAACAGTTTCGTGGATGAGAATTCATCATCAGACAGTTGAAAACTTCTTAACGCCAGTTCTCATTCGCCGAGCATGGTGTACATCGCGGCAAAACACCCGAAAGTTTTATTACTGTTTTGAGGTCAAAGAGCATTACTGCTATACAAACACTTCACCAAGAGTCAGCAATATGGCCGAGTCAGGCATAAAATTTTTCGGTGCAAGGGCCTTTCCCTACGTGATAACCTTCTTGGCTCTGACCACCGCACTGGCCCGACTCATGTTCTGATGATATTTATGGAGAACGTGGATAATTCCAGATGCTATTTATTCTTTTGGGGATGCATAGCCTCAGTATGTTTTAGGGAAGAATCCATAGTCCAACAGGATGTAATATATTTATTGCCCGTGTTGTTAGCCGGTTTATGACTGTTAAGTCATTTTAAGGCACTTGTCACACGCATCAGGCTTCACATCACATTTGACTGAGTAGCGCGTATATGTGTAAAGGCACACATCGCTTTCAAGTGCGTATGTAGCACAAATACAATGCCGTCATGCACTAGATTACATTTATTAGTAATGGATTTCTAATTGACGTAATCTAGTGGATTATATTTATGCTACACATGCACATATGTACTGGCTATTTAGTCAAACGTAATGTGAAGCTTGAGGCGTACTTGAAGGGAAAATAAAACAGCAGAAATTATCTAATAAAACTGACAATAACCATGTTATAGCCTGTTTGGACAGTGTTTTGCTCTATAACTCTAGATGAATTTCTTGTTCACCGAGGGACTGATGACCTCGCTGTTGAGCCCCTGAACCCACAAGCAACCAACCAATTAGGCTCCCCTTCCAACAGCGTCATACGAATATTCTTTGACAGTAGGAGAGAAGTGAAAAACTTGAATGAGGAATGTAAGCTGCAGTCTGAAAATATCAAGATATTTGCGAGAGACTGAGAATAAAAATGGGATATTTTCAGCTCAGATTTCCATAGCCGCGGATACGTACAGAAGTGAGACTGGGTATAAAAGAATAGTAACACTTGAGATTATTATAAATGTCACTTTAATATTCAGAAGTAGTGGGTTTCGATTCCCCGATCAGTCCTAAAGTCTTGTTTTTTTCAGTTAGTGCCTTTTTATGGACTGTTAAATCGTGACTCGGAGGACAAGGCAACAAAATAAATGGTAGACCACACTGGGTTAGTTGGCTCAGCTGTTTATTGACATTAGATCTGAAAAATGTGAATAAGTGCATACGTTACAGCCAAAAAATCAAAATATATGAGCTTCGGTCTTCTTTCAGTTCTAGGATATATTCTGTTACTTACCGTTTATTTCATCTCTGGCAAACTTGATGTACGAGTATGTGAAAAGTGACAAGCTCCGCGAAGCCCACTTAAGTTAGAAATCACCACACATCATATCAAAGGAACAAAAAGTCATCGGAGTTTGGATACATAACTGGCTAGAAGGGGAAAAACAGTTAATTTTGGTTCATGAAGTAGCGCAGCGTAAAAGGGTTAATACTAATGATTCGGATTATTACATGATTTTTAGATATCTGTCGGTAAGGAATGGAAGTGAATTGGTACAGCAGCTGCAAAACAGTACTGTAGATATCTCCTAGCCGATACTCATACGGTTTTAATTTCAAGCGTATATATTTCAGTGTCTTCAGTTAAAATGAACACATAAAATATATATAAAATCGTAGCTAATTGCTTTTTCCTTTTTTTCAGGTAAGTTCCTGTTTCTTTAACTCACCTTCCGCGGCTGGTAAAGTAAGATTACATTTTACTGTCTTATCGTAAGAATAGTAATATGAAAGGTGCTAACGAAAAGTAAGCACGTTTGACCGTATCTAGAATCTCTTGTTACTTGCTTTGTAAATATTCAGAGAGATTAGTGGCTTTATCGTAAATGTACCATTTGTGACGCGGGATCGATTACTGAGGCTGATATGTAGCATAAGTGTTTTTCTTCTCCTTAAAGTATGGGATCAAGTTATTCTGTATAGGCTCTTTTGACGACTAAACGTTTTTGAAGGTTCAGCACGTGTTTTCATGAGCAGCAACTTGCCTTTCTTTCGGAACTTGTACACATTACTTTTAACGTCCCATAATTCTGTTCGCTGAAGTGGTTCCTTTCACATATATTAATTAATTTTCCAGATTATAAGGTATCACAAAGTCTCAAGCAAAAAGATCCGCACCAAAAGGGGAAGTACAGCTATTCTCGTTTGCAATTGATACTATTGTACACACTGATTATTTTTAGTTCAAATGAAATCATAGTCACTGATTTTAATAGAATGAATGAAAATTAGCTTCAGTCTAAAAGGTCATTATTGGTTAACGGCGTGCTTTGCGAGCGTGTAAGTACTTAATGTTCATATAAAAGAAGTTATTGTGTAAAAATGTAATCGAATTTCATATTAAGATGCTGGCACGACTTTTTAATAGCAAAATAACTAACGACAGCCCTTATGGCGTTCGACTGCCACAATACCAGACAAGTCGCTTCCATCTTAATTTAAATGGCCAGAAATTAACTGCTCGATTTAATTAAAACACGAGAACTGAGTGGTTTATTATTTTATAGAATAAAAGCATGGTTAAGATGGCTCTGAGCAATATGGGATTTAACTTCTGAGGTCATCAGTCCCCTAGAACTTAGAACTGCTTAAACTTAACTAACCTAAGGACATCACACACATCCATGCCCGTGGTAGGATTTGAATATGCGACAGTAGCGGTCGCGCAGTTACAGACTGTAGCGCCTAGAACCGCTCGACCACCACGGCCAGCATACAAGCATGTTTAAAACGTACTATTCCATCATTGTTGGTAAGGAGTAGCACAACTTACATCAGCACCGCGTGGATGCCAGAACAAGAAGAAGAAGAAGAAGAAGAAGAAGAAGAAGAAGAAAACAATCTAGTGTTGCATATTTCTCAGATAAAACTACTATCGGCGAAGAAAAATTGGTATAATATCATTACGTAAAAGATACTGGTTTTTCCAAGACTTTGCTTTTACATTGGTACAACAACAAAATTTTTTTTGCTGTTCATTCAGTAGAACTGACAAACTAGCAAACATTATAGCTGAAGTAATGGCAGAAACTACTACGTGACAGTCTATAAGCAGGAATATCATTTTATATATGTACGAAGATGGTGACCGTGCAGCTCTCTAGAATGAAATGATAATGTAATCAAGACCTTAAGCTGTCGACAGGCGTTGATATACATCAACGGGGACAGTTGAAAATGTGTGCCCCGACCGGGACTCGAACCCGGAATCGCCTGCTTATATGGCAGTCCCTCTATCCATTTTTTTTTCTTTTTCATTTTGTTCGTTGTTGATCGTTGTGTTTGGTCGTTGCGGACGTCACATGACATACGTACAAGTTCGTTTTGTTGACCCTTCCACTCAGTTTTTTATTACAGAGGCCAACCAGCTCTCTGACCGAACACACTGAGCTACCGAGCCGGCTATACGGGACTCGGTAAGATTCTATACCGCGAGTAATTAGTGTAATGGGCAGGGGCACTACGAATGTAGTGTGTGGACGTTAAGTTGGAAATGTTGGTTTCACGGGGAGCGTGCAAGGGAAGAGTCCATGCAGTCGCTCTATCCTCTGTGTCCTCGGTGGCTCAGTTGGATAGAGCGCCCGCCATGTAAGCAGGGGATCCCAGGTTCGAGTTCCAGTCGAGGCACACATTTCGATGTATATCAACGTCTGTCGAGAGCTTAAGGTCTTGATTTAATTATCACTACATCATTTTATGTTGTTAATATCATGCCTCTTTAGAATTATTTAACCAGGAACAGGAGTTTACCCGAGTGTCTTTATCAAAAGATAGCTGTCTCACTGTACTGGTGAAACTCAATAAAATACACTCTAAGAAAACAAAAAACAAAAAATATACGACGCATTACAGAAGAATTATCTGAATGGAACGGAAATAGGCAGATGCGATGTACATGTACAGACAAACAAATTATTAGAATTTCAGAAAAATGTGTGCAAGAGAATGATCGTCACAAAACTCAGCAGTTCACGAATGCGTTGGTCCACCTTAGGCCTTTATGCAAGCAGTTATTCGGCTTGGCATTGATTGCTAAAGTTTTCGGATCTCCTCTGAAGAATATCGTGGCGCATTCTGTTCAACTGGCACGTTAAATCGTCAAAATTCTGGACTGGTTGGAGGGCCTTGCCCATAATGCTCCAAACGGTCTCAATTGTGGAGAGATCCGCGACCTCGCTGGCCAAGGTACGGTTTGGCAAGCACGAAGATAAGCAGGACTCGGTAAGATTGTCTGCCGCGAGTAATGAGTGTATTGGGCAGGGGCTCTACAAATGTGGTGTGTGGACATTAAGTTGGGAATGTGGGTCTCACGGGGAGCGTGCAAGGGAAGAGTCCATGCAGTCGCTCTATCCTCTGTGTCCTCGGTGGCTCAGATGGACAGAGCGTCTGCCATGTAAGCAGGAGATCCCGAGTTCGGGTCCCGACCGGGGCACACATTTTCACCTGTCGCCGTCGATGTATGTCATCTTAGGGCCTTGATTTAATTATCATTTCGTTCTAAGACAGCTGCATGGTCACCTATGGTATCTGTTCTTTCGGACATACCATCTTCATATAGTGGGAACTCTCTACGTGTGCGGACGGGCATTATGTCGCTGAGATACAAGCCCAGGATAGCGTGCCAAAGAGGGCAACAAAACAGGGTGTAGAATATAGTCGACCTACCGCTGTGCTGCAATGGTGTTGCGGACGACAACCTAAAAGGCACCCCAGACCATTCATTACTCCTGGTTTTCGCGACATATGGCTTTACAATCAGGTTGGTATGCCTATGCTGTCCCGAGCGTCTCTAGCTACGTCTTTGCTGAGCACCGGGGCTCAGCTCGAAGCGGGATTCATCGCTGAAGACAGTTTCAGTCCAATCGGTGAGATTCTAGGCCAAGACGTGTCTGGAGGCGCCCCGGATAGCGGTGGTATACCAACCTGTCTGTCGCCAGCCCTACGGCCCAACAACCAGGATTGATGGGGAGGGTGGCACTTCTTTTCGTAGCAGCACCCCTTTGGTTGTCATACGCGACATCTTTACAGCACAGCGATATTTCGACGATATTCTACTCCCCATTTTGTTGTCCTTCACGACAGCCATCCTGGGCTTACATTTCAGCAAGATAATACCCGTCCGCACAGGGCGAGAGATTCTACTTCTTGTCTTCGTGCTTGGAAAACCCTACTTTGGCCAGCAAGGCCACCGGATCTCTCTCCAATTGAAAACGTTTGAAGCATTATCGGTGGGGTCCTCTTACCATTCGGGATTTTGACGATCTAATGTGCCAGTTGGACAGAATTTGGCACGATATCGCTCAGGAGAGCAATTCGATGAATCAGTGTTAAGCCGAATAACTGCTTACATAAGGACTAGATGTGGAGCAACGCGTTATTGACTTTCTCAATTTATGAAGCTCTTTCTCTTGAATACAGTATCCTATTTTGCTGAAATTTCAGGCATTTGTTCGTCTTTGCTTGTGTGCAGCACATCTACTGATTTCCGTCCCATTCGGGTAAATCCTTCGTAGTGCGTCGTTGCTTTGTCTTAGAGTGAACTAACGATCATCTAAGTATTGTTCCGACCTACTTTAATGAATTCACTAAGTGCTTCAACCAAAGCGTTGCAAGCGCCTTGTAGCAAAACGCATATTGATGAGGCGCGAAGTTTGAAGAGTTATGTATCACCGCTGGGCAAAAACTGAAGGGCGGTCGCCAGACGCGTTGTAACTAATACACAGCTTTTCATATCGGTACTGCTATTAGCAGTTCTAAGGTTCTCGGACGAATTGCTTTTAAACGATTATTAAGATAGTGTTTCATCATTCTGGAAAAGGCTTATACCCAGTATTAGTTCACGAGTTACAGTTTAGAACGTAGAATGCGTCCAGGAAGTGCGATTTCTCTTTTTCTTCTAACTTTTTCGTTGTGGAATGCAAATTCACTCTCTATCGTCCATTTTACGACCATTGTGTGTGGCTCATGTAAACACTTCCGAGTCAGAGATGTTTTGGCATAAGTATTGTCGGGCAACAGCAACAGGCAATATTGCCATACATGTGATTAAAGTTTGTATGGCCGCATTGCTACAGGACAACATGTCCGGGGTATATTGTCGCCAACATGCAGTTTTTGTGACTGTTGCAAACACAGCTTAAGAAGCTCGCCAAAGTAAGTGAGTAAATTTCCTAAACAAAGACCCCACGCCACGGCAACCGAACCCATATTTTGCCCCACCAGACAAACAGACGCATCAGTTTGAACACACCTGGTAGCAAGTGTATCCAGAGCAACTTTTCGTGAAATCTCGATATTATTGTGTCGTTGATAGTGGAACTTCAAGAAGATGACTCCTCAGTCTCCACCACCACCACGGTCTCAGAACGTCGGTACGCTCATGTCATTCTCCATTCAAAACCTACGGTATTTCTGTTAAACCTACAGCCACACCGACATTCTCTACAATGAGCGGTGCCGTGAGGGTGGGGGGTAGGAATCATCGTAAAGTAAGCTAAGATTATCTTTCACTCGTGCGTGCGACGGTGCTGAAGGCCTTTAGAAGATTGTGCCTCTGCCAGACCCCCGCGTACGAAGTTCCCGTTTCTCATAAGCCCTCCCCCGCAACTCTTTTCCGCTTTTGTGTTGGTCCGAACAAAGGGCCCCTCTTCAGCTGCAATGGTTGGGAGACGCCGCAGAAACAATGGGACAGGGAAAGTGACGTATCAGCTAAACTGCGTTACAAAGGCCCACACGCGGGTGCGTTTCCTGGGCGCACGGCGGCGAACAGAACGGAAAAACAAAGAAGCAGTGAGATGAAATGAAATGAAAACCTAGCGTCCTCTCGCGGCAAGACAGCGGTGAGGGTCGTGCTTGGACCGTCCTATGAGAGACTGCACACTTCAAATTCTTGGTGATTTTAAAACGCTTCATTAGCTGTTCTTTGATTTAACTGGGGTATGGGAGCGGGGCTGCGTGTTCTGGTCACCGTTCTGTTAGAGATGGATGAAAAATAGGACTGGTAAATGAAAAGAGGAGTTACTTTCCTACTTAATAAATGACAATTACTGATGAGCCGATGGGCGGATAGAAAATTTTACTAATAACAGAGATTGAAAGGTGGCTACAGTGAGTCACAGCGCCAGAGACTGCGCCAAAGATTATTATTCCGCCGCCTCCACTGGACAGTAGTAGTTCAGAGGGTGTCGAGGGCAGTTGATATTCTGTTGGGCGAGAGAATAGACGCTGTTCGGTTGGTGTAATGTACAGATGGAAGAAGTTGCAATTGTCAGAATATATTTGAGAAACGAGACGGGCCTTTGTTTTATGATGCTGGTGTAATGGAATATTTTCGTCAATATATAATGAGGTAAAAAGATATTACAGTTTTCTTTAATAACAATCCTTCTTGCTCACAGGTACAGTCAACAAAGCATCTGGCTCGTGTTCATTTATTAGACTTGTAATTCTGGTTTCTATGTGCAGTTATAGTATTTCTGGTTTTTCAATTAGTTCATTGTAAATGGTGTTTAAAATATTTTGTCGTATTGGGGAAGAACCGAGCCAGATACATGTACGTTGAGTCACACTACCACACACGGAACAGTTACATTTGCGCCTTGTTGTTCCGTTGCTTTTACAGTTGCAGGGGGCTTAATTAATCAATTGTGTTAATGGAAATTCCTTGTCATTCTTTATTTTTATTTTATGCAGTCAGATTGCGTGCTAATAATAGTCACGGCCAACCGGTTACGAGATTTCGTAACCGGTCACACAGCTAGTAAAATTATTGCACTTATTCATTAATATTAGATTTTTGTTTTTAATTAAGCCCCCATGAAAGATACAAAAAGTAGGCGTTGGATCAAAAAGGTTGATTACCCCTTTTCTACATCTACATCTACATCCATACTCCGCAAGCCACCTGACGGTGTGAGGCGGAGGATACCTTGAGTACCTCTAACGGTTCTCCCTTCTATTCAAATCTCGTATTGTTCGTGGAAAGAAGGATTGTCGGTATGCCTCTGTGTGGGCTCTAATCTCTCTGATTTTATCCTCAAGGTCTCTTCGCGAGATATACGTAGGAGGGAGCAATATACTGCTTGACTCTTCGGTGAAGGTGTGTTCTCGAAACTTCAACAAAAGCCCGTACCGAGCTACTGAGCGTCTCTCATGCAGAGTCTTCCACTGGAGTTTACCTATCATCTCCGTAACGCTTTCGCGATTACTAAATGATCCTGTAACGAAGCGCGCTGCTCTCCGTTAGATCTTCTCTCTCTCTTCTATCAACCCTATCTGGTACGGATCCCACACTGCTGAGCAGTATTCAAGCATTGGACAAACAAGCGTACTGTAAGCTACTTCCTTTGTTTTCGGATTCTTCCAATGAATATCAGTCTAGCATGTGCTTTACCAACGATCAACTTATATGATCACTCCATTTTAAATCACTCCTAATGCGTACTCCCAGATAATTTATGGAATTAACTGCTTCCAGTTGCTGACCTGCTATATTGTAGCTAAATGTTAAGGGGTCTTTCTTTCTATGTATTCGCAGCACATTGAGATTCAATTGCCATTCCTTGCACTATGCGTCAATTCGCTGCAGATCCTCCTGAATTTCAGTACAATTTTCCATTGTTGCAACCTCTCGATATACTACAGCATCAACCTCAAAAAGCCTCAGTGAACTTCTGATGTTATCCACAAGGTAATTTATATATATAGTGAGTAGTGAAGGTCCTACGACACTCCCCTGTGGCACAACTGAAACCACTTCTACTTCGCAAGACTTCTCTCCATTGAGAATGACATGCTGCGTTCTGTTATCTAGGAACTCTTCAGTCCAGTCACACAATTGGTCTGATAGTCTATATGCTCTTACTTTGTTTATTAAACGACTGTGGGGAACTGTATCAAACGCCATGGTTACTTAAAGTTCCATTCCAATATCTATTAAGGTTTATGAATAGTTAAATAACATAACACTAGTAAAAACTAGTAAAAACTGTATCGAACGCCTTGCGGAAGTCAAGAAACACGGCATCTACCTGTGAACCCGTGTCTATGGCCCTCTGCGTCTCGTGGGCGAATAGCGCGAGCTGGGTTTCACATGACCGTCTTTTTCGAAACCCATGCTGATTCCTACAGAGTAGATTTCTAAACTCCAGAAAATTCATTATACTCGAACATAATACGTGTTCCAAAATTCTACAACTGATCGACGTTAGAGATATAGGTCTATAGTTTTGCACATATGTTCGACGTCCCTTCTTGAAAACGGGGATGACCTGTGCCCTTTTCCAGTCCTTTGGAACGCTTCGCTCTTCTAGAGACCTACGGTACACCGCTGCAAGAAGGGGGGGCAAGTTCCTTCGCGTACTCTGTGTAAAATCGAACTGGTATCCCATCAGGTCCAGCGGCCTTTCCTCTTTTGAGCGATTTTAATTGTTTCTCTATCCCTCTGTCGTCCATTTCGATATCTACCATTTTTTCATCTGTGCGACAATCTAGAAAAGGAACTACAGTGCAGTCTTCCTCAGTTGCAGCGCTCTGCGGTTGTCGTCCTGCGTCGTGGAGCACTTCAACACCGCGACGCTAAGCTAGTATGCTGTGTTTAAGCGTCGAAAAACGACAGTGTCACTAGGAGCGTGGTGAAACGCTGCCTGAGACAACAGAGTCCTAGTTGGGGAGGAATACAGAGTGTATCTAGGAATTTAGTTTTTGCGAAGTGACTTGAGAAAATTGCTCCTCGGACAAGGCGGACTGTATATCCTGGCGCCCAACGGAGCGTGTGCTGTGACCCCATAGTACTGGCAGTCGACAGAACTCTGGAGACTTGACAAAAACAATACTGCCTCCAGCCCTTCTGTTTCTTGGAATTTTGACGCAGTTCGCGAGCTTAGGAGTTAATATCGAGACTTGGCGGGAGGGCTGGCTTTGTAGACAGTGGTACATATTCGGCATCGCACTCACAAAGTCAGCACTGCTCCTCGCTTGGCATCCTTATTACTTCCGACGACAGCACGGCTTTTGCCGCGTCCTGTTCGTTTCTCTGGAGTCTCCAGCTCCATACCCTCGCGCAGTGCAATATCCGTGCCTCCGGAAGGCGGCGGTGTGACAGGTGTGAAATGGAGATGCTACGCATACCGGCGCCGAAACAGCGGACGCCTGGGTTCGGTTGCCGACACAACACGCCGCCCCATTACGCAACAGCGTACTTTATACTGTTTAGATTGAACTTTTGAATGGCTACGACGATGGTAACATACTCAAAACAGAAGAAACAGGGCTTCTATCTACAGGGTGTTACAAAAGGGTACGGCCAAACTTTCAGGAAACATTCATCACACTAACGAAAGAAAATATGTTATGTGGACATGTGTCCGGAAACGCTTACTTTCCATGTTATAGCTCATTTTATTACTTCTCTTCAAATCACATTAATCATGGAATGGAAACACACAGCAACAGAACGTACCAGCGTGACTTCAAACACTTTGTTACAAGAAATGTTCAAAATGTCCTCCGTTAGCGAGGATACATGAATCCACCCTCCGTCACACGGAATCCCTGATGCGCTGATGCAGCCCTGGACAATGGCGTATTGTATCACAGCCGTCCACAATACGAGCACGAAGAGTCTCTACATTTGGTACCGGGGTTGCGTAGACAAGAGCTTTCAAATGCCTCCATAAATGAAAGTAAAGAGGGTTGAGGTCAGGAGAGCGTGGAGGCCATGGAATTGGTCCGCCTGTACCAATCCATCGGTCACCGAATCCGTTGTTGAGAAGCGTACGAACACTTCGACTGAAATGTGCAGGAGCTCCAACGTGCATGAACCACATGTTGTGTCGTACTTGTAAAGGCACATGTTCTAGCAGCACAGGTAGAGTATCCCATATGAAATCATGATAACGTGCTCCATTGAGCGTAGGTGGAAGAACATGGGGCCCATTCAAGACATCACCAACAATGCCTGCCCAAACGTTCACAGAAAATCTGCGTTGATGACGTGATAGCACAATTGCGTGCCGATTCTCGTCAGCCCACACATGTTGATTGTGAAAATTTACAATTTGGTCACGTTGGACTGAAGCCTCATCCGTAAAGACAACATTTGCACTGAAATGAGGATTGACACATTGTTGGATGAACCATTCGCAGAAGTATACCCGTGGAGGCCAATCAGCTGCTGATAGTGCCTGCACGCGCTGTACATGGTACGGAAACAACTGGTTCTCCCGTAGCACTCTCCATACAGTGACGTGGTCAACGTTACCTTGTACAGCATCAACTTCTCTGACGCTGACATTAGCGTTATCGTCAACTGCACGAAGAATTGCCTCGCCCATTGCAGGTGTCCTCCTCGTTCTAGGTCTTCCCCAGTCGCGAGTCATAGGCTGGAATGTTCCGTGCTTGTAAGACGCCGATCAATTGCTTCGAACGTCTTCCTGTCGGGACACCTTCGTTCTGGAAATCTGTCTCGATAAAACGTACCGCGCCACGGCTATTGCCCCGTGCTAATCCATACAAATGGGCATCTGCGGCCGGCCGCGGTGGCCGTGCGGTTCTAGGCGCTGCAGTCCGGAACCGCGGGACTGCTACGGTCGCAGGTTCGAATCTTGCCTTGGGCATGGATGTGTGTGATGTCCTTAGGTTAGTTAGGTTTAAGTAGTTCTAAGTTCTAGACTACTGATGACCTAAGATGTTAAGTCCCATAGTGCTCAGAGCCATTTGAACCAAGCCAAATGGGCATCTGCCAACTCCGCATTTGTAAACATTGCACTGACTGCAAACCACGTTCGAGATGAACACTAACCTGTTCATGCTACGTGCCGATGTGCTTGATGCTAGTACTGTAGAGCAATGAGTCGCATGTCAACACAAGCACCGAAGTCAACATTACCTTCCTTCAATTGGGCCAACTGGCGGTGAATCGAGGAAGTACAGTATATACTGACGAAACTAATATGAGCTCTAACATGGAAATTAAGCGTTTCCGGACACACGTCCACATAACATCTTTTTTTTTTTATTTGTGTTTGAGGAATGTTTCCTTAAAGTTTGGCCGTACCTTTTTGTAACACCCTGTACAAACTCTTCCTGATCGCACCCTAGCATTCAAAGATGAAAAGTGTCGTGGAGGAAAACTGCTGAGTTATTGTCGTTCTAGCCTGTAACGGGGACGGACCACAGAAGATGAAACCACTCTTAGTAGGGAAATCTGTGAAACCATGCTGTTTCAAGGCAATAAAATCACATCCCACAACTTCTCGCTGAAACAAAATATCATGGATGACGACACAATTGTTTAATGAATCGGTGACATCGGTTAACAATGTTATGAAAAAAGAGAAAATCAACAACCACTGTTTTTTGGACCGTACATAACAACCCAGCATCATTACCATCCAAAACGACGTCAAGTTTGCAGCTATAGGACCAGGATGTGATACAAAATTTAAAACTCTCCGCTGCAGAGAAACTGTTTAGCTTGTTCTGCATAGCAATGAAAAAAAAATGATAAAGCTAACATAAACGCTGTTAGTGTCGTTGGTAATGCCTGGGAATATGACAGTCCTACCATTCCTTATAAATGATTTAGAGAGTGCGAGGTTGTAACACAAAGAGAGAATGCGGAACGGCTAACAGAGTCGCGACAATTACAATCTCGTCAGACTCATAGTGGGAACTTGTACCGAACTGTGATGAGTTAACCTTTGAGGATTTCGTTCATATTGACGATGACGTCTGTGTCCGTGGTGTTCTAAACGATGCTGAACTCTTGGCATGACAGGATGTTACTCCAGACTGAAGCACGCCAATACTTATAAATTGTATTTTTCTTCTGTAAATATGTTGTATTTGTGTGAAATCTTGTTATTTGATAAATAAAATTTTCTAAAAAAATGAATAGAAAGGTGCTCCAGTGAGTAAATGATAGATTGCAGATCCGAAGGTGCAGGGTTAGATTCCAGTTTTTTTATTCCTTCCCTTTTTTTCCTCTCTTTCGGTGATTTGCTAGTGTGAAAAGTCCAGTAGATGCCCCTATGACAGATGACAAGCAACATAACTCATGTTCATATGCTACGAAAATGTATGTTTTTGTTCATATCTATTTCCAAGAGTTCCTGCTAATAGCTATCCCAGTTTGTCTAGATGAATTTTAACAAGAAACCGCTGTGAAGGGTAAATTGAAGGACATAAATGTCGATGTTCTGTACAGGTAGAAACAGCACCCAACGCGAAGCGCTTTGAATCTTCGCGGTGTAGTTTCCAGTCATAAAGATGGAACATACCTGTTGTATAAACATATTTGACCCCTATTGTATTGAGCTAATATGATAATGAGTCGCACTGTATGGCTATCAATGCGATCTTAACGTATTGTTTACTTATAACGTGAGATAAAAAAAATATGTAAAAGATATAAGTTGTGTGTCGATTATCTTTGCAAAAAATAGAATATTTGTTACGATTAATGTCAACTGGACATATACATGGAAAACGGTATAAAATAACATAAATTTGGGGTACCGAAGGAAGAAAGAGTATTCCGGCTCTTAACGGTGCATTTTATAAAACTGTTTTCCTTATTAGCAAGGATAACGGTGTAAGTTATAATACGGTATATCATGTTACTGGCATCACATAGAGATGTTTTCACGTGGAGACTGCGTTTCGCTTCACTGTAACGTTTACGTGAGAGTTTACAAGACGCTTGCACGAACTGATGATATTTAATATCCCTCTCGTAATCAGTCATCTCGCCGATGCCTCTGGACGGTACCAGAAGCTGACAGCGCATCAACACGTGCGCATAGTACCGGGACAGCAGATTAATCATTAGTAATCATTAATTGGACTTCGCTTCCCGGGGCCGCATAGCATCAGGTTGCGAATTTGTGTTATCTGTCTCCCTAGTCAGACGTCATTTACGTTAGCCCTGACAGCGGAGATAAATGCGCTGTGCGGTGCATCTCCCCGATCTGAAATCGCCATCTCTCTCCGGCGCACTCGCTAGAAAACCCATGGGTGCATCTGAAACCAGTAGGAATTAAAAGAAAGGAACTACGCGATCAGTGTAGTTACTATTACATCCAGACTCGTCGTCAAATATTATGTCTCCAGGCTCGTTGTCAAATACGTGGAGTCTAGGAATCCTACGTAATTGGGTCGCTAGTCAATCGAATCAAACAAGTCGTATTAATGAGTTTTAGTACAAAAAGTAAATGACAATACTTAACTTTGATAATCCTACAAGCAAAGGGCGGCATACGAAATAACGAATCTTCTTCAGTATAAACAGTTCCAAGTCTGTGCTACATAGAAAGCAAAGTAATTAGTGTCGATGATGCAAAAGAGCTCGTTAGTCTTGAAGCTACTACACTACTGGCCACTAAAATTGCTACACCAAGATGAAATGAAGATGATAAACGGGTATTCATTGGACAAATATATTATACTAGATCTGACATGTGCTTACATTTTTACGCAATTTGGGTGCATAGATCCTGAGAAACCAGTACCCAGAACAAACACCTCTGGCCGTAATGACGGCCTTGATACGCCTGGGCATTGAGTCAAACAGAGCTTGGATGGCGTGTACAGGTACAGCTGCCCATGCAGCTTCAACACGAGTAGTCACTGGCGTATTGTGACGAGCCAGTTGCTCGGCCACCATTGACCAGACGTTTTCAGTTAGTGAGAGATGTGGAGAATGTGCTGCCCAGGGCAGCAGTCGAACTTTCTCTGTATCCAGAAAGGCCCGTACAGGACCTGCAACATGCGGTAGTGCATTATCCTGCTGAAATGTAGGGTTTCGCAAGGGTCGAATGAAGGGTAGAGCCACGGGTCGTAACACATCTGAAATGTAACGTCGACTGTTCAAAGTGCCGTCAATGCGAACAAGAGGTGACCGAGACGTGTAACCAATGGCACCCCATACCATCACGCCGAGTGATACGTCAGTATGTCGATGTTAATACACGATTCCAGTGTGCGTTCACCGAGATGTCGCCAAACACGGATGCGACCATCATGATGCTATAAAAAGAACCTGGATTCACCCGGAAAAATGAAGTTTTGCCATTCGTGCACCCAGGCTCGTCGTCGAGTACACCATCGCAGGCGCTCCTGTCTGTGGTGCTGCATCAAGGGTAACCGCAGCCATGGTCACTCAGCTGAGAGTGCATGCTGCTGAAAACGTCCTCGAACTGTTCGTGCAGATGGTTGTTGTCTTGCAAACGTCCCCATCTGTTGATTCAGGGATCGAGACGTGGCTGCACGATCCGTTACAGCCATGCGGATAAGATGCGTGTCATCTCGACTGCTAGTGATACGAGGCCGTTTGGATCCAGCACGGCGTTCCTTACTACCCTCCTCAACCAAACGATTCCATAATCTGTTAACACTTATTGGATCTCGACCAACGCGAGCAACAATGTCGCGATACGATAAACCGCAATCGCGATAGGCGTTTAAATCCGACCTTTATCAAAGTCGGAAACGTGATGGTACGCATTTCTCCTCCTTACACGAGGCATCACAACAACGTTTCACCAGGCAATGCCGGTCAACTGCTGTTTGTGTATGAGAAATCGGTTGGAAACTTTCCTCATGTCAGCACGTTGTAGGTGTCGCCACCGGCACCAACCTCGTGTGAATGCTCTGGAAAGCTAATCATTTGCATATCACAGCATCTTTATCCTGTCGGTTAAATTTCGCGTCTGTAGCACGTCATCTTCGTGGTGTAGCAATTTTAATGGCCAGTAGTGTATTCAACTGGGGCGTCACCAGTCTGTCGGGGCGCTTATGTCCTCTTCACATAGGGGCCGCTGCTGTCGCGTTGTCTTCCTAGTGAGGGGTCAGTCAGCGTAAGATTGGCTGACGTCCTTTCACAGCCATCTCCTCTCGATCGTTCGCAACTGGCGTGCCGTCGCTTGATTTTACGCCGTAACAGTTACACCTAAATCAGAGCTACTTCTAAATAGAAACACACAGAACATCTGCTTCCGAGTATTGTAGTTAACCGAACCCTTCGCAAACCTGCTTTAGGGATTAAACGACCGTGGTATTGGTACAGTGCCCAGCTAGGAATGCTTTTCAGACGATTTCCCGAAGTCGTTTAGGGAAATTTCCAACTGGTTTCCCATTTTCCATCACGGCAGACGACATATAAAGGGTCAAAAAATACGAGGGTCACTCCAAAAGAAATGCACTTCATTTTTGTAAAGATACAGTTTTCATTCTGCATGTGTGATAATTTTACACTGTGTAGACACATCCTCCCGCTTGTTTTCAAACTTAGTTCAACCTGCTCCTGTGAGTGGCGTCGTCACAGCATGTCTTCAAGATGGCTGCTACACTTGACGTTCGTCTGAAGGTACGCGCTGTCGTAGAATTCCTGTGCTGTGAAAACGAGACGGTGGGAAACATCCACAAGAGGTTAAAAAAGGTGCATGGAGATGCTGCTGTCGATCGCAGTACAGTTAGTCGCTGGGCGAGCAGGTTACGTGATGGAAGCGGGCACAGCACTATTGAGGATTGTCCTCGCAGCGGCAGGCCTCGTACTGCACACACTCCAGACAATGTGCAGAGAGTTAACGAATTGGTGACTGCTGACAGACGCATCACAGTGAACGAACCGTCACGCTACGTTAGGATAGGGGAAGGAAGTGTTTGCAGAATACTGAAAGTGTTGGCGTTAAAAAAGGCTTGTGTCAGGTGGGTTCCCAGAATGTTGACAGCGGCTTAAAAAGAAACAAGAAAAACGGTATGCAGCGAACTTTTGGAACAATACGAGAATGGTGGAGATGAATTTCTTGGAAGAATTGTGACAGGTGGTCAAACATGGCTCCATCATTTTTCACCAGAGACGAAGAGGCAATCAATCAGTTGAGTGGCATCATGCAAATTCATCCAAGAAAAAAAAAAAAAATTCAAAACCCCACCTTCTGCTGGAAAAGTTGTAGCTGCGGTGCTTTTCGATTCCGAAGGACTCTTGCTTGTAGAGATCATGCCAAGTGGAACCACCATAAATTCTGATGCATATGTGACGACACTGAAGAAACTTCAAGCTCGACTGAGTCGTGTTCGACCACATCGGCAAAAGCAGGATGTTTTGCTGTTGCACGACAATGCACGACCACATGTCAGTCAAAAAACCATGGAAGCGATCACAAAACTCGGATGGACAACACTGAAACACACGCTTTATAGCCGGCCGCGGTGGTCTCGCGGTTCTGGGCGCGCAGTCCGGAACCGTGCGACTGCTACGGTCGCAGGTTCGAATCCTGCCTCGGGCATGGATGTGTGTGATGTCCGTAGGTTAGTTAGGTTTAAGTAGTTCTAAGTTCTAGGGGACTAATGACCACAGCAGTTGAGTCCCATAGTGCTCAGAGCCATTTTTGAACACGCTTTATAGTCCTGACCTGGCTCCATGTGACTCATCTCTTTGGGAAACTGAAACACTCTCTTCGTGGAACAAGGTTTGAAGATGCTGACTCCCTTGTGCACGCTGCCAAACAGTGACTCCAACATGTTGGTCCAGAATTGTACCGTGCGTGTATACAGGCACTGGTTCCAAGATGGCGTAAGGCAGTTGAAAGGGATGGAAATTATGTGAAGAAATGAAATTATTATTCCTAAAGGATGTATCTACGCACTGGTAAACTTTCAAGCATATAGAATAAAAGATGGATTTTAAAAAAAATAGTGTGCATTTCTTTTGGAGTGACCCTCGTAGTCAACCAAACCCTTCACGAATCTGCCTTGGGGATTAAACGACCGTCGGATTGGTACAGTGCGAAGCTAGGACTGCATATCAGACGATTTGCCGAAGTCGTTTATGAAAATTTCCAACTCGTTTCCCATTTGCCATCGCGGCAGACAATATATAAAGAGTGAAAAAAGGAAACAATTCACGAAAGTTTCCCTGCCATGGTAAATTCAGGTTGATGAGATGATAGTAAAGGTGAACAGAGACCGTGGGTGCCGAATGCTGGCCGGCCGGAGTGGCCGAGCGGTTCTGTGCGCTACAGTCTGGAACCGCGAGACCGCTATGGTCGCAGGTTAGAATCCTGCCTCGGGCATGGATGTGTGTGACGTCCTTAGGTTAGTTAGGTTTAAGTAGTTCTAATTTCTAGGGGACTGATGATCTCAGAAGTTAAGTCCCATAGTGCTCAGAGCCATTTGAACCATTTACCGAATGCTGGTAGATCACGCTTAATCATGCCCGCTCGGAAGTACAGAAGAAAATAAAGAAAAATTGTGCTGGGCAGATAAAATAAAACTCACCAGAAAATTGCATTCGGCCTCCCAAAAGGAATGAGATCGTTAGAAAGCTACACGAAACGAGACCGAACACGAGGACGCTTTGTTCAAGCGTTCAGCAGAGTCTCCTTCCACTCTTATTTAAGTACACTTTCTACAGGTAGCTTGTACACTCCCTGACAGAAGGGAAAACATTTTATACGAGGTGTGGCAATTATAAAACGAAACTGCACACCTGCTCCGAAGTCACATGGGTCAAGGTTGGTACTGGAATGTAGCTGACCTTGATGCTTTCAGAGTTACATTTCGTCTTTTCGGGTTTCTGTAAATTGTAGTTTGCTTTTGAGCTTTGCTTATAGAAGACTGTCGAGTAGTGGTGCCGCGAGCATGGTTGACTTAAAGGCTGAACAGTGCAATAAGATCAGATTCTTTATTATATAAAAAAAATCACCAACAGTATATTTTCCCCTCTTAAAGGGCATAATTGGTTCTTTCAGCGGTGTACCGTTGGCCTCTAGAAGAGCAGAGCATTCCAAAAGATTGGAAAAGGGCACAGATCATCCCCGTTTTCAAGAAGGGACGTCGAACAGATGTGCAGAACTATAGACCTATATCTCTATCGTCGATCACTTGTAGAATTTTAGAACATGTGCTATGTTCGAGTATAATGACTTTTCTAGAGACTAGAAATCTAATCTCTAGGAATCAGCATGGGTTTCGAAAAAGACGATCGTGTGAAACCCAGCTCGCGCTATTCGCCCACGAGACGCAGAGGGCCATAGACACGGGTTCACAGGTAGATGCCATGTTTCTTGACTTCCGCAAGCAGTTCGATTCAGTTCCCCACAGTCGTGTAATGTACAAAGTAAGAGCATATGGACTATCAGACCAATTGTGTGATTGGATTGAAGAGTTTCTAGATAACAGAACGCAGCATGTCATTCTAAATGGATAGCAGTCTTCAGAAGTAACACTCATTTCAGGCGTTCCGCAGGGGAGTGTCGTAGGACCGTTGCTATTCACACTATACATAAATGACCTTGTGGATAACATCGGAAGTTCACTGAGGCTTTTTGCGGATGATGCTGTAGTTTATCGAGACGTTCTGACAGTGGAACATTGTACTGAAATGCAGGAGGATCTGCAACGAATTGACGCATGGTGCAGGGAATGGCAATTGAATCTCAATGTAGAGTAGTATAATGTGCTGCAAATACATTTTGCTACAATATAGGAGATCAGCAACTGGAAGCAGTTAATTCCATAAATTATCTGGGAGTATGCATTAGGAGTGATCTAAAATGGAATGAAATCGGTTGGAAAACTTTTGTCGTGTCAGCACGTTGTAGGTGTCGCCACCAGCGCCAACCTTGTGTGAATGCTCTGAAAAGCTAATCATTTGTATATCACAACATCTTCTTCCTGTCGGTTAAATTTCGCGTCTGTAGCACGTCATCTTCGTGGTGTAGCAATTTTAATGGCCAGTAGCGTAGATTCCAAAGGTAGTGCAGCTTGGTAACAGAGACATAATTGTCTCAACAGTGATGTACCAATTATTATGACACGTGTTTGTTTCTCGTTTCTGTCGACATTATAATTAAAATAGCACTGATCGCTTTTCCCGTTTTCTATAATAACGCAATATTTTTTAAAGCAATATTTTTTTGTTTAAAAAAAGTTTTTTGAAAAATCAATCATTTTAGCACTGCTGCTATGGGTAATAGATATTTCGGTTCTGTTATAACTGAGAGAAAACATTTTGAAAATATCGGCTTTTCAGAACTGAAATACCTGTATCAGTTTTAACCGGTCGAATTTCCCGTCTCTAGTTGAGACACGCGAAGCATTGTTTCTGAGCGTTCAGCATCACACTCAACTGTGCACGCTCAGAATCGATGTTCGAATGCACGGTACGTGTGCCGATGGCTTTAGACCCTGATAGCACACTCGGCATTAGGGATGGCGGTTATCCTTCAGATAGCTAATTTACGGTTATATCTTCTTTTTAAACGCCATTTTATCTAGACTGTTAAAATCATTCAAAATATCAAGTTTCTGAAATAATCGGTTTTATTATCCCTGTAATAAAAGAAAAAATCGAACAAGGATTGAAAGTATCGGCCTTCCTTAGATTCAGGATACACAGACTCAAAATATTAAATTAAATAAGCAAATAAAAGAGATTTTAATGCATCCACCGTTAGCTGCTTATCTCGAAAAGTCAGGAGTGGTTGACTACTACTAAAAACCACCACTATACTCATACAGATTTTAATGTTCTGAAACTGTGCTCAAAAATCATGTTATAATGTGGCATCATAAAACTTCTCGGACATTACGAAGAGTCAGTGCTAAAGGGTGGAAACTGACGTCGAAGAACTCACGGACAACAAGCAGAGAAACACACGGTATGCAGACACAAGCAGCTGATTAGCTGCTTTCAATTTTTACTTTGAGTTTTGTATGGATAGTTAGGTTTTATGTTCTCTCCTGATATTGTGCCGCAAGTTTGTTGTGACTTCCTCCGCTTTTAATCTTTTAAAGCAAATGGAGTAGCAAAAAATGATTCAAATGACTCTGAGCTCTATGGGACTTAACATTTGAGGTCATCAGTCCCCTAGAACTTAGAACTACTTAAACCTAACTAACCTAAGGACATCACACACATCCATGCCCGAGGCAGGATTCGAACCTGCGACTAGAGCAGCAGCGCGGCTCCGGACTGAAGCGCCTAGAAACGCTCGGCCACTCTGGCCGGCCCTTCAAAGACAAGGTAACTATGACTGATATACCTGTAATTTTATTGATGTGCTATAAACTTGTCTTCTCAGCAGTGCTGTGGTAATACTTATACCATGTGCTCGTTGCTCATTTCTGTCGGCAGTGCAATTGAAACAGCACTGGTCTCATTTTTCGCATTTTCTATAATAGCGTAATATTTTAAGGTAATGCAATTTTTGAATAAAAATTAGTCGTTCTTTAAAACAGTTTCATTTAAAAACGAAAAAATTAGCACAACCGCTATGTTGCTGTGGTCTTCAGTCCACAGACTGGTTTGATGCAGCTCTCCATGCTACTCTATCCTGTGCAAGTCTCTTCATCTCCCAGTACCTACTGCAACGTACATCCTTCTGAATCTGCTTAGTGCATTCATCTCTTGGTGTCCCTCTACGATTCTTACCCTCCACGCTGGCCTTCAATTCTAAATTGGTGATCCCTTGATGCCTCAGAAAATGTCCTATCAACCGATCCCTTCTTCTAGTCAAGTTGTGCCACAAACTTCTCTTCTCCCCAGTCCTATTCAATACCTCGTCATTAGTTATGTGATCTACCCATCTAATCTTCAGCATCCTTCTGTAGCACCACATTTCGAAAGCTTCTTGTTCGAAATATTTAGCGTCTATGTTTCACTTCCATACATGGCTACACTCCATACAAATACTCTCAGAAACGACTTTTTGACACATCTGTACTCGATGTTAACAAATTTCTCTTCTTCAGAAACGCCTTCCTTGCCATTGTCAGTCTACATTTTATATCCTCTCTACTTCGACCATCATCAGTTATTTTGCTCCCTCGTTTACTACTTTTAAGCGTCTGATTTCCTAATCTAATTCCCTCAACATCACCCGATTTACTTCGACTGCATTCCATTATCCTCGTTTTGCTTTTGTTGATGTTCATCTAATATCTTCCTTTCATGACACTGTCCATTCCGTTCAGCTGCTCTTCCAGGTCCTTTGCTGTCTCTGACTGAATTACAATGTCAAACCGCTATGGCTAATTAATATTTCGTTTTTTTAGCCGCTTATTAGTAAAAAGTAAGAACACCTGTTATAACCGAGACCAAACAAGTTCCCAAAAACACCGATTATTCAGAATTTAAACACGGGTATCAGTTTTATCCGTCCGCTTTTTCCCATCCCTACGATACCAAGTTTGGCTACGGGTACTGTATGTACAAGCCGCATCTCGAACTCGGGACCTTTGCCTTTCGCGGGCAAGTGCTCTACCATCTGAGCTACCGAAGCACGACTCACGCCCTATCCTCACAGCTTTACTTCTGCTAGTATCTCGTCTCCTACCTTCCAAACTGTACAGAAACTCTCCTGCGAACCATGCAGAACTAGCACTCCTGAAAGAAAGGATACTGCGGAGACAAGGCTTAGCCACAGCCCGGGGGATGTTTCCAGAATGAGATTTTCACTCTGCAGTGGAGTGTGCGATGATATGAAACTTCCTGGCAGATTAAAACTGTGCGCCCGACCGAGACTCGAACTCGGGACCTTTGCCGCACATCCCCCAGGCTGTGGCTAAGCCTTGTCTCCGCAGTATCCTTTCTTTCAGGAGTGCTAGTTCTGCAAGGTTCGCATGGGAGCTTCTGTAAAGTTTGGAAGGTAGGAGACGATTTACTGGCAGAAGTAAAGCTGTGGGGACGGGGCGTGAGTCGTGCTTCGGTAACTTAGATGGTAGAGCACTTGCCCACAAAAGGCAAAGGTCCCGAGTTCGAGTCTCCGTCGGGCACACAGGTTTAATCTGCCAGGAAGTTTCATATCAGCGCACACTCCGCTGCAGAGTGAAAATCTCATTCTGGAAACAAGCCGCAACGCTTCTGACTATTCAGCATCACGTTGAACACGGCGGGCTCAACGTTGACGTTCGAATGAACGCTCTTGATACGAAATATTCCTGGCAGATTAAAACTGTGAGCTCGAGTCTCGGTGCGGCACACAGGTTTAATCCGCCAGGAAGTTTCATATTAGCGCACACTACGTTGCAGAGTGAAAATCTTATTCTGGATACATCTTGTCAGTACACTCGGCATCGTCACCCCTTGAGGTGTGGCATCTCAAAGCGCTGCACGTGTTCCGCAGTGGGAGAGCGGCGCTGAGCATTTGCAGTGCAGTGTCTGTTGCAGCAGCAGCGGCGGCGCCTGCACGCAGCCACCCGCGTTGCCTAATTGCAGCCAGTGCCCGCTTGGCCCCTGCCCCTCGGCTTTTTGCCGCCTCCGCTCCTCCTCCTAACTTCCCCCGCCCTCCCCCCACTCTTCCTTTCCTTCCTTTCCTCCCTCCCCCCGTGTACCACCCACCCCGCCACGCCCCCTGCCGCTAATGAAGGCCGCCCGTCTAATTGTGTCGGCCGGACCGCTCTTAGCCGTGTAATGCCGTAATTCTGTTTGTGTCCCCCCCCCCCCCCCCCCCCACCTAAGCCCCTACTTCTGTTAGTCCTTGGTCAGACAACACGGCGGACTCTGTTAGACAGTGTTCCCGCGGCGTGTAAAGTTCTCTTCTCGTATTGTAATTTGCTATTCTCGCCTACTACGATATTTCTTCCCTCACTCTGTCGCCTTGGGTGTGCAAGCAAAGCTTTCCGTGTTGCAGCAAGGCCTTTGTCATCCAGGAATAATATTAGGTTTTTCAAAATGTCTCGAGCCACGCATTTATCCAGTTCCCTTTTAACACTTCATTGATACGCAGCTCGCCAGCGGTGGTGGAGGGAGATGATGATTGAGGGATGTATGGCACATTATTTATTTATTTATTATTTAGCGTGTGGCGCTACACACATGGTTTACACTTATTACATTATGAAATTATATGATAAAATACACTATAGAATACATCAGTGAAGGATACATATTCAGATAAAAGCAAATTCATAAACACACTAAAAAGTAACGTCCAAATTGGCGACCCATTCGAGGCAGGGTGGTGTGGCGTTGAAGAAGTCAGCCCGACTACGCTAGTAGACTCTTCATTCACAGTCCTGGGCGATGCGCTGTATTGTTTAGGTGCCCCATAGTCACGGCTAGGGCTGGGAAGCTTTCGCCACTTGTGTAGATTGTGTGCACATAGTCCACGTCCTGTCGGATTCTTTTTGGGCTTTTCCATAGCTGTCGTGGAAGTTCAAAGTCCTTAGGTTTCTCTGATGGACAGATAAGTTCACGGTTGTCCGGGGAGGCACTATCACTCCAGCTCTCGTGCCATTTAGTATCCAAGCTGAAGTTGGCAGCTGACAGTTGTTGGGCCAGTCTTAAAGGGGGATTTCTGGAGCGGAGTCGTGTTCTTTCCAAAGTTGGGACATCTTCATGGATAGGAAGTAGAGGGTTACATACAGTGAGTCCAAAAAGTATTCGTCTAGTTGTATTTTTTTTTTTTAACTAAGAAATGTCATGTGAAAGGAAGGGAACATAAAATGTGAACATCCAGTCATATGCAACGAACCTTGGTAAGTCATTTTTTTTATGGACAAGGAAATACGTACATCCATAGCGATAAAAAATTTGACAAAATGGAGAATTTATTCATGAGCTACTTCTAAAAGTATTCGTCCACTCATATTTTTTTAATTTACAAACAACAATAGACTGCCTGGGTAAGATCAAGATATGTGAACACAAAATAAGCAGTCTTGCATATGCGGATGACTTAGTTGTGATGGCAGATTTGGTTGAAAGTTTGCAAAGTAATATTTCAGAGCTAGATCAGAAATGTAAGGACCATCTCCAAAACGAAAGTAATGTCAGTGGGAAAGAGATATAAACGGATTGAGTGCCAAATAGGAGGAACAAAGTTAGAACAGGTGGACGGTTTCAAGTACTTAGGATGCATATTCTCACAGGGTGGCAACATAGTGAAAGAACTGGAAGCGAGGTGTAGCAAACCTAATGCAGTGAGCGCTCAGCTACGATCTACTCTCTTCTGCAAGAAGGAAGTCAGTACCAAGACTAAGCTATCTGTGCACCGCTCAATCTTTCGACCAACTTAGTTGTATGGGAGCGAAAGCTGGGTGGATTCAGGTTACCTTATCAACAAGGTTGAGGTTATGGATATGAAAGTAGCTAGGATGATTGCAAGTACTAGTAGATGGGAACAATGGCAGGAGGGTGTCCACAATGGGGAAATCAAGGAAAAACTGGGAATGAACTCTATAGATGTAGCAGTCAGGGCGAACAGGCTTAGATGGTGGGGTCATGTTACTCGCATGGGAGAAGCAAGGTTACCCAAGAGACTCATGGGTTCAGCAGTAGAGGGTAGCAGGAGTCGGGGCAGACCAAGGAGAAGGTACCTGGATTCGGTTAAGAATGATTTTGAAGTAATAGGTTTAACATCAGAAGGGGCACCAATGTTAGCGCTGAATAGGGGATCGTGGAGGAGTTTTATAAGGGGGCTATGCTCCAGACTGAACGCTGAAAGGCATAATCAGTCTTAAACAACAATGATGATGATGATCTGAAAATATGATTTAAATTACAAAAATTAATATTTGGTACGGGTTCCCTAGGCAGCTATTACTGCGTGTAGACGTCTGGGCATCGACTTGACCAAGTTTGCCGTCAGAGAGGCCGGAATTCTGTCCCATTCGTCTGAAGTGCTTCTTTTAGGTCTCTTCTGTTAGAAGTGTGTCTTCTCCTCAGGCTATCATCCACTACTTTCCAAAGGTGATCAATAGGATTAATCCAGAATGAGATTTTCACTCTGCAGCGGAGTGTGCGCTGATATGAAACTTCCTGGCAGATTAAAACTGTGCGCCCGACCGAGACTCGAACTCGGGACCTTTGCCGCACATCCCCCAGGCTGTTGCTAAGCCATGTCTCTGCAGTATCCTTTCTTTCAGGAGTGCTAGTTCTGCAAGGTTCGCAGGATATCTTCTGTAAAGTTTGGAAGGTAGGAGACGAGGTACTGGCAGAAGTAAAGCTGAGGACGGGGCGTGAGTCGTGCTTGGGTAGCTCAGTTGGTAGAGCACTTGCCCGCGAGAGGCAATGGTCCTGGGTTCGAGTCTCGGTCCGGCACACAGTTTTAATTTGCCATGAAGTTTCATATCAGCGTACACTCCGCTGTAGAGCGAAAATGTCGTTCCACCCTCTACAGCTCCCTCAAACACCATGGAAGTTATTTGCTGGAGTCTTAACACACGTCTTATCATCATCATCATGTCCCTCCTTTCTGTGAATGTCTTCCATATGTTGTTTTCCTCGCTGATACTGCAGAGAACCTCCTAACTCCTTAATTTATCAAACCACCTAATTTTCAACATCGGTCTTCAGCTCCACACCTCAAATGTTCCGATTCACTTCTGTTCCGAGCTTCCCACAGTCCATGTTTCACTATCATGTGGTTCTCCAAACTTAAATTGTCAGAAATTTCTTCCTCATGCTAAGGCATATTTTTGATACTAGTAGACCTCTCTTGGCCAGGAATGCCTTCTTTGCTTGTACAATTTTGCTTGCAAATAGTGGAATTCCTTTACTTCGTCTTCCACAATTTTGATGATTTTTGAGCTTATCGCTAATCTCATTTTTTATACTCCTTATTACTTTTTCCTCTTTGCTGTCAATCGATAGTGAGTCTTCTTTAGACTGTTCATTCCTCTTAACAGATCTTGTAATTCTTCCTCAGTTTCACTGAGGATAGTAATGTCATCAGCAAATTTTCACACTGATGCCTTTTCATTCCGAATTTTAATACCACTTTTGAAAATTTCGTCTATTTAGGTCGGTACATCTATAAGAAGAAATAAACGAAAGAATTTTTTCGTACTCTAATGTCAGGATAGTCTTTTCTGTTAAGCCTCACTTGTTAACGAGATGATATCTATGCTTTCTTTCCGTCCTTTCTTCAGTGGAGAGCTTTGCATTCGTATAAGTAGCCAGACGCTTTTAAGAAATTTCACTTACAAGAGGAACTAACGGCTCTCTTCTGAACAGAGTTTCTTTCCGTCTTTTTTTGTCTGTACACGCGAGTAAATTGGTACGCAAGCTGCTAACTTGATTTCCTATGGACTGCGGGAGATACGCACTGTTGTTAGGAGCGGGTAGAATGTACTGCTCTTGAGCGAGACGGTAATTGGGACGGAGAAAGGAGCAGATGTCGGCCGATGTGGAGACTGTAGCTGCTACTGGGACGGCTCCCTGGTTCACGTAATTACCGCGTGGGCGTGTCAGCGGCCGCCGGACCGGCTTCCATTTCCGGTCTGTAATCGCGGGTCGCCTCCAGCAACAGGTTCTCAAGTCTGCGGTACAAATCGCCGCCCGGCTCTCCAGGGTAATCAAGTGGCTGCCACACACACGACTCCCTAGTGGCCCTCTGTGGATGCTGACACCTGATCTTACCACTTCTGTCTCGCTCGCTGCGTTAACACAGCGCATCGGAGGAAATCTACAGTCTGGGGCTCGTGCCTAACAAAGACACCCCGAATCAAAAGCAGCTCATCGCACAAAATACGAAGCACGTTCAGGAAGTGATCTAACTATATTTTTCTCGGTCAATTTTGATTAAAAAGATGTTATTTTAGTGCCGAAATCCTTAATTATTCCCTCATCGTCTCACATATTTCCAGTGACTCCTACAAGATGTCAGCGCTATAACCAGTCTTCAAAATGGCGTCTTATAACTGAACTCTATTAATATTTGAGTTTATCAAGGAAGGAGGAAGGAAGATTGGGTTTAACGTCCCGTCAACATCGAGGTCATTAGAGACGGCAAGGATTCTGTCTAACAAGGGGACCCTCCACACTGTAAATCACGGATTTTGATGCGCTTCAAATATGTTGTACAGGTACTTACCCTGAGTATCTGGCTATCCGGTTTCTTAGCGACGGGCCTTCGTTTTTGAGAAAATTGATTTTCAAGTTCATTGCGCGCTTTGTCTACCTGTAACGTTACATACATTTCGAGCACTTCAGCGTAGCGCAGCGGTAAAGGTTCACGGCTGCCGCACTGTAGGTACCGTGTTCGAATCCTGCACGTTTACTTTTTTTATTATAAAATCGACCGAATTTTTCAGTTTTATTTCAAAGAATATCAACAAGCAGTGTAAGGCGCCCGAAATTATAAAGATATATTCAGTTATTATTTTTTTCAAATATTCAATCCGTTTGTGATTCGCATCATATTCTCCCAATTCATCTTCTTCGTTGAAATCTATCAATTCATGATCAATAATGATATGTCTTTCGGCCAAGAAATCCTGTATTGCGATACGTATCTCATCGCCAATTGCAACGGAATTGGCAGTGATCACGCTAGGCGGTGTATTCGTTGCGAGATTCATATCGCGGAGTAGATTTTCGGCGTATTTAATGGCATTTGTGATTTCGCCTTTTGATTCTTCGTTCAGCTCCTCTACTTGTGGATCTTTCTCTGGCTGCACTACTGCAGAAACACTTGGTACATCCATTTCACAGAATTTTTCTAATACGCGACACTAGAGAAGCTTTGCGTGCAACTGACGCTGTAGTTAGATGCGAACGTAAAGGAATGCAACTCGCATCCTCATTGGCTGCAACTAGGAGCTGGGATTCCCGTTACTGCTAACGGTATTCACGGGAGAGGGGACGATAATGGTCGGAGATCGATTTCAGGTAGTACAAGAAGCGATCGTTGTACGAACATTTGGAACTCCAGCTGCGAAGCACAAACGGAACGAATGTTTGAAAAAAGTAATAACTGGATGTATCTTTATAATTTCGCACATATTACACTGTTTGTTGATATTCTTTGAAATGAAATTGAAAAATTCGGTCGCTTTTGAAAAAAAAGTACACGAACAGGATTCGAACACGGTACCTCCAGCACGGCAGCCGTGAAACTTTACCGTTGCGCTACGCTGGCTTCCTCGGACTATATGTAATGTTACAGATATACAATTAATTTCAAAATCGATTTCCTCAGAAACCAAGGCCCGTCGCTAAAAACCGGGGTAGCCAGGTACTCAAGGTAAGTGCCCCTACAACATATTCCAAGCGCATCAAAATCCTTGGTTTCAGTATGGAGGGTCCCCTTGTAAAATGGGGAAGGAAACCGGCCGTGGCCTATCAAAGGCACCATCCCCTCATTTGCCTGGATCGATTTAGGGAAATCACGGAAAACCTAAATTTGGATGGGTGGACGCGGATTTCAACAGTCATCCTCCCGAATGCGAGTCCAGTGTGCTAATAACTGCGTCATCTTGCTCGGTATTTGACATTAACTAACAACAAAGAGGTAATGGACTCCTTGTCTTATTTGGTTACCCTACTATTTCTTGATGGCCATTTATAAATTCATCGCGTCTGAGAATGATTATCGGAATTAAATTGACTTAAGCATTGAATTATTAGCAAAGAAAGTTTGTAAGGAACTCTGTTTCACTCTTGTATTGATTTAACACCTCTGTTTCCTAGAGCGGTCTGGTTTTTTGCTAAAACCAGATATACTGAGTAGCTTCGGCTTGCGTGGTTGTGTCTGAAAAGTATTTTTATTGAAAATTGTTTTACACCGTATGACGTTTGAAAAGCCCCGTACTTCAAAGTAAGAGAACTATGTGTAGGGCCTGATAATTGGTAGATATAAGAAATTGCTGCTGAAGATGAAAATATTTTAATTTCACTGTAACACGCAGATCCACACCAACTTCCACTCATACAATTACGATGGCCACATTTAACTTAATTCTTTAGGATTATAGAAGAGTGGGAAATTACACAAAGAAGGTTAAATAACACTCTTCATATCATTATTATTCCAATTGACAATATTCATTAGTACAGAAGTGCTCTGATATGTAATATCAATCAGAACAAAAGCAGCAATGAACGATTCACTGCCGTAACTAGCTGTATATAACGAGAAATGATACAAACCCACTGGCTCCTTACTGTGTTGTTACTCATAGACGAGCACGGAACTACACATAAATCATATCACTGTAGGCTATATGCATTTTAATTACATTCAAGTAGAATTACTTTTAAAAAAATGGAATTCCCTCATAAAATACAAAGTGGTTCATAAAGAGGCGCCAAAGTTTGCAAGTGAGGTGCGTTCCAAGCAAAGAGCAGTTATTTAGTTTCTTTGGTGAGGACCAAGGCCATTACAAATACTTACATGCGTTTACAGAATGTCTGTGGGCAACGAGCAGAGGATAAAAGCACTGTTCCTTGGGCGAAGCGTCTGCCGAGAGCAAAGCAAGTATGAAGAACAAGGAGAAGGAAACCTGTCTGACATACAAGCAGGCCGCACGTATCTGTGACAGAGACGCTCTTACTCCAGGTGATCTACGATTAACACGCAACTCAACGTTCAACTTGACGTCAATGCTGGTAATGATAACACACTTGTCCATCAGACGGGACACTGAAAAATCAGTACCTAGAACAACCACCTCTGGCCGTAATAACGGCCTCGATAAGCCTGGGCATTCAAACAGAGCTTGGATGGCGTGTGCAGGTACAGCTGCCTATGTAGCTTCAACACGATACCACAATTCATCAAGAGTAGTGACTGGCGTATTGTGACGAGCCAGTTGCTCGGCCACCATTGACCAGACGTTTTCAGTTGGTGACAGATCTGGAGAATGTGCTGGCTAGGGCAGCAGTCGAACATTTTCGGTATCCAGAAGGGCCCGTACAGGACCAGCAACATGCGTGCGTGCATTATCCTGGTGAAATGTAGGGTTTCGCAGGGATCGAATGAAGGGTAGAGCCACGGATCGTAACACATCTGAAAGGTAACGTCCCCTGTTCAAAGTGCCGTCAATGCGAACAAGAGGTGACCGAGACGTGTAACCAATGGCACGCCATACCACCACGGTGATGATGAATACACCCTTCCAATGTGCGTTAACCGCGATGTCGCCAAACACAGATGCGACAATTATGATGCCTGGTTTCATCTGAAAAAATGACGTTTTGCCATTCGTGCACCCAGGTTCGTCGTTGAGTACGCCATCGCAGGCGCTCCTGTCTGTGGTGCAGCGTCAGGGGTAACCGCAGCCATGGTCTCCGAGCTGATAGTCCATGCTGCTGCAAACGTCGTCGAACTGTTCGTGCAGATGATTGTTGTCTTGCAAACGTCCCCATCTCTTGACTCAGGGATCGAGACGTGGACGCACGATCCGTTACAGCCATGCCGATAAGATGCCTGTCATGTCGACTGCTAGTGTTACGAGGCCGTTGGCATCCGGCACTGCGTTCCGTATTACCCTCCTGAACCCACCGATTCCATATTCTGCTAACAGTCATTGGATCTCGACCAAAGCGAGCTCCAATGTCGCAATACGATAAACTGCAATCGCGATAGGCTACAATCCGACCTTTATCAAAGACGGAAACGTGATGGTACGCGTTTGTCCTTACACGAGCCATCACAACAACGTTTCACCAGGCAACTCCGGTCAACTGCTGTTTTTCTGTATGAGAAATCGGTTGGAAACTTTCCTTTTGTCAGTACGTTGTAGG
This sequence comes from Schistocerca gregaria, assembly GCF_023897955.1. Taxonomy (NCBI): domain Eukaryota; kingdom Metazoa; phylum Arthropoda; class Insecta; order Orthoptera; family Acrididae; genus Schistocerca; species Schistocerca gregaria. Next base: position 152,689,880 of record NC_064921.1, on the reverse strand, counting down.
TGTCGTCACCGGCACCAACCTTGTGTGGATGTTCTGAAAAACTAATCACTTGCATATCACAGCATCTTCTCCCTGTCGGTTAAATTTCGCGTCTGTAGCACGTCATCCTCATGGTGTAGCAATTTTAATGGCCAGTGGTGTATTTTTGTGTTAAACACTCTCCCAGACTTTGAACCCGAAACAAAGCAGCAACGCATGGAGCGGCACTATGCGACTCTTCCTTCGAAAATGAAGTTCGAAACAGTACAATATGCGATAAAGTAATATCTACAGTATTTTGGTTCTCTGACGGGATTATTGAGTTCGATGCCATCCCTCGCGGTCAATCAATTCCGAAGCCTATTGTGAGATTCATAGGAAACAGAAGAAACGATTACAGTGTTCGTGGCGACGAAAATATGAATGCACTTCTTCTCCAAGATAACGCTACACCACGCACAAGTCTGTGCACCCGAGAGGTCACAAAAACGCTGTGGATTGTTCTTTCTTATCCGTCCTACAGCCGGAATCTCGCACCTTTCGACTTGCATCTGGAGGATGTACTTCGCGGGAAGCATTACTGTAACGATGGGGAAGTTGGTGATGCAACAGGAACTTGGGAGTACAGTGGTACCCTGGCAACGTGCAGGATGTTACTTATTGAAGAAGCGTTGAATTGATCACCCGATTTAAAGGGGACGCGCTCGCTTTGAAGCGCTGCGGATGCTGTAAAACTGGTACTAAGTGGTCTGTAGATGCTCTGTGGCTGAGATGTCATAGGAGTGAAGTGACCAATTGTGCGATTGGATTGAAGAGTTCCTAGATAACAGAATGCAGCATGTCATTCTCAATGGAGAGAAGTCTTCCGAAGTAAGAGTGGTTTCAGGTGTGCCGCAGGGGAGCGTCGTAGGACCGTTGCTATTCACAATATACATAAATGACCTTGTGGATAACATCGGAGGTTCACTGAGGCCTTAGTGCGGATGATGCTGTAGTATATAGAGAGGTTGTAACAATGGAAAATTGTACTGAAATGCAGGAGGATTTGCAGCGAATTGACGCATGGTGCAGGGAATGGCAATTGAATCTCAATGTAGACAAGTGTACTGTGCTGCGAATACATACAAAGAAAGATCCTTTATTATTTAGCTGCAATATAGCACGTCAGCAATTGGAAGCAGTTAATTCCATAAATTATCTGGGAGTAGGCGTTAGGAGTGATTTAAAATGGGATGATCATATGAAGTTGATCGTCGGTAAAGCAGATGCCAGACTGGGATTCATTGAAAGATTCCTAAGGAAATGTAGTCCGAAAACCAAGGAAGTAGGTTATAGTACACTTGTTCGCCCACTGCTTGAATACTGCTCACCGCTGTGGGATCCGTACCTGATATGGTTGATAGAAGAGAGAGAGAAGATCCAAAGGAGAGCAGCGCGCTTCGTTACAGGGTCATTTAGTAATCGCGAAAGCGTTACGGAGATGATAGATAAACTCCAGTGGAAGACTCTGCAAGAGAGACGCTCAGTAGCTCGGTACGGGCTTTTGTTGAAGTTTCGAGAACATACCTTCACCGAGGAGTAAAGCAGTATATTGCTCCCTCCTACGTATATCTCGCGAAGAGACCATGAGGATAAAATCAGAGAGATTGAAGCCCACACAGAGGAATACCGACAATCTGTCTTTCCACGAACAATACGAGACTGGAATAGAAGGGAGAACCGACAGAGGTACTCAAAGTACCCTCCTCCACACGCCGTCAGGTGGCTTACGGAGTATGGATGTAGATGTAGATGCAGATGACGCGAATGTGGCAACCGCTTGTATGTAATCTACATATGTATCCCTTAAACCATCTTACATTCTGTGGCAAAGGGTACTTCCAGTACCATTGTCTGTAAACCCCCCCCCCCCCCCTCCTCTTCTCCACACACTTTCTTCCATTCGCGGATGGTTCGTAGTAAGAATGATTGACGTAGACCTCTGTACTAGCTCTAATTTTTCGAATTTTATCGTTGTGATCATTTCGCGGGACGTATTTGTAAGGATTTGCTATGTTGTCCCAGTCGTCCTGAAAAGTGCTCGCTCCAAATTTCAATAACAAATATCTCCGTGATACACAACGGCTCTCTTGTAACGTCAGCATCTCCGTAACGCTCTCAAGCCGACTAAAAGGTCGCGTGACGAAGCGTGTTGCTCTTCGTTGGGTCGTGTCGCTCTTTTTAAACAGTCGCGGTAATAGTCCGAGATTTATGAGTAATACTCCAAGCCGACAAGTATTTTGTGTACCTCATCTTTCACGGACGCCTTACATTTTACGTACGATTTTTCTAGTGAATCTGAGCATGGCACGTGGTTTTCCTACAATTTGTTTTATGTGGTCGTTTCGCTTTAGGTCGCTCCAGATGGTTGCTGCTAACGTATGTGACGAAATAGCTGTATCTAGCCCAGTTTGCTAGAGGAAAACGTTGTTTGTCGCGAAGAAAATACTTTATGCTCATCCTGTATATGTATTCGCAATTCTGTTTTACGGAAACATCTGTCGGATGAGAGTAACGCACTGCAGTGTGTGCGCTTCGTTGCGTTTGACTGAGCGTGTGAAATAATGTGATACTTGTTGGTGTCTCGTCACTTGCGACCTGAAATCTTGTTGTTCTGTCTTGTGTAGTGCTCACGACACAGACGGGGCCTACTTAGTATGATGCTGCCGAGGCGCGTGGGCGTCAACAGCTGTGTACAGACATCGAGGGTCAAGGGGTGAAGGTGTAAGAGAAGGGGCAACCTCGCACGTGACCGCCTGGCCTTTTCCGGTGAACGCATGCGTAGGTGACACGAAGCTGTTGCAGGTTTCCTTTTGATGTCACGCGATGTCTCTTCAGCATATTCGAGAAAGCCAGCGAGGCACGCTTTCCAGAGTTTGCACGGCTGTCGCACAGAACATCCCGTGTTATGTTGACTCAGGTGGTGGGACCGAGCGGATGGCACACGGCATCGTTCGGCAGACGTGGCGTGCTGGTTTCAGATTGCTATTCTCTTTCTCAACGTCTTCCTTCGAATAATTTTTAGGAGTATTTTTAAAATGTTTTTCTTAGGTCTCTTTCTCGTGTGTGTGTGTGTGTGTGTGTGTGTGTGTGTGAGAGAGAGAGAGAGAGAGAGAGAGAGAGAGAGAGAGAGAGAGAGAGTTTGGTAGAAATTCTCCAATTGATTTTAATCTAATTTCCCGATGAGGTAGAGCCTTAAAACTTTAAACACAACCCAAAACTGGATCAAGTACAATATGAACTCGCTTTCTTGTATGGTGTCTGGCGGAGTGTACTTTATGTAACAGAGCCGTTTCCCCCTCTTCCTGACCCACTCGCGAATCTTGCGTGGAAAAAATGATTGCTGGTACGCCTCCGTCTGAGCTCAAGAATCTCTCTGATTTTCACCTTCACAGCTTTTAGCGAGATACGCATACGAGGAATCAATTTACAGGGTGAGGCAGCTAAGTCATAGCACTCCTTGTGTCTCCCTAATCGTAATAGATACAAAGATACCGTTTGGACAGGGAATTGCAGGGACAGGGGATACTTGAATACATCACATTTCATGTTAGTGCTATTTTTGTTACAGGGATTCCATTTTTAAATGGAACTTTATGTTAAATTTTAGCGTAACTTGATGGGCTTAAAAATATATGTATGTTGTTGTTGTTGTCTTCAGTCCTGAAACTGGTTTGATGCAGCTCTCCATGCTACTCTATCCTGTGCAAGCTGCTTCATCTCCCAGTACCTACTGCAACCTACATCCTTCTGAATCTGCTTAGTGTACTCATCTCTCGGTCTCCCTCTACGATTTTTACCCTCCACGCTGCCCTCCAATGCTAAATTTGTGATCCCTTGATGCCTCAAAACATGTCCTACCAACCGATCCCTTCTTCTAGTCAAGTTGTGCCACAAACTTCTCTTCTCCCCAATCCTATTCAATACCTCCTCATTAGTTACGTGATCTATCCACCTTATCTTCAGTATACATCGTAATATTTAGGCGAATAGTTTTTGAGACGCAAATATGTTCTCGTATCGTGTTCGTCCTTCGAAGCGACGTTGTCCAATGCGACCTTTCCTGTTTTGTAAAGTACATTGTAAACGTCGCGAGTCCGTCTTTACACAAACACGCCCATTTACCCGACAATAGTAATACATACTGCGATATTTTGAGCAAAAATTAACTGAGGATGTTGCGCAAATATTATTCAGTTATTTGACAACTGTGATACCAAAATAATAGACAACATACAGCATTAAAATATTACAAGATGTTAATACATTTTAAGTAACAGAAATACAAATGTAAATTAGGAGTTCCTTATATTTCTTACGTATTTGTTTTCTATTTGGAAATATTTACTATTGTTCACAATACGAAGCAAATACAAAGATGCAAAATACATACTTCACATGATACAAAACTTTACTGAAGCATGTGCTCAAAATGCTTCCCCTCTGCTGCAATGCACATTTGTAGTCGCTGTTCGAATGATTTGTGAACGGCTGCGAGGGTGTCATGTGAGATATCAGCGCACGTTTCGATGATGAGTTGCTTCATATCGTCTGGCGTAGTTGGTATTTGAGCATACACTTTATGTTCGATTGCTCCCCACAGAAAAAAAAAATCAAGAGGGGTCAAATCAGGAGACCGGGCTGGCCAGTTCACTTCAGCACGTCGTCCTATCCAACAATCCGAGAAATTTTCATTTAACAGCTCTGTAGCCACACGGGAAGAGTGAGCAGGACAGCCGTCATGTTGGAACCACATGCACTGACGTGTAGTTAGTGGTACCTCTTCCAGCAAAATGGGCAGAACGTTTCGCAGGAACTGTTCATAGTTATTGCAATTTAGTATACCCGGAATGACATACGGCCTCACAGTGACATTTCTGACGATGCTGCACCACACGTTAACACTCCACGGTTGCTGATGCTGTACTTGTCGAAGCCAAAGAGGGTACTATATTGACCAGTAACGCATATTATGCAAATTCACATTACCGTGGTTGTCAAAAGTCGCTTCATCAGTAAAAAGCACCCGTTGAGAAAACGTTGGATCATCTTATAGACGCTGCAGAGCAAACCGGCAAAATTCCTGGCGCCGTTCAAAATCCACACCGGAGAGTGCTTCATGTAATGAGAGGTGAAACGGGTGAACTCTGTGCCGGGGAAATATGTCTGACTTGTACCACGTTCCGAGGCGATACGTCGCGACGAAACAGTAGGGTCGCTATGCGCCAACGCTAAAACGCCCTCTCCCTGTACCTCGCCAGTTGCAGTTATCTGCCTTGTTCTCTGTATGGCGTTCCATGATCCCGATTCAAGTAGTTTATTGCAAATACGTGCAAGAAGCTGGCGCGTAGGACGCTCACGATCAGGATACAGCTCTCCATATCGCTTTATTGCTCCAACAGCATTTCTTCTGCTTTCACCATACACGAGAAACATATCTAACTTTTCTTCGTTGGTGTACATGTCTGTTCGAAGAAACCGTGACGGAAATGCAATGTCTCATTACCCCAGCAGCACATTTATACCCTTCTTTCCAGCTGCCTCGTGCGTCACCTTGCGGCGTTATCGAGAATGAGGAAAACAACGCCCTCTCTGTTGGACAACGCCGCTTCGCAGGACGAACACGTTACGAAAACATATCTGTGTCTCAAAAACTATTCGCCTAAATATTATGAAATACACATATTTGAAACCGTCTTTTTAAACCCATCATGTTACGCTAAAATTTAGCATAGGGTTCGATTTATAAAAAACAAACAAAGATGGCCTCATGCCACTGTAAAAAAAGCACAAACATGAAATGTGATGTATTCAAGTAGCCCCTGTCCCTGCAATTCACTGTCCAAACGGAATCTTTGTATCTATTACGGTTGGGGAGATACAAGGGGTGTTATGACTTAGCTGCCTCACCCTGTATATGTTGATTGAGGTGAAGAGAAACTGAAATAAACACGAAATTTGTGACATGTCTGTGTTGCAATCTCATCAAAACGTTTGAAATTCATCAAAAAAATTTCACGCACCCAGGACTAATAACCAGGAAGTAATTATTTAAATAAAAATATATTTTTTAATATAAGACGTTTTTAAAACGGACTAAAAAGTATAAAATAAATTCTCCTAGACCCATACTGATAGTCGTGAAAGTTTGTGCTTGTGAATTTTGACCATAAACTAAACTGTATCGGAATAGGCCTCGCAAAGCCCAACGGCACCGATCGACTGCCGTATCACCCTCTGCCGAGACGCATCACTGGACGCGGATATGCAGGGGGATGTGAGCAGCAGTCCTCTCTCCCAGCCGTTGTCAGTTTTCGTGTCCGGAGGCGCTTCTTCTCAGTCAAGTAGTTCCTCAGTGGTTTTCTCAAGGGCTGCGTGCACCCAGCTTGCCAACAGCACTCGGCAGACCGAGACGGTCACCTTTCTAGCCAAGCCCGACAGCACCTAACTTCGATGACCTGACTGGAAGCAGTGTTACCACTGCTGCAAGGCCGTTGGCATCTAAAACGTCGCAACAAAAAGCGTGCGGCGCATGGAATAGATAATAGTAAGGAGCATAGAGGGTAGTTGTCGTTGAGTAAATTCACACAACAGTTCATATCGTTTGCAGCGGAATAAAATTGTTAGTGGTGTTGCTGAACTGCTCATACATAAATTATCTGTTTCTTGTGCCCCATATTTTTCATTTTAAATGTTGCACGTATTGCGTTAGCTATCAAAAATTCACAAGCACAATTTTCAGGACCATCTGTATGGCTATATTAAAAAGATATTTATTTAAATAATAATTATTTATTAATTGATTTATTGAACCTGGGAGTATTATGGCCACTGAGCCCTCTTTCACATCTAATTAGGTATTTTACAAATTTTGAAACGTTGATTTCGTTAGCGCCTCGTAGCTACTGTGGTGTCATGCGAAATCACATTCATGGCCGCGGCCAGAATTCACGTACTTTCCGGGGTGTGCAAGGCGCTAGATAGATCGATCAGCCAGAACATTATGACCACCGGCTTACTATCGATATAAACCCGCCCAGGCGATTCAACGCCGCCTGGCGAGGAATGGCTGCTAATCGGACACGCACGTGCACGACGTATTCAGTATCAGCGAACGTGCTGTCCGTGTGTAGAATAGGAAGGATGCGCAGTCCAGCTTAGTGTGACCGAGGGCACATTGTAATGGCCCGGAAGCTCGGCACGAGCTTCTCGGAAACTGCACGACTTGTCGGGTGTTCGAGGAGTGGTATGGTGTCTTCAACACTTGGCGAAACCAAGGTGAAACGACGTCCAGAGGTCGTGGGGTTGGGCGGCCACTCCTCACTGCAGGTGTCGGACGTCGAAGGCTGGAAAGACTGGTGGAACAGGACATGTACGTTCTACATCTAGATAGATAATCCACAAGCCACCGTGTGGTGCATGGCGGAAGGTACCCTCTACCACTATTTGTCATTTCCTTTCCTGTTCGACTCCCAAATAGACAGAGGGAAAAACGACTGTCTATATGACTCTGTATGATCCCAAATTTCTCGTATCTTATCTTCTTGGTCCTTACGCGTAACGTATGTTCGCAGTAGCAGAATCGTTCTGCAGTCAGCCTCAAATGCCGCTTCTCTAAATTTTCTTAATAGTGTTTCTCGAGAAGGACGTCGCGTTCCCTTCAGGGATTTCCATTTGAGTTCCGGAAGCATCTCCGTAACACTTACTGCTGTTCGAACCTACTGGTAAAAAAATCTAGCAGTCCGCCTCTGAATTGCGTAGATGTCTTCTTTCAATCCGACCTGGTACGGATCCCAAACACTCTAGCAGTATTCAAGAATAGGTCGCACCAGAGTCTTATACGCGCACTCCTTTACAGGTGAACCAATCATTCCTAAAATTTTCCCAACAAACCAAAGTCGACCATTCACCTTTCCTGTCATAGTTCTCACATGCTCGTTCCACCTCACATCGTTTTGCTACGCTTCGCGAAGATCCTTAAACGACTTCATTGTGTCTAGCAGGACACTAGTAATACTGTATCCTAACATTACAGGTTTCATCTTCCTACTCATCCACATTAACTTGCATTTTTCCACATTTAGGGCTAGCTGCCATTCAATTCACAAACTGGAAATTTTGTCGAAGTCGTCTTGCGTGTTCCTACAGTCACACAACTTCGACACCTTACCGTACGCCAAGGCATTGTAAGCAAACAATCGCGGATATCTGCACACCCTGTCCACCAAATCATTTATGTGTACATGGTGGTCCATTGATAGTGACCGGGCCAAATATCACACGAAATAAGCGTCAAACGAAAAAAACTACAAAGAACGAAACTCGTCTAGCTTGAAGGGGGAAACCAGATGGCGCTATCCTTGGCTCGCTAGATGGTGCTGCCATAGGTCAAACGGATATCAACTGCGTTTTTTTAAAATAGGAACTCCACATTTTTATTACATATTCGTGTAGTACGTAAAGAAATAAGAATGTTTTAGTTGGACCACTTTTTTCGCTTTGTGATAGATGGCACTGTAATAGTCACAAACGTATAAGTACGTGGTATCACGTAACATTCCCCCAGTGCGGACGGTATTTGCTTCGTGATACATTACCCGTGTTAAAATGGACCGTTTACCAATTGCGGAAAAGGTCGATACCGTGTCGATGTAAGGCTATTGTGATCAAAATGCCCAACGGGCGTGTGCTTTGTTTGCTGCTCGGTATCCTGGACGACATCATCCAAGTGTCCGGACCGTTCGCCGGATAGTTACGCTATTAAAGGAAACAGGAAGTGTTCAGCCACATGTGAAACGTCAACCACGATCTGCAACAAATGATGATGCCCAAGTAGGTGTTTTAGCTGCTGCTGCGGCTAATCCGCAGATAAGTAGCGCACAAATTGCGCGAGAATCGGGAATCTCAAAAACGTCGGTGTTGAAAATGCTACATAAACATCGATTGCACCCGTATCATATTTCTATGCAATAGGAATTACATGGCGACCACTTTGAGCGTCGTGTACAGTTCTGCCACTGGGCACAAGAGGAATTACGGCACGATGACAGATTTTTTGCACGAGTTCTATTTAGAGACGAAGCGGCATTCACCAACAGCGGTAACGTAAACCGCCATAATATGCACTATTGGGCAACGGAAAATCCACGACGGCTGCGACAAGTGTAACATCAGCGACTTTGGCGGGTTAATGTATGGTGCGGCATTAAGGGAGGAAGGATAATTGGCCCCCATTTTATCGATGGCAATCTAAATGGTGCAATGTATGCTGATTTCCTACGTAATGTTCTACCGATGTTACTACAAGATGTTTCAGTGTATGACAGAATGGCGATGTACTTCCAAAACGATGGATGTCCGGCACATAGCTCGCGTGCCGTTGAAGCGGTGTTGAATAGCATAGTTCATGACAGGTGGATTGGTCGTCGAAGCACCGTACCATGGCCCGCACGTTCACCGGATCTAACGTCCCCGGTATTCTTTCTGTGGGGAAAGTTGAAGGATATTTGCTGTCGTGATCACCGACAACGCCTGACTACATGCGTCAGCGCATTGTCAATGCATGTGCGAACATTACGAAAGGCGAACTACTCGCTGTTTAGAGGAATGTCGTTACACGTATTGTCAATTGCCTTGAGGTTGCCGGACATCATTTTGAGCATTTATTGCATTAATGTGGTATTTACAGGTAATCACGCTGTAACAACACGCTTTCTCAGAAATGATAAGTTTACAAAGGCACAGGTTACACATTGGAACAACCGAAATAAAATGTTCAAACATACCTACATTCTGTTTTTTAATTGCCGGCCGCGGTGGTCTCGCGGTTCTAGGCGCGCAGTGCGGAATCGTGCGACTGCCACAGTCGCAGGTTCGAATCCTGCCTCGGGCATGGATGTTTATGATATCCTTAGGTTAGTTAGGTTTAAGTAGTTCTAAGTTCTAGGGAACTGATGACCACAGCAGTAGAGTCCCATAGTGCTCAGAGCCATTTGAACCATTTTTGTTTTTTAATTAAAGAAACCTACCTGTTACCAACTGTTCGTCTAAAATTGTGAGTCACATGTTTCTGACTATTACAGCGGCATCTATCACAAAGCGAAAAAAGTGGTCCAACTAATTCATATTTGTTAACGTACTACTTTAATATGTAATAAAAGTGGGGGTTCCTATTTTTAAAAAAACGCAGTTGATATCCATTTGACCTATGGCAGCACCATCTGGTTTCCCCCTTCAAGCTAGACAAGTTTCGTTCTTTGTAGTTTTTTCGTTTGACGCCTATTTCGTGAGATATTTGGAACGGTCACGGTCAATGGACGACCCCGTATAGTGACAACAACGGTGCTATTACACTTCCTTGGAGCACTCCTGGCGATACCCTTGTACCCTTGCATCTATGGCGGAACTAAAATCAGACTGTAATGCTTGGCAGAGTACAAGTGTGTCTGACCACACAGCCCATTGACCAGTCCTAACGATGGGCCTCTCCAGCCCATGACCCATGCATGTGCCAATGTTAGCACCACGACATCGGCAACTACGACTGAAATTGGCACGTGACCATCGGCACGGGACGTTGGCGCAGTGACAGAGCGTTGCGTGGTCTGATGAACTCCGATACCTTCTTTATGATGCCAATGGGAGAGGGCGAATCCGCCGTCTTCCAAGGGAACACCTTCTTAACACCTGTAGTGTGGGACGGAGATAAGCTGGTGGCTACTCCATCATGCTCTGGGGAAAATTCACGTCGGCATCCGTGGCTACAATGGGACCCTTGCAAATCACCATGACGACCAAAGAGTATCGTACACTGGTCGCAGACCACGTACAGCCCTTCATGGCGATCATGTTTCACTATGGAAGTGGCATTTTTCTTCAACATAAGGTCAGGAATGTGATGGCGTTGTTCGAGGAACCCAGTGCTGAGTTCCAATTGATATGCTGCCCCCCCCCCCCCCCCCCCCTAGTTCCCCAGATCTGAACCCGAACGATCACATCCTGGCTGTGGTTGCACATAGCGTCAAAGTCCATCGATCCCCTCCTCGGAATTTACGTGAATTAGGTGAGTTGTGTGTGAAGAAATGGTGCCAACTCCCTCCAGAGACGTACGAAGGCCTTATTACTTCCATACCTCGACGCGCCGATGCTGTTATCCGTGCCAGAGATGGACATATCGGCTATTAGGTAGGTGGTCATAATGTCATGGCTGCTTAGTGTAAATTACGCGGTGTACAGCTCCGCTGTCTTAATAGCAAACGTCCACTGGCGAACGGGATTAATCCAGTGCCTTGTTACACTGTCAGGTCAATCTAAATAAGGATCGCAAAGCTCGTTTTGACGAACGGGACAGGTTAATCTTCTCACAACTCGAAAGTGAAAAATTAAAAGCCCTGAAGCTAACTGTGTACTTGCAGGGAAGATTCCTAGATCGAACATTTGGTTTGAAATATGTTAACTGCTAACAGTACTGTACACCAACTACAACAACTAAAAGCTTTGATCATCGTAATAGCAAGCACAAATTCAGCTCAAAGTCGATAGAGAAAGTGTCACACAAAAACGTCCCTCTGAAGATTTCATGGAACCAAACGACATTTACTGACACGCTTTAGCCCTGTCCAAGTCCACCACCAGCTGGTACTGGCTCCACATTCTGCTCTGAGGTGTCTCTGCGTCCCGAACTAATCTCCGTTCACAAATCTGCATCATTCGCCGAGAAAAATACGACAGTGCCTAAGGAGAAGCCCAAGCGAACACCTGAGAACGCGCAGTATGCCGCGATGCATGAGTCTGTGTTAGCTCTGCTTTGCACTGTAGTCGCTTGGGTCATGCGGCTACAGTGAGGGAGGGGTATCTTTTTCAGCCTGGAGCTGGTGGTCTGGACTTCCCTAATCCTCATAAATGGGTTTGGGCGGGGCCTACAAGCTGGATTACAGGAAGAGTAATTTCCTCATGATGGTCGCTGTTCCAACATATATTACGGAAAAAAGTTCTTGAAGTCTTGCCAGGAGGCAACACCTTACAAAACCACTGCAAGCAGCAATAGGAAATGGCCAATGAGAATACCTGTATTCCGCTACTGGTTCCGATTTCCTGAATATGTTAAATAATTTCTTGGAGCAGTTTTGGAGCGCGCGCAATGGAGCCAGCAAACAGCTCTCTCGAGGTGTAGAAGTATTACGAAAGACAGCAAGAAATCGAAGTGCGTTTGGAAGGTTACATGCCGTCTGGCTTGCGTCCTTCCATTTATACTAAAGTTACAATATCTGCCTCTTCTCACGATTGCCGATAGGCAGAACACTTTAGTTGTATCTGCTTGAAGTCTGACTTCGTTGATTTATTACGGGGAAATGATTCTTATAAAACTTCGGTGTTCATTGGTAAAGGGATTAATAGTACCAGTCTGTGAATACGCGACAAATGCACAGCTCGCGCAGTGCTCTGAATGCGATAGGTGTGTCGTGGGCACTCAGAGCTTTTTGCGGCTTGCGCGTGACAAGTGGCCAATGATGGCAGCTTACGGAACGTACCGGTCCTTTTCACAAAGTCGGGGTTAGCACCCTGTGGCACGAGTCGCTTCTTCAGATGGCCGAGGACAACAGCCCCAAGTGCGTGCTGGGACATCGTCCGGAAAAGCTGAAGTCTTGCAGTGTGGTTTGGCCTCGGGAGATTCGGAAGTGTTAAACTACAATCTGATTCACCCATCGCCGGCTGACGACAGACGGGAATTTCTACGACAAACTAGTGAGGAAGATGTGCTCTGACTGGCCCGTGACTGAAGATATTCCGGGGTAGGGATATGTTAAACTTAGCACTGTTATTAGAAGAAAAGAGTAACATTTTACCCATTGGAGTTTACGGAAAAATTGGAGAAAACTGCCCCGTCGCGAGCTGGTGGAAGAAAAAGAGACACTTTTCATTTGATGGTGAATGGAGACAGCTGGTTCGAGAGGTCGTGGCGCTTGGAAGTTCCCGAGTCCTGACGAGCGAGATTCTGATTCTCCACTACGACCACGGTCCTCCGACTTACCGCCACAGCGGAGTGGCGAGAGTATACAATTGCGTAGCTCTCTAGATGAGGGTTAATGTTCAGATACGAAGCATACCGCTGCCGCAGCTCCTCTAAACACGATTCATGCCTTAGTATCGTTTGATATGGTATTCAATCGAAAACTAGAGTTTCTAATTTTATCGTTCGGTTACAGTGGATTAATACTTTATGCGGAGGTTTACTATCTTCTGGTTCAAAAAATTGACTTTTTTAAAATTGCATTTTTGGATCGATAAAAGTGTATAGAATCCACCCCTGAAACGGTTTTTCCGAATACGGAACGGAAATGTTTGTTATTCGCGGTTGAACAAAAAAATGCACCTGCCTGAAATCGGCCTTTTCAACCCACCAGTTTTTGTTTTGTTTTGGGAGGACGAATTATTGTATCGGTGCTTGGGAGGAAACACACAAAATTCAAATCAAAGTTTCAACGCGTGTGTTTGGAAGATATCTCCCAAGCATTTGCATTCTGGTGCGAATACTGTGGAGACTGCGACTTTCCTGCCAGTGAGCAGCTTCAACGAACGATATTCAGCAATTCTGAAGACCTTATCAACGATGGACTTGCATCTATATGCAGTCAAAACTTCAAACGGGTTTTTCTCGAAATGACGTTTTTTTATCGCGCAATATGGTAACTTCAAATCTACTGAACCGATTGGCATGATTCTTCGTTTCCGACGAAGCTAACTAAATTGTCTAGGAGTTTTACCACTTTTATTCTGATTAATCAACTATAGATATTTTTACTTGGCCGACGAAGACGAAAAATCGATGAAAAAACCTGTTTTTTCAAATGGACGCCATTTTTTCCAACTCTCCAAATAACTTAAGCGAGGTACAATTCGTAAAGAATTTTATATACTTCACTGACGTCAACTCAGTTTTGATTTCAGACGAGCCGGCCGACCTGTGATATATCGCGCGTGGATGTCTACCTCGAAATTTTCTTTCATTCCAACGGCACTTCCGCCTTTACTCTTGGACATTTACGGTCGAAAAAATTGCAGTTTGTAGCGGAAATATCAGTAAACATTTTGAACTAATTTGACATTGATATCTATAACACATCCCGAGAAAAAAATTCTCAAAGAACGTGCTTTTTTCCGTCCAAAGATAGTAAACCTCTCCTTAATGTGCAGCTAGGATACGATAGCCATCCTTCCGCTTGCCTGTCTTGTTAGTTGTCGTCAGCAATTAAGTTCGTTTTTTAATGGAATGTCGATGTAAATACTTTGTAATTTGTTAATGAAACAACTAATAGGGTTGTGTTTCATTTTTATTTGAAGGAGAGCGTAGCTCCCTTCAATTATTTGATTTATTCAACTGATTGAATGGATAGTTATGAAGTAGGATTACTGCAATTTCCCACCCTATGATTCAACATTAGGGCATTTCCAGATAGCAATTTCAAGACATTCTTTAGCTTGGACACACTACTGGCTGTCAGGAACAACCAACCTGTTTCCGTTCATGAAGTATCTTGGCTTAAAATTCTGTTAATCAGTCATCACTTGTAGATATCATTCGTGAAAAAAACTTAGTGAAATTGTATGTAAACTACGTAACAGAGCTGTAGGCATTGTATTCGTACAGATTTACTTTTAAACATACGTTAAGCTATGTTTCACAATTTATTGTACATGTTGTTTCGTAGCTAATTGTTCGATTTCTTTTTTCAGGTAAGTTCCCGCTTTCTTTACTCCACCGTTCACGTTTGGCGAGGTAAGACCATATTTTACTGCATTATTAGGCCAACTAGAGACTATTGTGTATATTAATTGATATACACAAATAAGTGCAATCAATCGCTTTCGTTCATTATTCCACTACACGTATCGGAGCATCATGCCTCTATCTTCAGGTGCATTTATTTGAATTAAACATTTACTATTTGTACATACGATTTTACGGCAAACTGTACCGCTTTCTGGCAACTGAAGGTGAAAACGAAACTGTTTTAATACATGGGTCCAAAACCTTACAGTTTCGCGATTAACATACCCACATAAAACAATAGTACGCCTGTAAAATGTAACCCATGTAGCATAGAGAAGTGTAGAATTGTGCTGGCGGGACTCTGATGTGTGTTATACAGATGGTCAAACTAAAACTAAGTTGGAAAATATTTCATCCACCTTAATATAGGCAGCAGAATTTACATCATCTGCTCTATATAAGGAAGAGTTAAGCTGGGTTGCCTGTATTAAGGTTAATGAAGTACGGGGTGATACAAAAGTCCGTTAACATCTGAAAATTAACGTACTGCACGGAATAATGTAGGAAGAGAGGTAGAAATTTACACACTTTGTTGAAATGTCATGGCGTTTTATTGGAACCAAAAATAGGTGCACAAAATCACCAGGAGATGTCGGTTCATACGATACTAAACAATAATTAGAGTAACCATTGATTTTTAGCAAAGGCGATGTTCTTTAACAAATGCTCAACATGTCGGCCCTCATCCATCAATAACAGCTGTAGTCGAGCGACAATGTTGTGAACAACATTGTACAACATATCAGCATATATGGTGAAAAAACTGCTGTCGGATATTGTCTTTCAGCGTCCCTAATGAGGTCGAACGATCGCTGTAGATTTGCGACCCTACAACCGATAACCACGGGGAGTGAGATCTGGGGAACTGGGAAGCCAAACATGATGGACGTGACGATTCAGCACGCGATGATCACCAAACGATGCGCGCAATAGGTCTTCCACACGTGAAGATCAAATGGTTCAAATGGCTCTGAGCACTATGCGACTCAAAATCTGAGGTCATCAGTCCCCTAGAACTTAGAACTACCTAAACCTAACTAACCTAAGGACATCACACACATTCGTGCCCGAGGCAGGAGTCGAACCTGCGACCGTAGCGGTCGCGCGGTTCCAGACTGAAGCCCCTAGAACCGCTCGGCCATAACGGCCGGCCACACGTGAAGCATTTTGGTGTGGAGCGCCGTCCTGCAGCATGTGTTTATCAGCCAAGCTGTGGATGATGCGATTCTGTAACATACGGGCATACCTCGCAGCCGTCACGCTGACAGTTTGAACAGCAACTCCCCACATTTCCTAGATGGAAAAGGGTCGGATCACGACTGATGTAAATACACACCACACCGTGACTTTCTAGTCGTGCAACGGGGATTTCACAAGAGTTCAGTAGCCCAGATTCTGCAACTGTGATTGTCTACGGACACTCAGTATATGAAATGGGTTCATCGGTCCACAACACATTAGACAATCAGTCATCATCTTTTGAAGTGCCCACACCGCAAATGCTCTCCACGTCACAAAATCGGTGGCCAATAGTTCACGATGACGCTGGATTTTGTACGGACAGCATTAGAGGGTACGCCTTAGTGCTCTCCAAACAGCAGGGCATGGAATGACTGTGCGACGAGCGACTTCACGAAGTTCACTTCACCATGCGGAGATGAACCCGCTGAAGCTGAGCTGTCCGGGCAGCAGTGGCACTTGTGTGGTAACCCACTACTTGGCAGATTACCTAAACAACCCGTGGCTCCGAACTTCGTGATTATTTTCTTCACATCCACACTTGTCACCGGAGCTTTCCGCGTTCGAATACCTCCTTGTGGTGACAAGATCTTAAAGCTCCAGTAGCGGATTCCCTTTCTGGTGAAGTCAACATGCTGCTATTGCAGGCGCATCTGACTCCCTCCCTCACTACGCAAGCCTCATGCAGCGTCACTGGCGTGTTATGGCCCCGCCTGAGGTTCGAGTCCTCCCTCTGGCATGTGTGTGTGTGTGTTTGTCCTTAGGATAATTTAGGTTACGTAGCGTGTAAGCTTAGGGACTGATGACCTTTGCAGTTAAGTCCCATAAGATTTTACAGAGATCTGAACTTTTTTTTAAAATTTTTTTTTGTTGTCCAGCGCCATATGTTGCCTAATTTTTGCACTCGCTTTTGGTTCCAGTAAATACCCATATCATTTCAGGCATGGGTGTTAAGTTTGACCTCTCAACCTACATTATTCCGTGAAAAAGTGCATTTTCAAATGTTAATGGACTTCTGGATCACTCTGTATTCTTCAGGTTAGATTTCATGTTCCATAGATCGTACCCATGATAAATGTTACGCAACGAAATGAATCAACTGCACCAAATATTGCATGGCCAGTTAAAAAAATTGTTTATATGGGCACGTGTCGGCCATTTACAGGTTTATAATTTACTTATTTCTCTCAAAAATTTATCCATGGTATAGAAGCAGTAGTTAAGGATAAACAAATTTAATCTTCTTTTGATAACACTTCTCCTGTCTTTCAGATATCTTACTTGCATGGGCAGATCCTCAAAGAGCTTTATACTTGGGTATTTCACTTCTTTGTTTGCCAAAGCTAGGTTCACTAGAGGGAAGTGCAAATAATTTTTAATTCTAGCATTGCATTTGTAAATATCTCTGTTATTCATAAACTATATTGGTTTATTGACAGGTCTCATTAGTAAAAAAATGTATTGTTAGGCTGTGGCTAATATTCCCAGTTGTCCACACAGATACAATACGTAAGTTTGTAAACCCACAAATAATCCTAAATACTCTCGGTTGTGAAACTAATACTTTTTCTTCCAAGAGCGGAGATACCCAGAATATTAACCCTCAGGAGACCGTGAATTAAAATATGCAAAATATGTAAATTTATTGCTTTTTATGACCCTAAAGCTGACAAGTTTCTTATGACAAAAGCAGCTAAACCTGAACGCTTTGGCATGTTGACGAATGTGTTCATCGAAATGAACATAATGCCATGCAAGGTACTATTTATACAGGGTAAATGTGGCTAGGGCCTCCCGTCGGGTAGACCGTTCTCCTGGTGCAAGTCTTTCGAGTTGACGCCTCTTCGGTGATTTGCATGTTGATGGGGATCACAGGCTGATGCTTTGGACAACACAACATCCAGACCCTGAGCGGAGAAAATCTCCGACCCAGCCGTGAATCGAACCCGGGCCGTTAGGTATGACATTCCATCGCGCTGACCACTCAGCTACCAAGACTGTTCTATATATGGAACCATATACTTTTTCCTCTGCCGTTTGGAAGAAGCTTTTACGAGAACTTCAACGACAGAACATGTGTGGGACTTGGCCAAATGGTATCAAGATGACAGCGCCTCAAACCTCTGTCGGGCCTTAGGAGAAGAGGTTCCAAAAACGCCTGTCCTGTTACACCAAATGTAAGCAGACATGTAGTTCAGGTATGGTTCTTGTGTCTACCTTGCACTTGAAGCCCATCACCCGGCCGCGGTGGACGAGCGGTTCTAGGCGATTCAGTCTGGAACCGCGTGACCGCTACGGTCGCAGGTTCGAATCCTGCCTCGGGCATGGATGTGTGTGATGTCCTTAGGTTAGTTAGGTTTAAGTAGTACTAAGTTCTAGGGGACTGATGACCTCAGATGTTAAGTCCCATAGTGCTCAGAGCCAGTTTTTTGAAGCCCATCAGTCTGTGTTCTGCTGTTTTAGCAATTGCTCGTAAAGCTATTGAGACGTTCACAGTGTACACGGACAGTCAAAAATGTGAATGTCGTTTGTGAACGTCGCTTACGTCGAACGTCGCGAAACTATTAGAGCAGCGGCACGGTTGTTTGCTGAACAGTAGTAAGATCGTGCCAAACGCTCCCAATCTGTCTTTGCCAACATTATAAAAAAATGTTCTAGAAACTGGAAGTGCACAGAATAAAATATCCCAAGGAAAAAGAAGTGCAACTGTGAATGAAATGGAAACTTAACATTTAAGCAGAAGTAACACGCAATGCAGATGTCTATAAAAGACATCTCGGAAGTACCAGGGAGATTAACCAAACGAATGTTCTGCGAAACTACATTCCATTGAATTTCATCCTCTTCATATTGCGCTGCATCTACACCTTCATGGCAATGATTACCAAAATTGCTTACAATTATCGGAATGTTATCTAAATGGCTCTGAGCACTATGGGACTTAACATCTGAGGTCATCAGTCAAAAATGGTTCAAATGGCTCTGAGCACTATGGGACTCAACTGCTGAGGTCATCAGTCCCCTAGAACTTAGAACTACTTAAACCTAACAAACCTGAGGACATCACACACATCCATGCCCGAAGCAGGATTCGAACCTACGACCGTAGCGGTCGCGCGGTTTCAGACTCAAGCGCCTAGAACCGCTCGGCCACACCGGCCGGTGGAATGTTATCTACTAAAAGTGAAAAAGCGCTGCAGCATATCTATGCAAAATTTTCTCTAAGGAAGAAGCATCGTTTACAAACCATAAACTAAACTCTGTCCGAACAGGCCTTTGAAGGCCCAAGGGTACCGACCGGCCGCCGTCTCATCCTCAACCCATAGGCTTCACTGGATGCGGGAATGGAGGGTCGTGTGGTCAGCATACAGCTCTCCCGGCCGTATGTCAGTTCACGAGACCGGAGCCGCTACTTCTCAATCAAGTAGCTCCTCAGTGTGCCTCACAACGGCTGAGTGCATCCCGCTTGCCAACAGCGCTCGGCAGAGCGGATGGTCACCCATCCAAGTGCTAGCCTAGCCCGACAGTGCTTAACTTCGGCAGTTGACGATTACAAGCCATGGGTAAGTCAATCTTCGCAATTTGCACTGCTAGTCAGAACCGCGCTGATTCAAAGAAGTGGATAAAAACAACGCTGTCCGCATCTCGTGGTCGTGCGGTAGCGTTCTAGCTTCCCACGCCCGGCTTTCCGGGCTCGATTCCCGGCGGGATCAGGGATTTTCTCTGCCTCGTGATGGCTGGGTGTTGTGTGATGTCCTTACGTTAGTTAGGTTTAAGTAGTTCTAAGTTCTAGGGGACTGATGGCCTTAGCTGTTAAGTCCCATAGTGCCCAGAGCCATTTGAACCATTTTGAAAAACAACGCTCTTGGTCCATCAACATGTGGAGGTGCATGTTTCTCAACACCCGTAACGTTGGTCCCTCTTTTATTGACCTGAACCTAACCAAACTCAAGTGTCTCGAGTTCTTAAGATATTGTGCTGCCGCATCTAGTGGAAGAAATCCCACTGGATATAAGACAATGAGTGTGGTACCAACATGATGGGTGTCCCTACCATTCCGCACATGTAATGACAGGCCGTCTTAAGTAAACGTTTGGAGAGCACTGCCACGGTCGTTCAGAAACGTAAAATGGTCTGCACACTCACCAAACTTAACACTTCAGTACTTTTATCTGTGGTGAAAGTTAAAACAACAGGTCTATGAGGAAACATTGACGACTTCCGAAGGCATGGAATGGCTAAAATGAGGACCTGCGTTACAGTTAACTCCAGGGGAAATTCAACATGGAATATTCTTTCTCCAGAATCACTATATTGCGGGTAGCAATGCTGAAGGTTAAAATTTTGAGCATCTGGTATCACGAGTCGCACCTGGTTGCTTACATTTTGTATAATAGGGCACACGTTTGTGGAACTCCTCATGACGGCCGGACAGTGCTTCGCATCGCCCAGCCCAAAACGCTAGGGACAGAAACTTGATGTCTGGATGTTGATCGTATACTGTAGACGTCGTGTAAGGACGGATTTTTCGAAGTTCCATCATTAACTGCCTTCTTTGAAAAATGCCGCTATTGAGGCAACTTTGGAGCTAGACCTACGGAAATTGGTATTTCGTTTATCGGTCAGAAATAAAGAAACCCGTGTTTCAGCATGTTCGCAAAATTAACCCTATGAGGATGAAATAGTGAGTGCAAGCGTTTTTTTGAAAACATTTATTTATTGAAGGACTGCTAAAGTATTTTTAAAGCTACGTCTATGAACACTGGTGTTTAACTCCTCGATTACAAATAAAAATATACGTGTTTGTGTTTTTGAAAACTGAACCCATAAAGAGGAGAAACAGGAGGTGACCTTTTTTTTGAATCGATTTTATTATGAAAGCATTTTTAAAGCTATATCAATGAAAATTTAAGTTTGACTTTTCAGATGCAAATAAAAAAGCGTATTTCACTGTTTTTGGAAGTTCACCCCCTTTGAGGGTGAATGAGTTTTTATCGAAATATTTCATTTTGCAGACGATTTTGAAACGAAATCTATGAAAGTTTGTATTTGGCTTATCTGTTAGTAATAAAAAATGCACATGTCAGTTTTTCTTTAATTCAACCCGTAAGGGGGTGAAATGGGGAATGAAACGTTTTATGACAATATTTCATTGAGAGAGAATTTTTAAAGCTACATCTTTGAAAATTGGTGTTTGGCTTCTCGGTTAGAGTTGAGAAATTCAACCCCTAAGGGGGTGAAATAGGGTCAGATTGATTCACTGACTCATCACCGCCCAGCCCAAACCGCTAAGGATAGAAAACTGAAGTTTGGAGAGGATGTGGATCTTATACTGTAGACGTCGTTCAAAAAGGAATTCCACTCCTAAGTTGATAAAGTAGGGGATGAAAGGCTTTTGGAAACTATTTCACTCTTAAGGACATTTTGAAGCTGGGAGTAAAACAGTGGGTGAAATTTCTTTTTTCAAAATAAATAATTACTAAAGAATTAATGAAGGATTTTTAAGGCTACATCTACAGGTATGTTCAAATGTGTGTGAAATCTTATGGGACTTAACTGCAAAGGTCATCAGTCCCTAAAATTACGCCGGCCGTGGTGGCCGTGCGGTTCTGGCGCTGCAGTCCGGAACCGCGGGACTGCTACGGTCGCAGGTTCGAATCCTGCCTCGGTCATGGTGTGTGTGTGATGTCCTTAGGTTAGTTAGGTTTAAGTAGTTCTAAATTCTAGGGGACTAATGACCTAAGATGTTGAGTCCCATAGTGCTCAGAGCCATTTGATCCATTTTTGAACCTAAACTTACACACTACTTAATCTAAATTATCCTAAGGTCAAACACACACACACACACACACACACACACACACACACACACACACACATGCCCGAGGGAGGACTCTAACCTCCGCCGGGACCAGCCGCACTGTCCATGACTGCAGCGCCCAAGACCCGCTCGGCTAATCCCGCGCGCTACATCTATGGCAAATGGTATTTGACTGCTTGGTTACAAATTAAAAAATACGTGTTTCAGTGTATGTGTAAATTCAGTCCCTAATGGAGTGCAACAGAGGACGAAAATTTTTAAGAAATTATTTCTTTACATAAAAAAATCTTAAAGCTAAAGTTATGAAAAATTGGTGTTTTACTTCTCGGATAGATATAAAGAAATATTTGTCAGCGGATGAAATTTGCTATAGGAAGATCTCCACAAGGACGCAAAAGGCGTGATCAACAAAAACTTTGGACTAAAGCTAGTCAGAAGTATATTCGGAAAAGACCATGGCCTTATTTAGCGCGAAAAGCTTAGAAGGTGTTGCAATTTACGAACAACATAGAAATTTTATTAAATAAAAACAAAAAATTCTTTGCAGGACATACAATTTACATGGGCGAAGCAGCGAGCGCTAAGCTAGTTCGATACTATTCGATCAAGTCCCATATATGTTACGTCGCTGAAGTTCTCTTAGAAGCTTCTTTAAAATGCCACAGAAAAAATCTGTGTTGTTTCATTAGAAAAAACAAAGACGGTGTCGTAATTCTCCGAGTGTAAACGATAAAGATAACTGTAGACGTCAGGAAATTCGCCATATTGTCCGCTACGTAGCGAAGGGCGCACCTCCGTGTATTTATTCAACCTGGATATATTTGGGATATCTCCGTGTAGGTAATGAAAGAACAGGATGAGTCGTGGCTCTGCTTCATCTTCTGTCGTCCCCTACAGACGTACAGAGTCGACACTACAGCACCTCTCCAAGGCCAGTACTTTCGGCTAGACAACATACTGTTGTGTAGCTGCGGAGTCATGAAAAATTCAAGATCAAAATGGTGTTTCCCTACGTCCTACGTCACATGACCTCTAGACTACAGAGCACGTTGGGGCTCGATCAATAAAGACGTGCGCACATTATGAGCTGCTCTTTTTGAGTTATCATTGGATAATAAGTTAGGAATGAATACTTTTCGTTAACGATTCTGGTGTCGCTTGCTGCCATCTTGAGCTAAAGCCTGCTCGACGAAAAAAGCGAGGTTGTAATTCATTTGTTAGTTCGTGCGGACGTGCTATCTGTCACTGAGTCTCTATGTTGGGATTTATTATTTCGGTAGCAAATAAATAAGATTTGCTGCGCTCAGTCTAGTAACATTGTACCCATAAATCACCATCGCTGGTAGCCTGCTGTTCCTTCGTTGGAGATTTGTGTAGTGTGCGTGGTATTCATGCTGGACATGCAGAACGAATTGTCGGCATTGTAGGTTTCTATTTTACGTCTAAATTGTGCCTGTACTAAATAAAATTAAAAGTGGTACCAGCCAAAAGACAAAACAAAATAAATAAAGGCGGCTCTTTGTTCATATATAATAGAGAAAAGTGTAAAAAGTGATTTTTAGTGAACTAAAGGACATTAATTATGCATACCTCTATGTAGCAGTATTTTTTATGTGTGATCTGTTGTCTTCTTTCCTGTAAGAGTGTACACGGATTACTCTTGCTCTATCCGTGATCGAAGCTAGTTGCATTGTGTAGAAACTGCTGTGTCAAGATCTGTAATTTACAAAATACTCCGAATATATGTGTTAAATATTCTCCTTGTATTCATTTAAGTAATATTAGCATCCTCCTCCGCATCAGATATGAAAAACTTTTGTAGAGTCTTAGCATAATAGCAGCCGTTAAGGCTAACATCGCTGGTGTCTTGCGTTCAAAGCGTAATAATGTACCGCCATTACGCGGACAATTCAATCTTCCATAAAGTATAAAACTTAGCTCTCACTTTCTGTGAAAGGAAAGTGATAACTCTGATTTGCATTGTCTTTTTCAATAATAGTAACGCTATTTAAGGTGATTTTTCAGCTTAGAAATGCCCATACTCGCAACAGCCTTTGGCCTGCACTGAACTGACGAAAGAAAAGTCCACAGTAGAAATTTTCACTCATCGATATACTCGTTGTCCAGAATTAATGATAGAAAGTAATTAAATCCAAAGATATTGTCTGAAAAGGTAAGAATAATTTTCCCATTCCCACTTACAGCGCTCTCTCGACTTAGTACTGATATTTGAAGGTAAACTAAAAGTCAATTCACGATCTAAACTCTAAATGTTAAACATAGAGTGAAACGCTATACGCCTAACGAACGACTCACTGCTCTATAGTTGTTATTTGATAGTACAAATATTTAAGATACCAGAACATACGTTGGCACTGTGCTAGATTGTTTCTCTTTGTGCTAAACCATATTGAACGAGCACACACACACACACACACACACACACACACACACACAGAGAGAGAGAGAGAGAGAGAGAGAGAGAGAGAGGGATGGAAGCAAGGAATACAGCGAAAGAGAGAAAATTACCTTTGTGCTTACAGTCATTCCGGACTGTTCACGGAAGGGATAGCGAGGAGATGCTTACTAACGAAACATGTTAATCTCAAATCGAAGAAACACAGCATCGTCTGCTGTATAATGAATATTACTCTGCCCCGTACCGTTCTCCGCTTCGACCATTTTGTTTTCCAATGACAAAGAGAATTGGCGCTTGGATTCGCTTCCCGATATCACAGTGGAAGCAATAGCAACGCACGGTAATCCCTCTTTATGAAGAAGTAAAAAAAGGGAATTTATCAGCGGAATATTTGTGACTGTGATATACAAGGCTCTCTGAAAGTGGTGTTCGTAGCATTTCTCGGACAGGACGCATCGATAACAAAGAATGCCGTTCCTATTTCCGGACGAATATAAAGAAAAAACTTCGTTGTAAAAGAACGAATTTTAGGATGCAATAATCTTAACAGTTAGTTCTTCGCAATTCTAAACATTGATTAGAACACAGTCAATGAGCGGCTAACCATAAGGAGGAAAAGAGTGACAATAATGTATGTGACTTTATTTTCATCTTAAAGGGATCGGGTCAGTTATATAACCTTAGTTCATTCTTATTTTTAGTAAAAAATTCACATGTTATAAGATATTTGCTACGGACAAGCTGCTATCGTAATTTTAAAATTACAATAATTGGGAAATACACTGAAGAACCAAAGAAACTGGCACACTTGCTCAGTATTGCGTAGAGCCCAGGCGAGCACGAAGAAGTGCTGTAACATGACGTGACATGGACTCAACTAATGTCTGAAGTAGTGCTGGAGGGAACTGACACCATGAATCCTGCAGGGCTTTTCATAAATCCTTAAGAGAACGAGGGGGTGGAGATCTCTCCTGTACAGCACGTTGCAAGGCATCCCAGATATGCTCAATAGTGTTCATGTCTGGAAAGTTTGGTGGCCAGTGGGAGTGTTTAAACGCAGAAGTGTGTTCCTGGAGCCACTCTGTAACAATTCTGGACGTGTGTGGTGTCGCATTGTCCTGCTGGAATTGACCGGGTCCATAGGAATGCACCATGTACATGAGTGGATGGAGGTGATCACACAGGATGCTTACGTACATGTCACCTGTCAGAGTTGTATGTAGACGTAACAGGGGTTCCATATCACTCCAACTGCAGACGCCCCACACCATTACAGAGCCCCGGCCAGCTTGAACAGTCCCTGCTGACATGCAGGGTCCATGGGTTCATGAGGTTGTCTCCTCACCCGTACAAATCCATCCGCACGATACAATCTGAAACGAGACTCGTCCGACCAGGCAACATGTTTCCAGTCATATACAGTCCAATGTCGGTGTTGATGGGCCCAAGCGAAGCGTAAGGCTTTGTGTCGTACAGTCATCAAGGTTACACGAGAGGGACTTCGGCTCCGAAAGCCCACACCGATGATGTTTCGTTTAATGGTACGCACGCTGACACTTCTTGATGACGCAGATTTGAAATCTGCCGCAGTTTGATGGAGGGTTGCACATCTGTCACGTTGAATGATTCTCTTCAGTTATCGTTGGCGTTGTTCTTGCAAGATCTTTTTCCAGCCGTTGCGATGTCGGAGATTTGATGTTCTACCGGATTCCTGATATTCACGGTACACTCGTCATCACTACCTCGTAGATATCGCGTCGCAACGCTCATGCGCCGACTATAACACCACGTTCAGACTCACTTAAATGTTGATAACCTGCCACTGTGGCAGCAGTAACTCATCTAACAACTGCACCAGACACTTGTCTTAGGTAGGCGTTGCCGACCGCAGTTCCGTATTCTGCCTCTTTACATGTATCTGTATTTGTAATTTGATCCTGAATTGGTAAGCAACGTCATAATTAGATCAAGCTATTGCAATAAAAAATTGACTCGCGCTGTGTTCCGTAAGAACTAATTGTGTATGTAGTCAGTTCATCTATCCCAGGTATGCAGAATTTTGACCTTTTTTTGCCTGTTATCGATATTATTACAAATTAAAAATTTCAGGGATTTTTTCCTTTAGCTGTGCCGTGAAACCTTCCTTCTTGATAACATTCATGATATCAAAACCGATATGGTTTTGACGAGTATGTCTGCCAGTGTCAAAATATGTGACACAGATGGCCGTATCTTTTGATTTGATTGACTTAGCAGCTTCACTGTTTACATGGGACTGTAGACGTTATTATGTGGGGTAAATTTTAAGTTCATACGTCTATCCGTCCTTGAGAAAGAAGTTTGCAAGAGTTGTACACACAGACAGACAACAAAGTAATCCTATACGGGTTTCGTACACGAGTCTGAGGCTCGGAACCCTAAAAAATGTGTAAAAGAGCTCGAAAAATGATTCTAGCAGCGGTGAAAAAAGCGCTGATGCCAATAGGCAGGGGAAACTTATAAGGGTAGTAAAATGAACGTAATACGTCATGTAAGGTTGACATCTCATCAAACTTACTGAAATATGTTTTAAACTCTATAAAAATTTTACGCCCATATTTTCTCAACCTGTTAAGTTGCCAGTGCAATCAGGCGTCTGTCGAATAAAAAGTTAATAGGCCGTTATGACCATTTTTACGATGCAAAAGGAAAGTAGTATCCCTGTTTATGTCGGCAAGTGTAATAAAACGGCTTGTCAAAAGTTGTCTGTTTAGGATATACGTGTAAAAAACGTAATTCAGCTCTCCCGATGTTGCTTTACAAGGCTTTTGGTATTGAAGTCATTCGAACAGGCATGCCATACGGAGTTAGAAGGGATCTGCAGTAACGAGATACTAAACTGGGGATTTCTGCAGCTCGACGCTTGCAGCTATATAGGAGGAATGCGTGCCCCACGACTGCAGGCGAGTCGTTTTTGCTTTACCGCCTGGCTGTTCAACTGAGCGCGCACCGTACCACATAGGCGGCGCTTAGGGCGGAGCAGATGTGTTTAATTAACGCCAAACAACCGCCGGTGCATAAATCTGCCGCTACGGGCGACGCTGTGCGCTAATGAAACAGATCTTAATCTCGTCGAAACCGAATTACGTGCTTTAATCGAGGCGCTACTGCTCTCTGGGTCGCGTTATGAGCGGCAGGGTCGCCTAATCATAAACCGCCTCGTATTCAAGTCTGCCACCAGAGATTGTCTCTTCTTTCGCATATAAAAAAAACACTTAACACTTTTAAAAAACGATACGACTTCCCCGAAGCAGCCGGTTCTTTGAATAAACTGTCTTCTTCGTCTCTACTGACCAATTTCGATTACACGCTCACTTGTATATATACTGTATACTATTACAAGGTCATACACACGGTGAACCACACTTTCCGCACACACACACACACACACACACACACACACACACACACACACACACACACACACACACACCAAAGCAGTTTTCCTTGCCTACTAACAATACGAAAATATCTGTAACAAAATTTCATCCCATGCCTATTTTGAACTGAAAATGTATATCAAAGAACAGTAATTTGGCAACATTGTAATCACATCTTCTAGAAGTATCTCCATGGTATTGTTTAACAGAGTCAAATTTGGAGGTAAACAATCTGTTGTATTGAAGCTTATAATGGTTCTTTGTTTACGAGACCATTACGGCACTCCAACCGCAGTTCTCGAAACCCGTAATATCGTACTACTTTTCTGCGTAGTAACAGACATTTTTGTGACAATATTCACATTTGGTTTTATTAATGTATAGGTACTCCGATGTATCTATATATTACAGTGATATGGTTCTTGTGTGTATTCATTTCTGTGACACTGTCATAATCTTCGACTGACTTGTAACCGTTTTGGCGCGAATGCCCACACAGCAGTCTTTGTTTCAGAAGTTAAGTTGTTATTTCGCTTTGTAAAAGAACAGTCAAGTCTTGTGTTTGGTTAAAGTGGAAATTAAATATATGAAGATTGATACAAAACTGTTTCCTTGATGATGTGACAATTAAGAAGTAGTATATGTGAATTTACAAGAAGTTTAATAAAAATGTGGATCGTGAATACCAGGTCAAAAATTTTTTCAATCATACCATTGTTCTGATTTGGGATTGTTTAATCATTAAGAATTTCCTGAAAAACGCATTTGTTAGGTCTTCAAACATTGCTAAAATACAGATCTGGACCTTCTAGCAGTCAAAGTGGAATCGCCCTAGAATCAACAAGATGAGCCATAACAACTTCGACGAAATTTACGTGGGAATCCATTCAAGATAAGTGCCAAAATTAATGACTTAATTACAGTGACTTCATTATTTTCATTCTGACGATACCATCCACAGTCAATAACTTTGCCGGCCGGTGTGGCCGTGCGGTTCTAGGCGCTGCAGTCTGGATCCGCGTGACCGCTAAGGTCGCAGGTTCGAATCCTGCCTCGGGCATGGATGTGTATGATATCCTTAGGTTAGTTAGGTTTAAGTAGTTCTAAGTTCTAGGGGGACTGATGACCTCAGAAGTTAAGGTCCATAGTGCTCAGAGCCATTTCAATAACTTTGTTGTTGCCCGATAAAGCGAACATATGCTGCGTGAGAAACATTATTAATCTGATTTCTAACCTACTTTGCAAGTGGTGGTATTGTTAGTAGCTGCAGTTTCAGAAAAAATTTGGAAATTTGTGGTAAGGTCTTATGGGACCAAACTGCTGAGGCCATCGGTCCCTAAGCTTACTCACTGCTTAATCTAACTTAAACTAACTAACGCTAAGGACGACACACACACACACACACACACACACACACACACACACACACTAGTCCGAGATGCACACTGTCAAGAGCGTACCGAACATTTCAGGCGTTAAGCCTCACCGCGGACAATGCAGTGGCCGACGGCCTTCACTTAACGCCGAGAGCAGCGCCTTTTGGCTACAGTTGTCAGTGCTGACAGACAAGCAACACTGCGTGAAATAACCGCAGGAGTCAATGTGGGACGTACGACGAATGTATCTGTTACGACAGTGCGTTGAAATTTGGCATTAATTGGCTATGGCACCGTACGACTGTCGCGAGTGCCATGCTAACAGCACGACAACGCTTGCAGCGCCTCTCCTGGGCTCGTGATCATATCGGTTGGGCGGTAGACAACTGGAAAACCGTGGCCTGATCAGATGAGTCACGATTTTAGTTGGTAAGACCTGTTGGTAGAGTTGGAATGTCGCGCAGCCCCTATGAAGCCATGGACTCGAATTATCAACAAAGTACTGTCCAAGTTGGTCCTGGCTCCATAATGGTAGGACTGTGTTTACATAGAATGGACGGGGTCTTCTGGTGCAACTGAACCGATCATTGACTAGAGATGGTTGTGTTCGGCTGCTTGGAGACCAGTTACAGCCTTTCAAGGAGATCATATTCCCAAACAATGCGCTATGTCAACGAACTACAATTGTTGGTGATTGGTTTGAAGACCATTCTGGAGAGTTCGAGTGAATGATTATCCACCCAGATCGCCCGACATGAATCCCATCGAACATTTATGGTACATAATGGAGAGATCAGTTCGTTTACGAAATCCAGCACTCGTAACACCTACACAATTATGGCTCTGGCTCTGAGCACTATGGGACTCAACTTCTGAGGTCATTAGTCCCCTAGAACTTAGAACTAGTTAAACCTAACTAACCTAAGGACATCACACACATCCATGCCCGAGGCAGGATTCGAACCTGCGACCGTAGCGGTCTCGCGGTTCCAGACTGCAGACCTAGAACCGCACGGCCACTTCGGCCGGCCTTTCACAATTATGGACGGCTCTAGAGGGAGCAGGGCTTAGTATTCCTGCAGGGGACTTCCAATGACTTGTTGAGTCCATGCGACGTAGACTTACTGCACTGTGCCCTGCAAAAGGAGGCCCGACGTTATATTAAGAGGTATCTCATGACTTTTGTCGCCTCAGAGTAT
The DNA here is from genome assembly GCF_023897955.1 of Schistocerca gregaria. Taxonomy (NCBI): domain Eukaryota; kingdom Metazoa; phylum Arthropoda; class Insecta; order Orthoptera; family Acrididae; genus Schistocerca; species Schistocerca gregaria. The sequence continues at coordinate 152,659,559 of NC_064921.1, read as the reverse complement.
GTAATGTACACTAACGGAGACAGTTTACATATGTGGACAATTTCAGTTGTAATTAATTAATGTATTTTGTTACCACCTGAACGTGCCGACCGGTGTGGCCGAGCGGTTCTAGGCGCTACAGTTTGGAATCGCGCGACCGCTACGGTCGCAGGTTCGATTCCTGCCTCGGGCATGGATGTGTGTGATGTCCTTAGGTTTAAGTAGTTCTAAGTTCTAGGGGACTGATGGATGACCTCAGAAGCTGAGTCCCATAGTGCTCAGAGTCATTTGAACCATTTTTGAACGACCTGAACGTGATTTGTAACAAGCCGAAACTAGTAATCGTAAAATTATATTTGCGATATTGACTATTCAGGGTTTTATTTTGAATTCACTGTTTTTGGTACCTCCATAGTGCCATGTAGCTGTGTTGCTGAGTTGATGCAGTTGTTTTAGGGCACTCGAGTTCTAGAGTACGTTTCCGGATATAGGTGTAATTCTTTAAGTTTGATCTGCCAAAAATTGCTGTACTTCAAACAATGCAAACACTGTGAGTACAGATTTTTTTTTATTATAAAACTAATTACCATACGAGTACCAAACTTGATAACACTAATTTAAGGGACATGGGGAAGAGAAATAATGCAGAATCAAAGCAACTGAAACACTTTTAATATGCTGCTACGTTACACCATACCATTACACACTGGTACCATTACTGCTAAAAAAGAGGCTGAATATGGCGCCCATTAGTGTCCATAAGAGTCTGAAAGCGCAGGATTACATTCCGCACAGCACAACGAAGCATGTCCGTAGGTACACTGGCTACCTCCCTTGATACACTGCGCTTCAGATCAGCACATGAGTGGACGTTTTCCTGGTAAACCCTGTGCTTCAGGTAGCCCCACAATGAGAAATCACAGGGAGTGAGATCAGATGATCGTGCCGGCCAGGCATTTGCAAACGATCGCTGATAGTTCGATTGTTTCAAAATGTGTTTGGGAGAAACAGGTGAACTTCACGAGTGATGTGCGGTGGGGCCCCATCTTGCATGAAAACTGTTGAATTCATTGCGTCTCTCTCCTGTAGGCCGGGTAATTAAATGCTGGCGAAGCATTTCGCAGTAACGCTGGCCAGTCACACTGCATGTCTTTGGTCCTTGAGCGGCAACCTGTTCAAAAATGTATGGGCCAATGATGAACGTAGCCGTGAAGCCATACCGTACGGTGACACGTTCGCCATACAGACGAACTTCATGCACAATGACGGGAGGTGAAGATCCCCACATTCGGCAGTTCTGTGTGCTCACGTCAGCTGTCAGAGATAAACGAGCTTCCTGTGTCCATACGATGGTCCAAGGTCAGTCCTCGTCAACTTCAATCCTTGCGGGAAAGTGGAGAGCGAAGTCAACACGTCGTTGTGTGTACTGTGGTGCAAGCTGCTGTACAATATGGACCTTGTACGGATACCATTTGAGAATGGTTCGAAGCACCTTCCGTACAGTGGACCACGGGATGTTTAATTATAGTGACAAGCTCACTGTCTGGCGATCGGAAATTGCGCGCAGCGTTGTCTGCCATAGCAACAGCGGTGTCACCGGTTGTCAGCCTCTTCCCGGAGCGACGCCCAGTTCTCCAGTTGGTTGGAACTTCTGCATCATGCTCCGCACAGGAGGTGGAGACAGAACACCCGTCCATAATCCTCTCAAAGTGCAGCTGCAGCATTACTGTTGTTTTGATACCAGAGCATCACCAATAATGCTCTGCTCATTTTGTCCAAGCTCACGTTGACACGTCAACAAGTGCACTGCGAATGGTCACGTGAGTGAGATTATGAATCCCGATGACTGATCGCGGCACCTGGTGGCCATAATTGGAACTGGACGGTGGCGCTGCGACGCATGAAAATCGTGCACCCCAACTCTGGACATTAATGCTACCAAGTTTGGTACTCGTACGGTAATTAGTTTCCGTTTTATGACATGTTAAATAGGGAAAGATAATTATAACTACCTGGTATGTCAACGTGGAGATGTTAAACAAAGATGGGGGAGGGGGGGCGGCAAGTGTTCCTCACCCAACCCTCTTCCTTCGCCCATTGAATTCGCGCCTAAACTGTGCACACTTTGCCAGCACCGTTCGTTCGTTCCCGGAGTAGACGCGTAGCTAATTGCAGGAAGCAATGTGATCGCGTAGCGGTGTAGGTAGGGCCCGAGTTCCGTCCTGCTGTAATTGAGGCTCGGTTTACCTGCACAGGCGACCTAAGCCCCGCAGATCGGATTCGGCGAGCCGCAGCGGTAAGCTCGTGGGATTTCCTCCCCTGCTGCTCCTTTCACTCTCAGGGCCGAGAACGGGCTATGTTTAACGTAAAGGGAGGATACCCCACGGGCGTGAAAGCATTTGACCGTACATGGCAAGATTGTCTGAACAAATCGTTGACGAGACGGAGTTTTTCCTGGAAGATGATGCCGGAGGTACGCCCTTGATTCTACATCTATGAAAGTGTGATGAAAAGTAATGCCTCCGAATTCCTTATTCTGTTCCTAACATCGGTTGAGGTATTAAATGTCATACATATCAATCGTATCACATTACCGCTTCACTGACTCTAGTTGCGACCATCCGCCACTGGAACGCTCCATATTCTAGAGCGTAACAGGCGGTGTGTAACGTAATCACGTCGGTGTACTGCGAGTCCCTCAGAAAACTGAAAGCAAGAATTCGAAGAGGGACACCCTCTCCGTCAGCATAGCAATGGCAGATCACGTATTAGCGCTGCGACATTTACAGCAATCCGTGCCTTGTGTTCACTTTCATCGATCACCCTCCATACAGTTCCGATTTGATCTGTTTCGATATTCATCTATTTCCAAAATTTAAAGACACCGTCGAGGAGTTCACTTAGATAATGGTGAAGCTGTGCAGGTTGTGGATCCGTCAACAAAGTCATTCTACTGTCATGGTGTCAACAAATTGGTCTCTCGTCGGGAGAAATGCGGTCGTCGCTAGGGTGACTGTGTTGAGAAATAAATATGTAGACATGAAGAATATTGATATGGAACGTTAATAACGTTTGTTTTATTTTAAAAGCTTTAAGAGTTTTAACATAAATTATTATGAGGCGTTACTTTTCAGCACACTTTCGTATACTGGGTGGTCCGTTATCGTGCCCGGGACAAATATCTCACGAAATAAGCGTCAAACGAAAAAACTACAAAGAACGAAACTTGTCTAGCTTGAAGGCGGAAACTAGATGCCGCTATGGTTGGCCCGCTAGATGGCGCTGCCATAGATCAAATGGATATCAATTGCTTTTTTTTTTAGATAGAAACCCCCCACTTTTTATTACATATTCGTGTAGTACGTAAAGCAATATGAATGTTTTAATTGGACCACTTATTTCGCTTTGTGATAGATGACCCTGTAGTAGTCACAAACATATGAATCACAATTTTAGACGAACAGTTGGTAACAGGTAGGTTTTTTAAATTACAATACAGAACGTAGGTACGTTTGAACATTTTATTTCGGTTGTTCCAATGTGACACATGTACCTTTGTGAACTTATCATTTCTGAGAAAGCATGCTGTTACAGCGTGATTACCTGTAAATACCACATTTATACAATAAATGCTCAAAATGACGTCCGTCAACCTCAGTGCATTTGGCAATACGTGTAACGACATTCCTCTCAACAGCGAGTAGTTCGCCTTCCGTAATGATCGCACATGCACTGACAATGCGCTGACGCATGTTGTCAAGCGCTGTCGGTGGATCACGATGGCAAATATCCTTCTACTTTCCCCACAAAAAGAAATGCGGGGACGTCAGATCCGGTGAACGTGCGGGCCATGGTATGGTGCTTCGACGACCAATCCACCTGCCATGAAATATGCTACTCAATACCGCTTCAACCGCACACGAACTGTGTGCCGGACATCCATCATGTTGGAAGTACATCACCATTCTGCCATGCATTGAAACATCTTGTAGTAACATCGGTAGAACATTACGTAGGAAATCAGCATACATTGCACCATTTAGATTGCCATCGATAAAATGGGGGCCAATTATCCTTCCTCCCATAATGCCACACCATACATTAGCCCACTCGTCGCTGATGTTCCACTTGTCGCAACCATCGTGGATTTTCTGTTGTCCAATAGTGCATATTATGCCGGTGCAATCGATGTTGATGTAGCATTCTCAACACCGACGTTTTTGAGATTCCCGATTCTCGCGGAATTTGTCTGCTACTGATGTGCGGATTAGCCGCGGCAGCAGCTAAAACACCTACTTCGTCATCATCATTTGTTGCAGGTCGTGGTTGACGTTTCACACGTGGCTGAACACTTCCTGTTTCTTAAAAAACGTAGCTATCCGGCGAACAGTTCGGACACTTGGATGATGTCGTCCAGGATACCGAGCAGCATACATAGCACACGCCCGTTGGGCATTTTGATCACAATAGCCTTACATCAACACGATATCGACCTTTTCGCAGTTGGTAAACGGTTCAATTTAACACGGATAATGAATCACGAAGCAAATACCGTCCGCACTGGCGGAATGTTACGTGATACCACGTACTTATACGTTGGTTGGTTGGTTGGTTGGTTGGTTGGTTTGTGGGGGTTAAAGGGACCAGACTGCCACGGTCATCGGTCCCTTGTACTTATACGTTTGTGACTATTACAGCGCCATCTATCACAAAGCGGAAAAAGATGTCCAACAAAAACATTCATATTTCTTTACGTACTACACGAATATGTATTAAAAAATGTTCGTTCCTATTTTAAAAAACGCAGTTGATATCCGTTTGGCCTATGGCAGCGCCATCTAGCGGACCAACCATAGTGCCATCTGGTTTCCCCCTTCATGCTAGACGAGTTTCGTTCTTTGTAATTTTTTCGTTTGACGCTTATTTCGTGAGATATTTGGCCCGGTCACTATCAGTGGACCACCCTGTATATAGTGGGTGCTTCAAAATCGTTGCGACAAACATGTATGGGTAAAAAAAAGTCTTTGCGACAAACGTGTAGGGGTGATAGATCACTTCATGGGGAACGGCTTTTTTTAAAGTGTTCGTTGGCAGTTCCCGGCGACGCCAGGCGTCGTTCTACACTAGTTGTGCTTCTGAGAGGCAACAGGGTGTAGGCGTCTGCGCTTTTTGTATGCAGTGCGTGTTGTCTATCACCCACTCATCTGCAGTAGACCGCGCAAAATTCAAGTTCCCGATTCAGTTCTAAAATATCTTTCTCCCCTTACGGTCTTCTTGTTGATAATTAGTCTTATCGCTTTATTGGGACTCTGAGGCCAGGTTGCTTAAACCAAAACAAGAAACAAATTCTAGTAACACCAAAACAAGAAACAAATTGTAGTAAACGTACGGTCTAAAACGTATACTTCAAGAGTTAACCAGCACTGGTTCAACTTCACTAATGTGAAACACTTCTCTTATGCTGATCAAGTGCTCATAGCTCTTAAGGTATGCATTTTACAGCCCATGTTTACCAGACAGTTTCTTTTATTGTTTTAGCGTAAGAAATCGGTACTCGAAATTTGTAGGGGGATTCCGGTTACATCCTGTATAAGCGGACCAGAGACGAATTGGGGAATCATTATCTCCAAATTCGCTTCATAAAAGACCAAACATGACTCTCACGTGGCAGTTTATGGACTGGTACACATTTGCACTGTACAGACAGTAATAAGTACTATACGCAGATACTAACCGCTCATTTATCTAATGACGTGTAGCACAGCTCGTTAGGGACTCATACTAAAAAAAAAAAAAAAATTAAAAAATTCAAATGTGTGTGAAATCTTATGGGACTTAACTGCTAAGGTCATCAGTCCCTAACCTTACACACAACGTAACCTAAATTATCATAAGGACACACACACACACACACACACACACACACACACACACACACACACACACACACCCGTGCCCGAGGGAGGACTCGAACCTCCGCCGGGACCAGCCGGATTCATTCTAGTGACGATACTCGTCGTAAATGAGGAAATGTAATGACATAAGCGACTCTGACAAAAGTACAGATTGTTATGCGGCGACCCCTGGGAACGAGCATCTCTGAATCAGTGAGGCTGGCCGACTGTTTTCCTGCTACTGTTGTGAACATTTATGGAAAGTGATGGAAAGTGGTTGAAGGACAGTGAGACCGCCAGTTGGTAACAAGCTGGTGGACGCCCTTTCATCACAGAGTATGGACGCCAGAGGCTCATCCGCTCTGTAGAGCATGATAACGGCGGTGTGTGGTGGATCTGTCGATGAAACATCGATATATCAATATTTTCCAAAAAATGTTGATATATATCGGTGATTGTTTGCACCGATATATAGATATCAAAATGACAGTGACGGGTGCCCATGTTTTTACTTTAATTTTTTTTCGCAATTTTCGGTAAATATATCAAACTCTCCTTTTGAAACTGTACTAGAACGTAATTTTACTCTCACTGTGAGAAGGAGTCTTATTATTTTTTAGCTCCCATCACGTCCAGTCTTTCTCTTTGAGTGTGCGAAGCAAGTATAGGTAGGACAAATAAGTATCTCGGTTGCACTAGTGGTAGCGGTGTGATTAGAATAACAAGATTCACGACGTGGAGAAATAGTCCACCAGTTGCGTTAAAAAGAAATTAGTGGGCTGTTTCTGCACATGGGCATTCTTCAGAAACAGCTGCTGAAAACCATGACCGTAAGCCAAATGACAAGATTGGTTTTTGCGGTGTGTGGAGACGTCTGAGGGGATATGCTAACGTAATCAGCGCTCGGCACTACCGAAAGAAACTGCAATGTTTGATTTCATCACGGAAGTTTGACACTACAGCTGCTAAGTCACTGGCGTTTGCAGAAATGAAGAAAACAGAGAACTCGACATGTAGTGTTCCAGACACATCAGATATGTGACGAAACCGAATGCGGATCCATCGGACACCTACCTTGGCAGTTACTTTCAGGTACCACTGTAGGCAAATTTGTTATCGCCTAGCGTGAACGTGCATCATTTTCCTTTCAATTCTTGCGCTAAGGGAGATAGGCAGACAGCTAGCTTGTTGATGTACAGAATATCTAATAATAAATCAATATTTAGATATACAGATCTAAAACAGGTAGTATATTTACAATACGCAGCCGATATTTGTATAAGCTGGCGTGTCGATATTGTTTCGTATATACATCGATACCTCTTTTAGATATATCGAGTGCTAATAAAGATAATTTTTATATCGGATTCCCGTTATATATATATATATATATATATATATATATATATATATATATATATATATATATATATATATATTTTCAACGGTCCTGACGTCAGAGTGTTTCAGAGCAGACAGTTAAGCGCACTCTTTTCACGTTTCGCTAGCACGAGTCGCTGGCATTGTCAAAGCCTCACCCTCCATAACTGTCGGCGCTGGCTGGAGTTTGGCTTCGCCGGCAATGGAGCGTGAAGCTTTGATATTGCCACCTACACGTGCTTGCGAAACGTCAGAAAAAATGTCAAACAAGCTTCAGCAGAAGAAACCGAGACAGAAGCCAACAGACAACTTGTGAAGTATTGAAGTTAGAATCTGAGTATATGTCTTAGGGCAGCGTCACTCAGGGCACACAAATTACAAAACTAAGCTCATTCATTGATTGAGAATCGGAGCACGTAGTGACTGTCAACAAATGTAACATATAATTTTAAAATTTTGCGTGATTTTTTCTCCCTGATACCCCCCCACAACATAATGCCTAGAAAAAGTTACTTACTACATTTTCCCTGCTCATTTCTCAAAGCTTCAACATCAGCCATCGCGTTTTGACTTACTACTTTTGCAATACATTTTGGACGCACAGTCTACACAATGTACCGGGTGGTTATAATTGAAGTGCAGCTACCGATCGAGATCCAGTGTGGGCTGCAATTATCGTATGGCAGCGAAACTTAGTAGGTACACTGTGGTGACAAAACTCATGCGATATCTCGTAATATCGCGTCTGACCTCTCTTTGCCCGGTGTAGTGCAACGACTCGACGTCGCATGAACTCAACGAGTCGTTGCAAGTTCCCTGCAGAAATAATGAGCCATGCTGCCTCTATGACCGTCCACAGTTTCCAAATTGTTGCCGGGTGCACGAAATTGTGCACGAACTGACCTCTCAATTGTGTCCTATAAATTATCGGTGGGATTCATATCAGGCGACCTTTATCAAAGTCGGAAACGTTATGGCACGCATTTCTCTTCCTCACAAGCGACTTCTAATCAAGCTGCGGAGCTATGGGGTATCGTCTCAGTTGTGCGACTGGATTCGTGATTTCCTGTCAGGAAGGTCGCAGTTCGTAGTAATAGACGGCAAATCATCGAGTAAAACTGAAGGGATATCAGGTGTTTCCCAGGGAAGCGTCCTGGGACCTCTGCTGTTCCTGATCTATATAAATGACCTGGATGACAATCTGAGCAGTTCTCTTACGTTGTTCGCAGATGATGCTGTAATTTACCGTCTAGTAAGGTCATCCGAAGACCAGTATCAGTTGCAAAGCGATTTAGAAAAGATTGCTGTATGGTGTGTCAGGTGGCAGTTGACGCTAAGTTACGAAAAGTGTGAGATCATCCACATGAGTTCCAAAAGAAATCCGTTGGAATTCGATTACTCGATAAATAGTACAATTCTCAAGGCTGTCAATTCAACTAAGTACCTGGGTGTTAAAATTACGAACAACTTCAGTTGGAAGGACCACATAGATAATATTGTCGGGAAGGCGAGCCAAAGGTTGCGTTTCATTGGCAGGACACTTAGAAGATGCAACAAGTCCACTAAAGAGACAGCTTACACTACACTCGTTCGTCCTCTGTTAGAATATTGCTGCGCGGTGTGGGATCCTTACCAGGTGGGATTGACGGAGGACATCGAAAGGGTGCAAAAAAGGGCAGCTCGTTTTGTATTATCACGTTATAGGGGAGAGAGTGTGGCAGATATGATACACGAGTTGGGATGGAAGTCATTACAGCATAGACGTTTTTCGTCGCGGCGAGACCTTTTTACGAAATTTCAGTCACCAACTTTCTCTTCCGAATGCGAAAATATTTTGTTGAGCCCAACCTACATAGGTAGGAATGAGCATCAAAATAAAATAAGAGAAATCAGAGCTCGAACAGAAATGTTTAGGTGTTCGTTTTTCCCGCTCGCTGTTCGGGAGTGGAATAGTAGAGAGATAGTATGATTGTGGTTCGATGAACCCTCTGCCAAGCACTTAAATGTGAATTGCAGAGTAGTCATGTAGATGTAGATCACAACAACGTTCCACCAGGCAACGCCGGTCAACTGCTGTTTGTGTATGAGAAATCGGTTGGAAACTTTCGTCATGTCAGCATGTTGTAGGTGTCGCCACCGGCGCCAGCCTTGTGTGAATGCTCTGAAGAGCTAATAATTTGCATATCACAGCATCATCTTCCTGTGGTTAAACTTTCGCGTCTGTATCACGTCATCTTCGTGGTGTAGCAATTTTAATGGTCATTACTGTATTTTGTACATGGGAGTTCGATTCTTCAAAGAATCGGGAGTGGGGATTACTGGTTGAGAACTAAATAAAGAGAGATGTTAACTAAATGGTGTTTGCAAGTAGCTATTACAAGTGAAATCCGGTAAGTCTTGAAAAATTATATTAAAGAAATGCGAAAGAGTCCAATCTATCAATCATTCATTTAAACAACTGCCCATATCAACAATGTAACAGGTTCTAGCTAATTGTGGAGTCGTAGTTGCTGAGTTTAGCGCACCAGTATGCTGTGGAATGCCAGCCTGTTCTGACGCCGACCAATGCAGACGGCGACATTAAGCAAAGTGAATCTGGCTGTCTGCAGCGTCGAGCAGCAGTTGGAGTTCCTCTCACCAGACGAGGCCGCGCTATAGGACGCCCCACAGTGGAGGCTGGCAGACAAGGGTACGGCGCTAATCTGCCCAGAAATCGCTTCGCCCCTACTATTACCGTGCCATCCCATTAGCGCAGGCGGAATCTGCTCGCACGCGTTAGCAGGCTACAGCCTTTGGAACTGCTCAGCATTCATCCTAGCGTTGCGCGTCCAATGTCTGACCTACATAGCTTTGCAGGAGCACAATGGACTGTGAATGGCACGTTTGTCGCACGTTACTCAACACCCATTCGATACCGACACGGTCTCGTTCACGGAAACCAAGCAGCTCCGTAAGAAACTCCCTCTCGCTCGTCCTGTGTGATGCCGTGGTGTCGCAATAAAACATGGTTTCACGACTTTCTGTCCTCCACCTACTGAAGTTTTTCTGCATTTTGGACTTGGTGTAGGTAAATTTCCATTGCTGTAGTCGTCGATACGGATGTTTATAGAAGCTCTCGATACTAACTTACATCTGAATTACACGATACATTTGATCACATACACTGACGAGCCAAAACATTATGACCACTTGTAACTAACCTGTTTCTACGGGTTTTACGTTATTATTGGGAACGTAAATACTTATTGCTTGTGAAGTTAACGTGAGAAGATTAGGGTCGCCACCGACTCTAACCATACAACTAATAGCAGGTTTGGTCGAGTCGGAAAATAAATTAACTTCATCACAGACCAAAAACTCACAAAAGTGCATACATTGTGATGTCGCTCACAGCGGATACAATGTAATTAATAGTATTGGCCGTGCACTGTTCACGACAATCAAACATTTAAAATAAAATAGAAAATGATATCAGGTGTTCCCCAGGGAAGCGTCCTGGGACCTCTGCTGTTCCTGATCTATATAAATGACCTGCGTGACAATCTGAGCAGTTCTCTTAGATTGTTCGCAGATGATGCTGTAATTTACCGTCTTGTAAGGTCATCCGAAGACCAGTATCAGTTGCAAAGCGATTTAGAAAAGATTGCTGTATGGTGTGGCAGGTGGCAGTTGACGCTAAATAACGAAAAGTGTGAGATCATCCACATGAGTTCCAAAAGAAATCCGTTGGTATTCGATTACTCGATAAATAGTACAATTCTCAAGGCTGTCAATTCAACTGAGTACCTGGGTGTTAAAATTACGAACAACTTCAGTTGGAAGGACCACATAGATAATATTGTCGGGAAGGCGAGCCAAAGGTTGCGTTTCGTTGGCAGGACACTTAGAAGATGCAACAAGTCCACTAAAGAGACAGCTTACACTACACTCGTTCGTCCTCTGTTAGAATATTGCTGCGCGGTGTGGGATCCTTACCAGGTGGGATTGACGGAGGACATCGAAAGGGTGCAAAAAAGGGCAGCTCGTTTTGTATTATCACGTTATAGGGGAGAGAGTGTGGCAGATATGATAGACGAGTTGGGATGGAAGTCATTACAGCATAGACGTTTTTCGTCGCGGCGAGACCTTTTTACGAAATTTCAGTCACCAACTTTCTCTTCCGAATGCGAAAGTGTTTTGTTGAGCCCAACCTACATAGGTAGGAATGATCATCAAAATAAAATAAGAGAAATCAGAGCTCGAACAGAAAGGTTTAGGTGTTCGTTTTTCCCGCTCGCTGTTCGGGAGTGGAATAGTAGAGAGATAGTATGATTGTGGTTCGATGAACCCTCTGCCAAGCACTTAAATGTGAATTGCAGAGTAGTCATGTAGATGTAGAACACTGCATAAGATAAGCTCCCAACAACACACCTGAAAATAAGACTTAATCTGAAGCATTTGTTATAAAATACAAGGGGAGACTAATCACTGGACCTGTGCGTAAGGAAACGCGTTGGTTGTGCTAACGAGAAAGCTACGAGGTGAGTGGCTTAGGTGCAAAAACGTAATCTCGGAACACAAGAGAAAATTGTAGATAAAATTTTATTCCTAAGATAAGGATGTGAGGCATGTACACAATTCCTGATAACATTAATTCCTAAAACATTAAAGAAAAGCGTCGATTTGTTCACCGCTATAATCTACAACTAAAATCATTGGTGTGAATCATTCATACAACTGCTGTTGCCTGATAACTGATCGCAATAACTCGTGCAACGGTACACGTTTCGCAGTACACCCGCGTGCCCACGTGGTTTGTGGAGACGCAATTTCCAGGTATCGTGGCAACATTATCACATCACACAATCATGAACAGTTAACATTCTTTAAAACAAACATGAGACCGGACAGTTAGTGATGACGGTAGCCCAACAAAACTTTAATGTTCAACCACGTGGTCGGCTCCCCACGGACGAAAGGTACATCAAGCAAGGAAAATTTACGAGAAGGCAAAGCTATTAATATTTAGAAAAATGAAAGCTTATACAGGCACAGCTGAAAGCAAATAGACATTCATATACAAGCGAGTGCTCACTTCTTATCGACACCTTTGTGTGGCGCTCTTCCGGTAGATCCAAGTCTGCCGCCGGTACGGGAAACGTCCACAGCTGTACTCCAGTCGAAGAAGGGTGTGTTAGACTGACCGCGTGGCGCGCTGTTACTTGGCGAGAGGAAAGCTCTTAGCTGTTGGTCTCGCTTTTCAACTTTGAAAGATTGCGTTGCCTTGTCACAACGAGAAATGCAAAACTTTGGCAGATTTTTGTTTAGTAAATTTCTATAGTAGACTTGCATAACAAAATACTGCGTGAGCTACATTGTCATAGAAATGCAACATCTAATATGAGAACCTATGATGCAATAGCATCAACTATTACTGCCACGAGTTTTGAAGGAGATAAAAGTGACATTTATGCTATTGCATGTAGGTCGAAATTTTTATTATGAAGACGTTCTCAATATTTGTTGAACATTTGAACTGTTTATTAATATTCAGTCATTTTAGTGCCAAATAACTGTTGGACGTTTATAATGCCAAATGGTACTGTTATTTGACTGATATATCTGAGTTTGTGAAATGTTATGTTAAGTATACCTAATTTCCAAAAAGTAATGTGTTAGCAGCAATGGAAACCAAAACCGTATTAGTGAACATCTATTCTACGCAGATCTTCAGTAGAAATAAAGCATTATTAATAATCAGAACATCAAATGTGACATACATGTATATTTTATTCTAGAAAAGTGTCAGAACTATAAATAATCAGCAGCTATTATGTGTGATGAAGACACTAAAAGTGACGTAATTAAAACAAAGGGCAGTTCAAAAATGGCTCTGAGCACTATGGGAATCGAACCCGGAAACCCGGGCGTGGGAAGCGAGAACGCTACCGCACGACCACGAGATGGGGGCAAAGGGCAGTTCTTTGGCGTTAATATTAGAAATGACTACAACACCAGTTCATCCTGGTGCACTGATAAATTTATCTTCGGTTTTCGTGATTCATGGAAAACCTGAGATTTTGCATTGTGTCACTTTAATAGCAAGAGTGCGGTGTGAGTAACGAAAATTCGTGACTGAAATTATCGCATTGCCAGGTTTTGGCCGTTTTATTTCCAAATGTGACACGGTTCCGCGTACTACAAGCAGTGGTGCACGCTAGTAAAGAGAAGGGGCCAGGCGGTTCTTGTGCCTGAGGGGCGAATGAGATGAATGAATCCTTTGACACGCGCGGCATCTGGCAGTGTCTGCTTCGGCTGGTCGCCAAAGTACTCTTTGATGCTCTCCTGGTGCTTCCCAGTGACACGCGTACTAGCGTCTCTTGTTCTGGAGTACAGCCAATTTCTTACTCGCTGCCTCCACGCCAAAGGTTGAACCGAGCGAGGTGGCGCAGTGGTTAGCACACTGGACTCGCATTCGGGAGAACGCCGGTTCGATCCCGCGTCCGGCCATCCCGATTTAGGTTTTCCGTGGTTTCCTAAATCGCTGCAGGCACCTGACGGGATGGTTCCTTTGAAAGGGCACGGCCGACTTCCTCCCCCATCCTTCCCTGATCCACTGAGACTGATGACCTCTCTGTTTGGTCTCTTCCCCTAAACAAGCCCCCCCCCCCCCCCCCCCCAAAGGTTGAAATTAAAGAATTTCTCTATCTGCCTGTGTAACGTCGCTTTTCTCAAACGCCATCATGGATCAAGGCAATCAAACGAATACATTTGGAAAACTTTTGAAGGCTTATTAAGGGAAATACACTACCGAACATTAAAATTGCCACACCACGAAGATGACGTTCTACAGACGCGATATTTAACCGACAGGAAGAAAATGCTGTGATATGCAAATGATTAGCTTTTCAGAGCATTCACACAAGTCTGGCGCTGGTGGCGACTCCTACAACGGGCTGACACGAGGAAAGTTTCCAACCGATTTCTCATACACAAACAGCAGTTGATCGGCGTTACCTGGTGAGACGTTGTTGTGATGCCTCGTGTATGGAGGAGAAATGCGTAGCATCACGTTTCCGACTTTGATGAAGGTCGGATTGTAGCCCATCGCGATTGCGGTTTATCGTATCGCGACATTGCTGCTCGCGTTGGTCGAGATCCAATGACTGTTAGCAGAATATGGAATCGGTGGGTTCAGGAGGGTAATACAGAAGGCCGTGCTGGTTCCCAACGCCCTCGTATCACTAGCAGTCCAGATAAGAGGGATCTTATCCGCACGGCTGTAACGGATCGTGCAGCCACGTCTCGATTCCTGAATCAACAGATGGGGACGTTTGCAAGACAACAACCATCTGCACGAACAGTTCGACGACGTTTGCAGCAGCATGGACTATCAGCTCGGAGACCATGGCTGCGATTATCCTCGACGCTGCATCACAGACAGGGGCGCCTGCGACGGTGTGCTCAAGGACGACCTGGGTGCACGAATGGCAAAACGTCATTTTTTCGGATGAATCCAGGTTCTGTTTACAGCATCATGATGGTCGCATCCGTGTTTGGCGACATCGCGGTGAACGCACATTGAAAGCGTGTATTCGTCATCGCTATACAGGCATATCACTCGCCGTGATGGTACGGGGTGCCATTGGCATACGTCTCGGTCACCTCTTGTTCGCATTGACAGCACTTTGAACAGTGGACGCTACATTTCAGATGTTTTACGACCCGGCTCTACCCTTCTTTCGATCCCTGCGAAACCCTACATTTCAGCAGGTTAATGCACGACCGCATGTTGCAGGTCCTGTACGAGCGTTTCTGAATACCGAAAATATTTGACTGCTGCCCTGGCCAGCACATTCTCTAGATCTCTCACGAATTGAAAATGTCTGGTCAATGGTGGCCGAGCAACTGGATCGTCACAATACGCCAGTCACTACTCTTGATGAACTGTGGTATCGTGTTGAAGCTGCATGGGCAGCTGTACCTGTATACGCCATCCAAGCTCTATGTGACTCAATGCACAGGCTTATCAAGGCCGTTATTACGGCCAGAGGTGGTTGTTCTGGGTACTGATTTCTCAGGATCTATGCACCCAAATTGCGTGAAAATGTAATCACATGTCAGTTCTAGTGTAATACGTTTGTCCAATGAATACCCGTTTATCATCTGCGTTTCTTCTTGGATGTAGAAATTTTAGTGGCCAGTAGTGTACTATCATATGAGGCTATTCGTGAGTGGACGGCCACAACTGGAATCGTTAAATTCGTTCTAATACCTAGCTGCAGTAGCGTGTAGCGATATGAAATTAAAGGATCACATAGGTTCAATCGCAGGTAAAGCACGAGGCAGGTTTCAGTGTATTGACTAATTATAGGTGTATTTAAGCAGTAATTCTTCCCGTGCCCCACACAATAATAAAATAGAAAGTAGTCATAATACGTGGCTGTTACACAGGGTGAAGCAAAAGTCGCCACTCTGACTTCGCAGCGCGAATCTCACGTACTAGCAATACAAAAATGTATCTCACAAAATTTCGTCCTCCGCATATTTCTGGCAATAAATGGACATTAAGGATTGGCAGCGTGGCAACACTGTAGTCATATGTACTTTAAGTACTTCTCTCACCGAAGGACAGTGGTGTTGTGCAGTTGGTGCAATGGATAGCGTTTTGGGTTAGCATGCGGGAGGTTAAGGGTTCGATTCTGGATCGAGACGTATTTGTTTTTATTTGCTAAACGTAGTCTAAAAAATGACTCTGAGCACTATGGGACTTAACATCTTAGGTCATCAGTCCCCTAGAACTTAGAACTACTTAAACGTAACTAACCTAAGGACATCGCACACATCCATGCCCGAGGCAGGATTCGAACCTGCGACCGTAGCAATCGCGCGGCTCCGGACTGAGCGCCTAGAACCGCGAGACCGCCGCTGCCGGCAAACGTAGTCTGGTGTCTCTATCGTCATATAGCGATTATAGTGAGTCTTCTAAAAAACATTTGCACTTCCATATAACGAACGTGAAAATGGAAGCACAATCTTTTTCAGTGGTCAGCTTTCAAAGAAGCCTTTTGTACATTGTGGACGCGAAGTGTTTCACACGACTACATCTAATAGATTCCAAACGTGGTTTCTTTGTATCCTCCCACAATGGTCCCATTGAGTAGCACCAGCTATTATTCTTGCCGCATTCATATTCACTAAATTTCGTTTGGCCTTACGTCACAAGTAGGGCTAGCAACGTGATTTGGAAATAATTTCCAAACATATACTATGAAAATGTCGGGTAAATGTGGCTTAATGGTCGAGCGGTTCTTGGCGCTTCAGTCCTGAACCACGCGGCTGGTACGGCCACAGGTTCGAATCCTGCCTCGGGCATGGATGTGTGTGATGTCCTTAGCTTAGTTAGGTTCAAATTGTTTCTAAGTCTAGGGGACTGATGACCTCAGCTGTTAGGTCCCATAGTGCTTAGAGCCATTTGAACCATGTGGCTTAAGGGGGGTAGGACGTCAAACGGTCCGACTTGGAGCAGGAGAGGCATCACAGGACATTTTAATTTCCTGTGTCTATACTTTCACAAATAAATTCATAAAATTTTGTCAGTATCACCAGGAAGGATTCAGGGTTCACACTCATTGCAGTGGAAGTTCGAAAACGTAACAAAATTTTTTTTTTACGTGCGAAATTTCATCATTTTTTCACTTACTAACAGCTGTATTTGTTGCTATAGGTACACTTTTCCTCATAAGTTAGAGAGTTTCTTCGATGAATTTTACACAGCTTACATACCATACTTACAGGTGTATGAGACTCTAGAATTTATTTAATTTATGAAAAGTCGAATGAGCTGTTGTATTTTCAAATTCATGTTTAGAAAAAACACAAATTTCGTAGTTAATTACCTCAATTTTTACCACATTTTTTAATAGATATGGAAAATTCTAGAGTTTCATAAACCTTTAAGTATGGTTTGTATGCTGTGCACAATTCATCGAAGAACCTCTCTTACTTATGAAGAAAAGTGTACCTATAGCAACAAATACTGCCATTAGTAAGTGAAAAAATGATGAAATTTCACATGTAAAAAAAATATTTCGTTATGTTTTCGAACTTCCACTGCTATGACTGTAAATTCTGAATCCTTCCTGGTCATGCTGACAAAGTTTTATGAATTTGTTTGTAAAAGTATAGACATTGGAAATTAAAATGTCCTGTGGTGTCTCTCCTGCTCCAAGTCAGCCCATTTGACGTCCTATCCCCCTTAAGAAACGGTGTATAGCACAGTATTATATGGCGGAATGAAACTGGCAAATAAAAACAAATAGCCCTCGACCCAGAATCGAACTCTTGACCTCCTGGATGCTAACCCAAAACGCTATCCACTGCACCAACTGCAAAAGACCTGTTATATGCTAACAGAGGTAATTACTATACACGTGACTACAGTGTTGCCAGACTGCCAATCTTTAACGTCCGCTTACTACCGGAAATATGCGCAGGACGAAATTTTGTTACATACGGTTTTGTATTGCTAGTATGTGAGAAATTGCTCCGCGAAGTTCGAGTGCGCCAATTGTTCTTAGCTCTGTATAACAACCATAGCATTCACCGTTGAGAATGGGTAAGTAAAGGAAATATGCCTTACTCTGTACCACTATTCTGTAAAAATACAGGGTGTTTCAAAATGAATATCCGGTTTTTAAGGCTTTAAGCAGTTTCTGTGTTCAACCTACAATTATAAATAACACATCAAACGAAAGAGCAATTCAAACCGTTTTGTTTGTGTACCTGTGCGCAAAGGGAAGCATATGGAACGACCAAGAGTGACAGAAGAATGTGTTCAAGGAGTGAGAGATTCTTTCAGGTGTAGCCCCAAGAAATTAGTTCGGAAGGCTAGTCGTGAATTAGCTGTTCCAGTGGCGTCCGTGTCGAGCCTTTTAAGGAGAAGCTTACAAGTATGTCCTTATTGTTTCCAGTTGTTACAAGTTCTAAAGCAGGTATAGTAAACCTGTCTTACCTACCGTCCTGTTTTGTGTCTCTGTTAGTAGTAAGAGTTTCTAACCACCCACACTTTCCACAGCAATGGCGATTTATAGAGTAGATAAGTTAAGGTTACTTTACAACATTTATAAAGTAGAGTTACAGCAAATCAAAGCATACAATAATAATTACTAACGAAAAACTTTAAATCAAATGTTTGTAGAATACTTAACGAGAATGTTTTAAAACCCCTGCCTCATACCGCCCACCATGAAAGATGGAACACCCAGCAGGGGGCGATGGGGGTCGGGTTGACTACCACTGCTCTGAAGCCTACAGACTAATGTTTAAGTCCCAACTCTGCAAATAAAGTGTTCCTGTATGACGATGAGGATTATTTGGATCGTGTAGTCTTCAGTGATGAATCGACATTTCTCCTATTTGTAGATGTGCGAACACAAATGACGTGCCCATCTGGGGATCAGCAAATCACCACGAGATGGTACAGCTGCGACGAGACTCCCCTAAAATTGCATGTATTCCTGACGAATCCCGGTGGAAAGTTTATCGGCCTTTCTTTCTCGGTGAAGCAACTGCAACTGGCGTTCCGAATCTTGATGCGGTAGGACTATGGCTTTTTCCTCAATTGAAAGAAGCTGAACGACAGAACTATAGTACGTGATTGATAAAGTGTTAAACGACGTTGTACGCGACCGTTGTATTGCCCGCAAGGGGCCGGCTGACAGGGTTTGTTTTACATGATGTCTACGTTCTCACACGATCTGACGCCATGCGACTTTTGCTTTTGGGAGTTCATGAAGTATCGCGTGTATGTGCTTCTGCTACCAGTTGATCTAGCCGACTTTACAAACAGCATTGTTGCAACAATTACTCCAACGCGTAATTAAGGTTTTGGGAAGGACTCGCCTATCCATTCGATGTGTAACGAATGGTACTCACATTGTCCAGTTTTAGGAAACACGTTTGAGTTGCTCTTGCATTTGATGTATTATTTATAATTCTAAGTTGAATGAAATGAAGTCTAAAAAGTACTAAAACACCTATATTCATTTTGAAACACCCTGCATAAAATTGCCGTTACAATTCCGTACTTTTGTTACATGGGAAGTATTCCATGACCTTCCATTGAAAAGCAGGTTACGTCACACTGTCGTGAATCGTCGACGTTGCGATCCATAGCCTATGACATTAACAATACACCTCTTCCACGCGAAAACCATCTCTGAAACGATGTTCGGCGCTCTTTCTTTGAAAAATTGAGATCCTAAATGTCCATCGTCTGCAATGTGCACCGCCGGTCAGTTATTTTTAATAAAATGCCCCGCTGCAGCATACTGAACACGAACATACACTCCACCGCTATGCGCGCCGTTATAATGGGGCGGAAATTAAAAACGGTGAGCTTGTATTGTTTTCTCCTACTGCGTCGTCTAACGCTTCCCGGAACTGCAAATAACAATGTACGTGCGGTAAGAAAGTAAATATCCGTCCACTCGTTCTCTTGTGTTTACCGTTGCACCTGAAGTTAAAAACCGGGTGAAAATCCGACAAAGTGTTGCGCTAAGTCGAGAGCATATTTCAGGGAAAATTGAACACTCTAGATTCAGGAAACAAACGAAGTTACACAAAGGAAAAAAAAAACAGTTTGTCTCTGTGAAATAGGGAATTAGGAAGCCAGGGATGTATTTCGCAACCAACAATACCATATTATTATTCATTGATTTCTCCTTACATCTAACCAGACTCCCTCTGTGAGCAGATGCTGCATTTTTTGAGGTACATGAACACCGTAATGATAGTTTGTGTAGTAATGAATATGTAAAACTTAAGAAATATCAGTCTTTTAACATTAAGCAATTACCTCATTACCTTCTTGTCAGTTTTGAGTAGTCACATTTAAGAGGAACGTACGGCAGCAGTGTAGAAGGAATGGATGAGAAAAATATGACAGGGCGGAGAAAGAGCGAGGGACAATAGGGTAAGATCAGCAGATGAGATGGGAGGAAGGAAAGAAAGGGACAAGAAAAGCTCATATAGTTTACAACGTGTTAGAGGCACAGACAGGTTCCCTGTTGGACAGGAAGGAAACAGCAGGGATGTGCTGAGAAGGCAGCTACGCCAGTAACCAATATATGTAATAAAAGTAAGCGTGCAATGTGCGTGCCCTAAAACTCAGAAACGAGTCCAGATACGATCAAGGGAGTTATATGGTGTGGTAGACCTCTATTCCGCATCCACGATGAAGGATCTCGTTTTTACCTAAAATGCGTGCTTTTCAAAATATAAGATGTGGGAACATTAGCTCTCTAGAAATCTCTAGAACATTCCAGAATATTCGAGAGCATTCCACAACATTCCAGAATGTTCCGGAATGTTCCACAATGATCCGCGATGTTCGAGAATGTTGGGGAATAGTCTGGAACATTCTGGAACATCCCATATCGTTGTGGAACATTCCAGAACACTCAAATGTTGTGGAACGTTCTGGAACATTGTGGACTATTCGGAGAGTTTTTGATATGTTCAGGAATTCGCCTCTGGTGGGGTACCCATTTATAGGTGTATACAAAGCAAGACCGGTCAGCGATTCGAATGTCAGTTTCTTTTCAGTGACGAAGGAAGAAACCGAAAAAGTAGTGCAGTGAGTGAATAAAAAAAGAATAGTGGATTGTGATTAGTCAAAGTGATACAGTGACTGAATATAAATCGCAAATGAAGTGTGAAATATGTGAAATGTGTACTTAGCGTATTTGTTAGTAAGAAGTTGATCGATTTATGTTGTAGGCTATGCCCAATGATAAAAAAGGGAGATCTTACCAGTTTAGAAGAGAGAAAACGAAACAGACAAAGAGAGCGAAGCACGTTTAACTTCCCAAATGAACGAGACTGAGTACCGTGAGAACTATACCAATCCGGACTGGCTTTTTGAAAGGGCAATTTTGGCACCTAAAAATAATATTGGCGATGATATCAACTTTAATATTAAAAAGAAAATTCCCTGTGAAGAGAGAGTATACAAGTCGATCGACACTATGTTAAACGTTGAAGAAAGTGTGGACTTTCCTATAGAATTTCTAAACTCTTTGCAAGTACAAGGAATGCTATTACACTGGCTTCGACTTAAAACTGGACCTCCGATCATACTATTCAGAAATCTGAACTCACCAAAACTAGGTAATGGAACAAGAATGATCGTCAAACAGCTATCGAATAACGTCATCCAAGCCGAACTTATGACTGGTAAATACAAAGGACGTGCACTGTTTATCCCCACAATACCAGTTATCACTACCGAACTGCCATTCCAGTTTAAAAGACTGCAATTTCCAATCAAGTTGGCCTACAGTTTTACAATAAACAAAGCGCAAGGACGGACGTTAAAATATTGCGACATCAACTTCAAAGACTCCTGCTTCCGCCAAGGTCAACTACATATAATAGCGAGTAGGAAATTCAAAAAAAATTGTACTTATGTATCCCGGAGAACAAAATGAAAAATGTTGTTTATAATCAAGTATTGTAAATAATTAAAATATGTTTTCAATCATTTTTGTACCTCTTATACATTAAAGTTAATTCTTTTATTCCAGTTACCGCGCAATCTCATGTCAACGCCCTGAGCAAAGCCGGGTACCCCAGCTAGTAACAGATAAAGCTCTAACCTATTTAATGCGGAGTGGTTTTTGGATAAGACGCAGGATATAGGGTAATTTGTTCCACGGTGGTCGTATAGATGAAACGGCGGAGGCAGTGGAGAAGATTTAGCTTTACGGGAAGGTGCAGCTAAGATGTTGGATTATCAGATCTGGTATTGCAGTTACAGAATCATCATAGGGATTTGACGCGTCAGGAGCGGTAGTAAGGTCACTAGCGAGTAATAAACCGATCCTGTAAATATAAGACCGATGACCGTTCCAGTCTGGTCTCTTTAATCCCACAAACCACTGTAAACACAAACAGAGGTCGTGAAAATCGCTCCGACTCTCCGTTCGCATCCAACACGACTGAAGAGATTTCGCCAGCTCTTTCTCACCGATTGTTGCCCATATTTATGTTATATGTAGATCTTGACCAAAAATAAAAGTGGCAGAACTGGGAGCTCCAGATGGCCAATTTCCTTAGAGAAAAAAGTATTTTTCGCGTGTACAAGTTGAGACACGAGCCATTTATGTTTAATGCTAATTTGTCGAAAACTGATACTCTTAGCCGGTGGCTGTGTACAAAATACAGGTGGACTCTTACAGAGAAGACAACAGCAACCAGCCATTTGTTACAATGCTATTTAAATATGTAAATAACACCGTCACCGATGTAAAATGTGTCGTAACGTGAACTGGCCGTCTGAAGATGAACCTTTCGGTTCAAAAACGGTAATTACGATATTTAAATAAATGAATAGTACTGTAAAAAGTGGCTGGTTGCAGTTGTCTTCTCTGTACGAGTCAACCGGCATTTATATTTAGTTGATGTCCATGCAGTGGCTTGCGCAGAGCAAAGAGTTCATAATGATTAACCATAGGGTCGTGGGTTGTAGTCACTATGCAAAACCCTATTTTTATTTTAAATTTTTACTTAAATTACACTACAAATAAACCGAAATAATACTCGGTATATTATATGGACATGAAAAGGAAAGCGAAAAGAAAATTTCGGATTACAAATAAATTTCCGAGATAGCATTCCTCTCAAGCGCATTCAGCTAGGACAACTCTGCGACGTCTGTTTTTACCGTCAGGTAAAGAATTTGATCAAAGAGGTTCAAAACTGCATTTATCTCGTCGAGAGAGAAAAAGAAATCGCATTCCTGGGAGACTGCATCTAAATATATTCTGTTGTAGACCAGTATTTAACTAAATGATGCGTTTCGCGTGGTTTGCTACCAAACTGTGTGGTAAGAGAGGACGTTTTATCAGTAGAAAATATTTTGTTGTTCCATAGAATCTGTAAAACAACCGTGTAACTGTAAAAATCCGGCATGTATAACGTGTGCAACAAGGCATGAAAATTACTGCTTCCTCGGTTTTTACGACGAATATCATCCCATCGAGTGTAAATCATCAACTGTAAAATATTTAAAGTATCTAATTTTATATACCAGTTTCTCATGTTCGCCTTATAATCCCTTCCTGGTAATTTATTTGCAATCCTAAATTTTCCTACGCCTTTTTTCGTACATTTAGTGAAAATATTAATAAAAACAATATATTGAGACTCATTTCGGTTTATTTACAATGTATGTGACTTAAAAAGTGGAATCAAAAATAGGTTTGTGCAAAGACACACCAACCGCTGACCCGTGACCCTCGGATTACCGATCTGCACTCTTCCCGCTGCACCAACCGCTGCTTGAAAACTCCGCTGAAATAAATGGCTCATGCCTCACCGGACCCATGCCAGAAATACCTTGGCCATTGGCAGTCCCCACTTCTGTCACTTTCATTTCTGACCAAGCCCCGCATACACCATAAATTTGGACGAAATTTGTGGTGACGAGTAGCCGCGGTCTCCTTGTGAATATAGGAAGGACCAAATAACTGAAAGCTGCACACGTATCATACGCAAGCGTTCATAGCTAGTTCCAGTCCTCTCGACTTTTCAATGTTTGCCCAGTGATGAACCATGATAGCAGGACTAAATACTGGACTATTTTTTGTTTAATTTTAGGACCAAATATTTTTTTCTACGTTTGTGGATTGCATTTAAACGGCATAGAGATTCCTTGCATACTGCAACAGTTTCATTTTACCAATTAAGAAGCTCATCTAGTATTATGTGAAGTTGTTACACTGTTCTTTTGGATCGATAACTGGCCATTACAACTGCTACACCACGAAGATGACGTGCTACAGACGCGAAATTTAACCGAAAGGAAGAAGATGCTGTGATATGCAAATGATTAGCTTTTCAGAGCACTCACACAAGGTTGGCGCCATTGGCGACACCTACAACGTGCTGACATGAGGAAAATTTCCAACCGATTTCTCATACACAAACAGCAGTTGACCGGCATTGCCTGGTGAAACGTTGTTGAGATGCCTCGTGTAAGGAGGAGAAGTGCGTACCATCACGTTTACGACTTTGATAACAGTCGGATTGTAGCCCATCGCGATTGCAGTTTATCGTATCGCGACATTGCTGCTCGCGTTGGTCGATATCCAATGACTGTTAGTAGAATATGGAATCGGTGGGTTCAGGAGGGTAATACGGAACGCCGTGCTGGATCCCAACGGCCTCGTATCAGTGGCAGTCGAGATGACAGGCATCTAATCCGCATGGCTGTAACGGATCGTGCAGCCACGTCTCGATCCCTGAGTCAACAGATGGGGACGTTTGCAAGACAACCATCTGCGCGAACAGTTGGACGACGTTTGCAGCAGCATGGACTACCAGCTCGGAGACCATGGCTGCGGCTACGCTTGACGCTGCATCTCAGACAGGAGCGCCTGCGATGGTGTACTCAACGACGAACCTGTGTGCACGATTGGAAAAACGTCACTTTTTCAGATGAATCCAGGTCCTGTTTGCAGCATCATGATGGTCGCTTCTGTGTTTGACGACATCGCGGTGAACGCCCATTGGAAGCGTGTATTCGTCATCGCCATACTGCCGCTTCACCCGCCGTGATGGTATGGGGTGCCATTGGTTACACCTCTCGGTCACCTCTTGTTCGCATTGCCGGCACTTTGAACAGTGGACGTTACATTTCAGATGTGTTACGACCCGTGGCTCTACCCCTCATTCGATCACAGCGAAACCTTACATTTCAGTCGGATAATGTACGACCGCATATTGCAGGTCCTGTAGGGGCCTTTCCGGATACAGAAAATGTTCGACTGCTGCCCTGGCCAGCACAGTCTCCAGATATCTGACCAATGGAAAACGTCTGGTCATTGGTGGCCGAGCAACTGGCTCGTCACAATACGCCAGTCACTACTCCTGATGAACTGTGGTATCGTGTTGAAGCTGAACGGGCAGCTGTACCTGTACACGCCATCCAAGCTCTGTTTGACTCAATGCCCGGGCGTACCACGGCCGTTATTACGGCCAGAGGTGGTTGTTCTGGGTACTGATTTCTCAGGATCTACGCACCCAAATTGCGTGAACATGTAATCACATGTCAGTTGTAGTGTAATATATTTGTCCAATGGATATCTGTTTATCATCTGCATTTCTTCTTGGTGTTGTAATTCTAATGGCCAGTAGTGTAGATACCATTTAGCAGCATCGGAACAACTGTTCCACTAAAATGCCCGCTGTTCAGCTTTCGGTTTGATATGAGAACGACCTGTGATATTTGGAGTTTTGTTAAAGACCTATGTTCTGTGCCCTTCGTGATACTGAACAAAGATCACTATTCGTACCTGATACAGTAGCAGCAGACCGACCCTAATTCCAGTTTCTGTCCTCACACGTGTTATTAGCATTTTTTCGTAAACTATATGGGTCACTGTAGCAGTCGCAAATCGGTAGAGATACAAACAGCATCAGAAGCAATAAATCTGTTTGTGTGACCTGGCCCCCTGGATCAACTTGGCCACTGAGCCCGTCCCATTGGCGCCAGACTCGTAACTGTTGAGCTCTCTCTCTCTCTCTCTCTCTCTCTCTCTCTCTCTCTCTCTCTCTGTCTCTGTCTCGGATACAGTTCTGTATCCTCGACTGATTCGAATCAGATTGTGTAACATGTAGGAAAAAGTAAACGCTGCCCGGCCGTAACAGCTTAAAGCATGTAAGCACACTAACAAGCAGAACAACTTTTATTCTGGCTATAAAAAGGGTCGATCAAATGAAAACAAGACACAGAAAAAAGTAAGTGAACGTTTATTGTTTCAAAAGTAATTGCCGCCGGCCGTTGTGGCCGAGCGGTTCTAGGCCCTACAGTCTGGAACCGCGCGACCGCTACGGTAGCAGGTTCGAATCCTGCCTCGGGCATGGATGTGAGTAATGTTCTTAGTTTACTTAGGTTTAAGTAGTTCTAAGTTCTAGGGGACTGATGACCTAAGATGTTAAGTCCCACAGTGCTCCAATTTGAACCATTTTTTGAAGTTATTGCCATACGTCTTAAAACATTAATCCCGCTGTGAGACAAGACGGTGAGTGCCTTCATGGGTTGCCTACGGAACTGTGATTGTACCCAGGCGTGCACGTCTTCTTCCGAAGCAAATCGACGGCCACAAATGTCTTACATAAGGGCTCCAAAAAAATGAAAATCGCACGGAGAGGTATCGACGCTGTATAGCGGTTGTAAGGGCTTCCGCAGCGCAGACGAAACAACCTTGGCAACATGTGGGCGGCCATTATCGAGCAACAGAATGATGCCGTCCGTCAACAGCCCAGGGCGTTTCGGCTTCATGGCATGCTTCAGTTAAAGCGATTCCGTATCCTGCCAACAGTCATTGGATCTCGACCAACGCAAGCAGGAATGTCGCGATACGATAAACCGCAGTCGCGATAGGCTACAATCCGACCTTCATCAAAGTCGGAAACGTGATGGTACGCATTTTTACTCCTTACACGAGGCATCACAACAACGTTTCACCAGGCAACGCTGGTCAACTGCTGTTTGTGTATGAGAAATCGGTTGGAGACGTTCCTCATGTCATCACGTTGTAGGTGTCGCCACCGGCGCCCACGTTGTGTGAATGTTCTGAAAAGCTAATCATTTGCATATCATAGCATGTTCTTCCTGTCGGTTAAGTTTCACGTCTTTAGCACGTCATCTTCGTGGTGTAGCAATTTGAATGGCCAGTAGTGTACTAAACACCTTTCTGAATAAATAATATCCAAAGTCAGACTTATTCACCAATGAATCGTGGTTTTAGATCGCTTAAAACGCGCATCACATCGATGAGAGGAAAAGCACGTTGCAGTTGTTCACGTAGGAGACAGTAAACGCTGCCGGGCTGTAACAGCTTAAAGTATGTAAGCACACTAACAAGCAGAATCACTTTTATTCTGGCTATAAAAAGGGGCGGTCAAATGAAGCTGTAAAATAGTAAGTTGAACAGGAATCACTATCTTATCAATTAACAGACTTGGTAAAACAAAATTGAATTATATGTGGGCCAGTTTCTGTTCGCACTAGTATTTTGGACTTCGTCAGTATACGAGTAAAACTAGCAGGTCCTGTGTAATATGTCAGTAATAACTACCGAAGTGAGATGGTCGCAATAGCGTGTACATTGGATTCAGTCATATTTTTTCAGATTGTTAAATCAGAAAGACAGCGTCCATATTCGTATTAATAGCACAAAAAGATCTACCCTGCATACTTTTGGAAATTGAAGTAATCTACTTTCCAAAGAAACACTGATCAGCCGGAAAATTGTGATCACCTATGTCTAATAGTCGGTATGTCCCTCTCTGGCACGGATAACAGCGGCCACGCTTCTTGGCACGGAAGTAATGAGGCCGTGGAAGGTCGTTGGAGGGAGTTGGTACATCTGCACATACAGGTCACCTAATTCCCTTAAATTCCGGGGAGGGGGGTGATGAGCTGTAACGCCACGTTCAGTCACATCCCAGATGTGTTCGATCGTGTTCAAATCTGGGGAACTAAGAGCCGGCGCATCAATTGGAAATCGCACTGCGATCCTCGAACCACACCATCACACTGTTGGCCATGTGACATGGCGCATTATCTTGTTGAAACATGGCACTGCCGCAGGGAAACATTATCGTCTTGAAGGGATGTGCGTGGTCTGCAGCAAGTGTACGGTACTGTGTGGCCGTCATGGTGCCTTGCACAAGCTCCACTGGACCCATGGATGCTTACGTGCATGTTCCCCAGAACGTCTATATCTACATCTACGTCTACATTTATACACCGCAAGCCACCCAACGGTGTGTGGCGGAGGGCACTTTACGTGCCACTGTCATTACCTCCCTTTTCTGTTCCAGTCGCGTATGGTTCGCGGGAAGAACGACTGCCGGGAAGCCTCCGTGCGCGCTCGAATCTCTCTGATTTTACATTCGTGATCTCCTCGGGAGGTACAAGTAGGGGGAAGCAATATATTCGATACCTCATCCAGAAACGCATCCTCTCAGAACCTGGACAGCAAGCTACACCGCGATGAAGAGCGCCTCTCTTGCAGTCTGCCACTTGAGTTTGCTAATCATCTCCGTAACGCTATCACGCTTACCAAATAACCCTGTGACGAAACGCGCCTCTCTTCTTTGGATCTTCTCTATCTCCTCTGTCAACCTGACATGGTACGGATCCCACACTGATAGCATACTCAAGTATAGGTCGAACGAGTGTTTTGTAAGCCACCTCCTTTGTTGCTGGACTACATTTTCTAAGGAGTCTCCCAGTTAATCTCAACCTGGTACCCGCCTAACCAACAATTAATTTTATGTCATCATTGCTCTTCAAATCATTCCGCACGCATACTCACAGACATTTTACAGAAGTAATTGCTACCAGTATTTGTTCCGCTTCCTATAATCATACAATAAAGGATCCTTCTTTCTATGTGTTCCCAATACATAACGGGGCCGGAGCCAACCTGTCTCCGTTACGCAGTACATGTTCAAAGAGCTGTTCTCCTGGAAAACGGCGGAGTCGCGCCCTCCCATCGGCATGATGAAGAAGGTATCGGGTTCACCAGACCATGATGCAACGCTCTGCCACTGCGCCAACGTCCAGTGCTGACGGTCACGTGCCCATTTCAGTCGTAGTTGCCAATGTCGTGGTGCTAACATCGGCACATGCATGGATTACCGGCTGCGGAGGCCCATCTTAGGAGTGTTCGGTGCACTGTGTATTGACACACAGTTGTACTCTGCCCAGCATTAAAATTTGATGTTAGTTCCTTCACAGTTCGCCACCTGTCCTGTTTCACCAGTCTCTCTAGCCTACGACATCCGACATCTGTAATGAGTGGTGGGCGCCGAACCCCACGTAGTTTGGGCATGGTTTCACCTTGGTTTCGCCACATGTTGAAGGCGAGAACTCGCCACAGCACTCCTCGAAAACCTCACAAGTCGTGCAGTTTCTGAAATGCTCGTGCCGAACCTACGAGCCATCACAACCTGCCCTCGCTCACACTGAGACAGATCAAGCGCTTTCTTGAATCTACACATGGACAGAACGCTCATTGATACTACCAGTACATGCGCCGTGCGTGTGTCTGACTAGCAATTATTCCTCGCCAGGTGACGTCACTGTAGCCTGGACGGATTTATGTCGATCGAACGTCGGTGGTCGTAATGTTCTGGCTCATCAGTGTATATTAAGTGGATGATATCAGTCTTTGGAAATGGTTCAAATGGCTCTGAGCACTATGGGACTTAACATCTATGGTCATCAGTCCCCTAGAACTTAGAACTACTTAAACCTAACTAACCTAAGGACATCACAGAACACCCAGCCATCACGAGGCAGAGAAAATCCTTGACCCCGCCGGGAATCGAACCCGGGCGTGGGAAGCGAGAACGCTACCGCACGACCTCTTGGAAATATAAGGAGCAATCTAATGAAAATAAGACAGATGGAAATAAGTAAGTAAACTGTTTATTACTGCAAAAGTAATAGCCATAGCTGTTATTACATTTATACAGTGCGAGACAAGATGGTGAATGCGTCGTCAGAAATGGTAGTGTGTGGAATCTTGATTGTCCTGGCCGTGCACCTTCTGACAATACCACCACTTGCAAAGTAGGTTAGAAATTAGATTAATAATGTTGCTCACGCAGCATGTGTTCGCTTTATCGGGCAACAATAAAGTTATTGACTGTGGATGGTATCGCCAGAATGGAAATAAGGAAGTCACTGTAAAAAAGTCATTAATTTTGGCACTTATCTTGAATGGATTCCCACGTAGAAGTTGTTATGGCTCATCTTGTTGATTCTAGGGCGATTCCACTTTGACTGCTAGAAGGTCCAGATCTGTATTTTAGCAATGTTTGAAGACCTAACAAATGCGTTTTTCAGGAAATTCTTAATGATCAGACAATCCCAGATCAGAACAATGGTATGGTAGAAATAATTTTTGACTTGGTGTTCACGATCCACATTTTTATTAAACTTCTTGTAGATTCACATATACTTCTTCTTAATTGTCACATCATCAGGAAAACAGTTTTGTATCAATCTTCATATATTTAATTTCCACTTTAACCAAACACAAGACTTGACTGTTCTTTTACAAAGCGAAATAACAACTTAACTTCTGCAAAGTGAAACAAAGACTGCCCTGTGCGCATTCGCGCCAAAACGGTTACAAGTAAGTCAAAGATTATGACAGTGTCACAGAAATTAATACACACAAGAACCATATCACTCTAATACATCGACACATCGAAGTACCTATACATTAATAAAACCAAAAATGTGAATATTGTCACAAAAATATGTCTGTTACTTCGTAGAAAAGTAGTACGATATTACTGGTATCGAGAACTGGGGTTGGAGTGCCGTAATGGTCACGTAAATAAAGAACCAGTTCAACCTCTTCATCTGAAGCAAGGCGACAGCCACGAACATCTTTCTTCAGGGTTCCAATAATATAGAAATTGCCCGTCCAAATATCCTCCATACAGTCCTGATCTCTGCCCCTGTGATTCCCTTATTTCTGGAGGCCTTTAGAAAGACTTTCATGGCTGTCGGTTTGCTCTGGACGAAGATATGCACACGCGAGTTGGCCGAGGCAAAAAAATTTCTATAAAGGCACTGACCATCTTGCCTCACAATGGGATGAACATATTAATAATTAAGGCAACTTATTTTAAAATAATAAACAATTTCTTCCATCCGCCTCGTTTTCATTTGGCTTCTACTTACACAATGAATGTCTGCATTTTGGTAAATTTTAATCGTGGTGCACGACATACGCTCAGTCTCATGGAATGATTTGTGTAAAAACATTGACAATTTTAGAATGTTGCCTCCACTTCGATAAATTTCTGCGGATGGTTACAAAATTTTTGCAACTAACCTAGGTATGTCCTCACAATTACTATAGAGATATGGGTGAATGGACACAGGACGGCCCGCTTGCTTACGTGGCCGGCGGTTGGACGTCCGCCGAGGTATTCCATTCTAGCGGCAGGATGAACGCGGCGCCGACCTTGGGCGGCATTCCTTAGCCCACCGCTGACGTCGGCTCCGGACTCGTTCCGTCCCGGGAAAGCCTGCGACCGCAACAGCTTCCCGGGACACCTGGGCGTTTGGCCGCGGTGTGGGGTCGACGGCCGCTTCGCACCGACCAACTCGTGCACCAGTTGCCAGACTTTCTCCCAGACGCCTCAAGGTCAGCGCTGTGGTGCACCCGAACGCTGGTACTTAACTGGGGGCCGCTGGTAAAATATCGATACATCATAGCGTGTAGGCTTTCACGGCCGGCATCGTCAGTAGTTAAAACTTCCGGGCTGAGAGGCCCTGGTCGAACAGTAGAACTTCTTCTCCCTGACGTTTCGTTGCCAGCTGCGGACAACATCTTCCGAGGCGAGTCTACGACTGGCTACCAAGCCGCGAAGGTCCTGTATATATAGAGCGGGTAGAGGGCATCACCACTCGTCACGTGATGTCAACAGTAAAACGTCAGGGAGAAGAAGTTCTACTGTTCGACCACGGCCTCTCAGCCCGGAAGTTTTAACTACTATCGATACATCGTTATTTTTTCCAAGAATATACAGATATATGTCGGTCATTTATCTATCCCCGATAAATCGATATCGAAATGGCAATATCGACGGCGGATATTTTTATTTTACATTGCATTTTTTTCGCAATTTTCGATAAATATTTGAAAATGTTTTTTCCGAATAGTGGTAGAACATAATTTTTCTTTCACTGTGTGAAGATGTCTTACTACTTTTTGAGCTTTCATCACGTCCAATCTTTCTTTTTGACAGTTTCAAGCAATTATATAGGGGGGGGGGGGGGGCAGGTCTGAATGGAATAACAAGATTTTCGATTTGAAGAAATGACATACCAGGTGCATTAAAAAGCAATTTTTAACGCAGGTATTGTGCCTTTTCGTCACGTCAGCATTCTTCAGAAACAGTTACAGAAAATGATGAACAAATATCTTGATGAGAAGATTGGTCTTTGCAGTGGGAGGAGACTGCTATGTTGCTGTCGTTGGCAGAAATGGAAAAAATAGGGAAGGCGACGTGAAGTGTTCCGGACAAATCCGAAATTTGACGAAACCGAACGAGGACCCATCGGACACCTATTATTATGCCATTACATGCAGTTACCATAGTGGGTATAGCGAAGCGTGAACATGCATCGTTTTCCTTTAAATTCGTTCTGTAAGGGGGGGTAGACAGGCTGCTTGCTTGTTGATGTACAGAACATCTAATAATATATCAGTACTTAACTATACAGCTCTAAAACCGGCTATACAATGTGCAGCCGATATTTTTATAGGCCAATACGTCCGTATTACTTCCTCCGCTGTATCTATATGTCGAATTTTTTGTTCGTTGTTCGAGGGCCGATAAAGATGTTTTTTCAATAGCGATATATCGGATTTCCGATACCTTTGGAGAAAGGAGAACCACTTGCATGAATATCAAGAGCTCTGATGGAAACCCAGTTCTAAGCAAAGAAGGGAAAGCAGAAAGGTGGAAGGAGTGTATAGAGGGTCTATACAGGTGTGATGTTCTTGAGGACAATTTTATGGAAATAGAAGACGAGGTAGATGAAGATGAAATGGGAGATATGATACTGCGTGAAGAGTTTGACAGAGCACTGAAAGACCTAAGTCGAAACAAGGCCCCGGGAGTAGACAACATTCCATTAGAACTACTGACAGCTTTGGGAGAGCCAGTCCTGACAAAACACTATCATCTGGTGAGCAAGATGTATGAGACAGGCGAAATTCCCTCAGACTTCAAGAAGAATGTAGTAATTCCAATCCCAAAGAAAGCAGGTGTTGACATGTTAAAATTACCGAACTATCAGTTTAATAAGTCACAGCTGCAAAATACTAAAGCAAATTCTTTACAGACGAATGGAAAAACTGGTAGAGGCTGGCCTCGGGAAAGATCAGTTTGGATTAAGCAGAAATGTTGGAACACGTGAGGCAAAACTGACCCTACGACTTATCTTAGAAGAAAGATTAAGGAAAGGCAAACCTACGTTTCTAACATTTGTAGACTTAGAGAAAGATTTTGACAATGTTGACTGGAATACTCTCTTTCAAATTCTGAAGGTGTCAGGAGTAAAATACAGGGAGCGAAAGGCTATTTACAATTTGTACAGAAACCAGATGGCAGTTATAAGAGTTGAGGGGCATGAAAGGGAAGCAGTGGTTCGGAAGGGAGTGAGACAGGGTTGTAGCCTCTCCCCGGTGCTATTCAATCTGTATATTGAGCAAGCAGTAAAGGAAACGAAAGAAAAGTTCGGAGTAGGAATTAAAATCCATGGAGAAGAAATAAAAACTTTGAGGTTTTCCGATGACACTATAATTCTGTCAGAGACAGCAAAGGACTTGGAAGAGCAGTTGAACGGAATGGACAGTATCTTGAAAGGAGGATATAAGATGAACATCAACAAAAGCAATACGAGTATAATGGAATGTAGTCGAATTAAGTCGTGTGATGCTGAGGGAATTAGATTAGGAAATGAGACACTTACAGTAGTAAAGGAACAAAATAACTGATGATGGTCGAAGTAGAGAGGATAGACTGACAATGGCAGGGAAAGCGTTTCTGAAGAAGAGAAATTTGTTAACATCGAGTATTGATTTAAATGTCAGGAAGTCGTTTCTGAAAGTATTTGTATGGAGTGTAGCCATGTATGGAAGTGAAGTATGGACGATAAATAGTTTAGACAAGAAGAGAATAGAAGCTTTCGAAATGTGGTGCTACAGAAGAATGCTGAAGATTAGATGTGTCGATCACATAACTAATGAGGAGGTATTGAATAGAACTGGGGAGGGTAAAAATCGAAGAGGGAGACCAAGAGATGAATACACTAAGCAAATTCAGAAGGATGTAGGTTGCAGTAGGTACTGGGACATGAAGAAGCTTGCACAGGATAGAGTAGCATGGAGAGCTGCATCAAACCAGTCTCAGGACTGAAGACAACAACAACATAAAATATCAACAGTCGTAGTACTTACGGCGTCAGGTACCTCTTATTCAGCGTCATTGTTGAAGAGCAACAATGCGTAACTATGAAACACGTTCGAAGTTCTCAGAAGCCGTGGTGTACACGGAAAGACGGGTAATATACAATATGTATAAGAACCAAGGAGAAGTAATAAGAGTTGAAAACCGTGGATGAAGTGCTTGGATTCGAAATCGGTTAATACATTGTACGAGAGTCGAAATGGAAGATACTGAGACCACCGATCGCGGAATAGTCTAGGAACTATCATCACGTAGAAGTGCAAAGGCATTAGTATCAGATGAGATACTTCCTCTTCTAGCAGCAGTTGATCGTAGATCGCTGGAGCAAGGAAGGGTATCAAGCGACCAGAAAAAAGCGCGTGTCATTCCCGTCTTCAAGTAGGGTCATAGGACAGATGCACATAAAATATCGCTGTGTCAGTTCGTTGCTTATTAATGGAACATGTTTTATCCTAAGAATTACAACGGTTTTCGAGAACGAAAATCATCTCTATAAAAATCAACTTAGATTCCGCAGAGATCTTGCGAAACTCGGCTCGCTGTGTTCCTCCATGAGACGCGTAACGCTATAGACAACGGCGCTCAGGTTGATGCCGTGTTTCTTGTCTTCAGAAAGGCGTTTGACAGAAAAAAATGTTACTCTCAGTATTGGGCCAGGTTTTCGAAAGGATTCAGGACTTCTTTGCTGTTAATGGAACGAAATCGACAGATGTAAAGATAATTTTCTTCATACCCCGAGACCGTATCTGTTTATAGTGTATGTAAATCAACCAGTAGAAAGCTTCGAGAGCTCTTTAAGACTCTTCGCAGATGACGTGGTAGTCTGTAAGAAAGTATCAACGCCAGAAATTTACAAAATCACGTGCAGAAGAGTGATGAATGGTGCATTCTCTGGCAGTTAACCCTGAACATAAATAAACGTAACATATTTCGCATGCACAGGAAAAGAAATTCTCTGCTATAGAAAAACTGGGAACGGTATCTGCCACAAAATGTGTAGGACTAACTATCCGGACCAACCTTAAGTGGGGTGTTCACATAAAACAAATACATAGTAAGAAAAGTAGAAGCCAGATTGAGATTCGTAGTAAGCCTATCCACTTCCACTTGACTATCACATCGGAAACTGTCGACTTAGGGTGTTACGGAGTGTGGATATCTCGCGAACAGATGTATGGCACAAGTGACACCCTATCACCTGACCACTTTCGAAGTCCGTGAGTTCCGCCGAGCGCCCCATTCCGCTCTCTCACGATTTCTAATGACTACTGAGGTTGCTGATATGGAGTACCTGGCAGTAGGTGGCAGCACAATGCACCTAATATGAAAAACGTATGTTTTTGCAGGTGTCCGGATACTTTTGATCACTTAGTGTATTTCGTAATGTTTACCACAGCTGTAACGTCACTGACAGCATGAAGCACATTATATAGTGAAGATAACCAACGGTGAAACAATAAATTGTATCCATCAACGATATCCATACGTGCCGACAGGCAATGCTGTCTTCTGTATATATTTTTTGTGTTGTTGTATGTGTCGCTGTTCTTAAATTTAAGCGAACATATATTATGTAAGAACTTAACATCTGCTCTTGTGGGTTAGCACTTTCTTCCGTCTACCCTTTCAATTCCTTTCCCAAATTCCTTCCTGATATCCTTTACCGCTTGCGCAGTGAATGGGTTGAATAACACCCGGGACAGGCTCCAAGCGTTTCTCTTTTTCCTGCTCAACTGCTACTTCCCATTCACGTCCTGAAGACTGTAGTTGGTTTTTCCAGTAATATGCGTTCCATTGTGAGAGAACGGCTACATTTCACCAGACGCTCGCACTCTCCCCGATAAGTTTGTAGGGGCACCTACGGAACCCCCTCGGTAGCGTAGCTGGAAGACTTGCGAATGCCTCTGGAGACCTCTGGGGTTCCTCGAAAGGGGGGAGGCGGAAAGCACTGGATGCTGTTGTACCGGAACTTTCTCTGCCGAGCCGCGCTCAACTTCAGCCGACAAGAATGAAACTGAGGCTCGCATCCTCGAACGGTCTACCAACTTCTGCGGCGTATTTCGTAAGTGCAAAGAAGTGTTACATCTTCCCGGGGCGCACTAAGCACGAATTTTCTTGAACGAGGATGCGATTCCGGATCGGCATCTTCTGCCTTCCAAACTTCGATTTTCGCCTGTATTTTAACGCTGAAAGCTTTTAGATAAAACACTTCTATCGCGAATTACGCGCCGATGTGTAATCGAGGCTTTTGACACTGTACCACGCAAGCGACTCGTAGTGACATTGCGTGCTTATGGAATATCTTCTCAGTTGTGTGACTGGATCTCTGATTTCCTGTCAGAGAGGTCACAGTTCGTTGTAGTTGACGGAAAGTCATCGAGTAAAAGAGAAGTGATTTCTGGCGTTCCCCAGGGTAGTGTTATAGGCCCTTTGCTGTTCCTTATCTATATAAACGCTTTGGAGACAATCTGAACAGCCGTCTTCGGTTCTTTGCAGATAACGCTGTCGTTTATCGACTAATAAAGTAATCAGAAGATCAAAACAAACTGCAAAACGATTTAGAAGAAATATCGGAATGGTGCGAAAAGTGGCAGTTGACCTTAAATAACGAAAAGTGTGAGGTCATCCACATGAGTGCTAAAAGGAATGCGTTAAACTTCGGTTACACAATAAATCAGTCTAATCTAAAGTCCGTAAATTCAACTAAATACCTAGGTATTACAATTACGAACAATTTAAATTGGCAGAAACACACAGAAAATGTTGTGGGGAAGGCTAACCAAAGGCTGTGTTTTATTGGCAGGACACATAGAAAATGTAACAGACCTACTAAGGAGACTGCCTACATTACGCTTGTCCGTCCACTTTTAGAACAGTGCTGTGCAATGTGGGATGCTTATCAGGTAGGACTGACGGAGTACATCGAAAAAGTTCAAAGGAAGCACGTTTTGTATCATCGCGAAATATGGGAGAGAGTGTCACAGAAATGATACAGGATTTGGGCTGGAAATCATTAAAAGAAAGGCGTTTTTCGTCGCGACGGAATCTTCTCACGAAATTACAATCACCTGCTTTCTCCTCCGAATGCGAAAATATTTTGTTGACACCGACTTACATAGAGAGGAACGATCACCAAGATAAAATAAGGGAAATCAGAGCTCGTACGGAAAGATATAGGTGTTTATTCTTCCCGCGCGCTATACGAGAAGGGAATAATAGAGAATTGTTAAGGTCGTTCGATGAACCCTCTGCGAGGCACTTAAATGTGATTTGCAGAGTATCCATGTAGATATAAATGTAGATTAAGGTAATTCCTGCGACACTTATATCACCGACAGCTATCACGAGTCACAGGTAAGGTGAGAAAATCTGAAATGGTAGTTTATTTCACTAACAAGCTCGTTACTGGCTATTCGTGCTACATCTTATATATGGCGCATGTGTTTAGAGAGCTGCTAGAAGGTTCACGCAGGAAATAATCAACTTTACCGACTAACGATAAGCACACCATTTCGTGGACATGAGAACGTGTTAAAAATATGTTATTAAATTTCAAAGCAAGTTTATACCATGCTCGAAAAGAAAAAAGAAAAAAGGGAAACGAAGTATCTACTTTCACGAGGTACATACTGCACAAAATATGAATCTTTTAAAGTCTTATCACAATTCTGAAGGCAGCGTGGATAAAATATACGCAGTGGAAGGTTAATTACAACTTGTACACAAAACAGAATGCAGTTATAAGAGTCGAAGTAGCGGCTGCGAAGGCACTGAGACGTGGGTGTAGCCTATCTCCAATGTTATCCCATTTATACATTGAGCAAGCAATAAAACAAACCAAGGAGAGATATGATATTCAGGAAGAACAAAAACTGTAACTCTGTCAGAGACGTAAACCGTGTAGAAATAAACAGGTATATTGCTTATAAAAAAATAGGGGTCCTTACTTGTGGGATTACCCTCGTACATACAACTAATATCTGAGGACATTTGGTGCAAGAGACACTCAGTTGTAGAGGTTAACACAGGGGTGAAAGTCGTGGCGGGTCGCACCAAACCAGTTGGAAGATCGGTGAAACAAAAATAATGTAACAGTCCCATCATTAAACACGCTTTGCTACCACTAGTTCCCTGGGCGTGTCCCTGCAGCAAGGTCGACTGTTTTTGTGGAGTTTAGTGGAGACCCTGTTTGTTATCGAAAGCACCTTCCATTGCTTAACGACGGCACAGCGGCTGTCCTGCTACCGTTCGGGTTTGTTTGGACAGATCCAATTTCTGCTTTCATTACTGTGTGGGCCGAACAGTTGAAGATATAAAGAGAAAGTGTGTACTAGCAGAGAAATCGATAACGTGAAAAGCAGAAGGAGCAGAGAAGTATTTGTATGCATATTACTGTAATTTTTTTGTTGCTGTCGGTTGATTAGTAGAGGACGACGGAGAGATTTTGAATCTTGGTCGACATTGTGGTCGCTCCAGATTGCAGCAGCTGTAGGCGGCTGCCGAGAAACTAATCTCTCGATCGATCTTCTCTCGCTTTCTTGGCATGGGAGGGGCCATCCAGGGCATTCAAACAAGCCGGACTGGAAAGTCTGCAGCAGCAGCAGGATGGGTTAGCAGTTCTCAGGGCCTCTCACGACAACAATACGATTAACTTCCATCCACGCTTAATAAGAAAATTAGCAACACAAATATGAGGGAGTGATGAAAAGCGAAGCCTCCGAATTTTTTACGTGAAAAATCTTAAAGCTATTTAAATAAAATAAACTTTATTCAAATTCTACATCTTTATTCTTCAAATCTGCATACTTTTTTCTCAACATAGTCACCCTGGCGACGAATGCATTTCTACCAACGAGAGACTTGTTTGTTGATACCGTCTCTGTAGAATGTCTGACTTTGTTGACGGAGTCACAACCTCACCTCTGCTTGTACCGCTTCATCACTATCAAAGTGCAGTCATCGAAAAAAAATTTTTTAAGTTTAGGAAACAGGAGAAAATCGGATGGGGACAAGCTGGGAGTGTATGAAGGGTAATCGATGACAGTGAACCCAAGGCGTCGGATTGTTGCAGACGCTGCAGCGCTTGTGAATGCTGTAGCATGCTCAGGGTGCCGCAGTACGGGGGGACACATGCACGTAACTGAGGCTGCAGCATGAGTGGACGAATTCTCCGAATTCGTGCTTCGATTTTCTGATCCGTTTCTCACGCTCCGACGTAGTTACGTTACACACCAGCAGGTTACACGCTACAATTCTGAGCCCTCTAGCGGCAGAGAGTTGCAACCCGCGTCAGCAAAGCGGGGAAGTCGACCAAGTAATATTGAGAACAGAATAAAAATTTCTGAGACATTGCTTCTCGCCTCGCCCTCGTAGTGTTCACTAGAAAGGTATGGGGTGTTTCAAAAAGATTCATTCGCTTTTAGAAGACTATATCTTCTACATGAATGAAGATAGAAGCTCCGGGTGGATTATAACTTACGCATAGAACAACAAAGATTCTGTTTTCAAAAGAGTCGTCCTTTTTCACATGCAGATTTCGACCACTTTTTTACAATTACACTTAACATCAAAGTTTTCATTTACCTTTCACAAATGTCCAATGTGCCCTCCATCGCACGCACAATAAACATCCAAAAAATGACGCCTCATACCTCTCAGTATTTCTCGGGATGATTGATTAATGGTATGCATTCGGGTTTACAGCCAAATTGTTGTTTCCATTTTTGGCACATAATTTCAGAACTATTGTTGGTCCCGCGCGACCCGCTCCGCTACATATATCTGAATTCAAGTCCGGGTGTCCACTAAGTCCTTTCCTGCTGTTTGGTTTTTCGGAGCCCGTACTGACATTCCGTGAAACGCCCATTCCTCATGTGGATGGGATAGCTGGCGAGATATTGATAAATTTAGTGTCGAACCACCAGCTTATTTGAAAGCAGTTAAAAAGGATTTATTTAGCATTGTAAAATTTGCAAATTTTGCAATAAAATGGCGTGTAAATCACATAAAAATTCGCATTGAAGTATTTTAATTGCTTTTATTAATATCGTCTACACCTGTTTAAATAAATGTTAAAAAATTTGCGGGTATTACTTCAAGATCAAATAAAGACTGTAACTGTGCTCTACCGGACCAGTTTCACGGTGCAAGAATAGTAACGCCGAATACTCAAACACTTCATACAACCAGAATTATTTCACACTAGCAGCAGCTGTGGAAGTCATTAAGTCCATTTACACAGCACGGCACATTCTATGTTGTTGAAGAAATCTCTACATGGACAGACACTGAATACAAATGAGTTTCAACAGTCTCATATGCACCTTCACACAAAAAAAGTTTTTGTTTGGAGGAATACACTAAAATTTGGTGTCTGTGCTGCTGCTGTTGGTTATTATGATGGCAATATTGGTAGGATGAAAGTGCTACAGCATATGGGAATTATCCCTCGAGTAAACTGCATCAGAGAGCTTCAACGGATGGATAAGATTGCATCGATAAAGCAAACTACGCAGCAGAAATGGCGGCTAAGGAGTCCAGAACGGAGAAAGGAATGAGAGACATGGTAAATGGTCAAGAGGATAATACACGGAACAGTGCAGAATGTTTCTGAGCAACAATAAAATATGAAACCCATATTAAGTAAATTTTAGTCACTGAAAGCTTTAGAAGCAGTTCCAAAGAATTCACATTTTGAGTTGCATTATTCCCTTAATTTCAAGAACCGCACTGAGTAGAGCATTGAAACTTTGAAGAGATACAGTATAGGTATACTGAGTGTACTGAAGTAAAGTAAAAACCTAATGTTAAGTATAAGTAAAACTGTTTTGCAGACAGTACAGAAAAATTATACAAAATTTTAACCGTTTTGCTAAAAAATTGTATTTTCCGATCCACTCTCTGAAATTCAATGCTCTTGGTTTAGTGCACTAAGAACTTAACGTGTGTCCACTCGTACAATGATTTTTATGAAATACAGGGAAGCAGAGTAAAAAAATTTAACATTGTGGGCGTAGGATGTTCCAACAACCTTTAAACTGAAATCTGTGTCAGTGTTTATCAGATTTTCTGACTACTTAATTTTGAGAGACCCTCAATTAGGCTGTCCCAGAAATATGGCGTTTGCACCACGATATGGAAGAAGAAAGTACAAAAAATTGGTTTTAACGTCCCATCGACATCGACGTCATTAGAGTCAGAGCACAAGCTCAGATTCTGTCGAGGATGGGGAAGGAATTCCAGAGGACCATCGCGGTCTCTGCGTGGAGCGATTTAGGGGAATCACGGAAAACATAATCAGGATGGTACTGGCCGCCTCGTATTTCATTGTGTGGTTATGTTGTAGTCATTGCTAGGGGACAGATGATTTGACTTGTTGCTTCAGTCGGGTGTGCCACTGATGTCGCCTGCACCTCTCCTCGACAGTGGCATGTATTACGTGGTATATACAGTTAGAACAGTGGAGGTTCAATGGCTCGTACTCTGTAGAAAGTGCAATGCCGTTCTCTCGACGGAATTCCCGGCGCACCATCGTAGTGAAACTTGACCTGTTGGCACAGATAATGCAAAACACCTTTTCCCCCTGTGTTGAGTAACGAACAAACGAACTGAGCCGGGGAAATCCCAACCACATGATCCGGCGACTTGTAACTGGGGCTAAGGTAAATCTGCAATTTCCTTGTGTAAGTTAAATTTCACCCCAAGTTCTTATCATCAGTGTCGCTGCAATTTTTGCTTTTCACACCGTCTTGAAATATTGGAAACGGACCTAAAAAGTGCTTCATCGATTGGAAGAGGAGTAAATGTAGGTGGTCAAGTGAAACTGTTAATGTCTGCCGTTGATATCGTCATTGGAGGAGGAAGATAAAGTAAGAAGACAAGTCAAAAGGAAACACATTGAGGATCAGTTAATATAAAACAGAGTGTATGACTATAATAAGGAACAGTGAAGAGAAACAGAGGAATCAGTAGCAATATAAAATAAGGAATTTAAGAGGAATGGGTCCATCAGGTACCCAAGATGTACTGTCAGTGCAAACAGCAACATGGAGGAGGAGGTAATGAAAGAAATAACATTTGCAGAGAAATGTTTATTCTGTGCTCGGTGTCTTTCGCAGGGGCATGCTTCAATCAAATCTTCTCACCGAGCGAGGTGGCGCAGTGCTTAGCACACTGGACTGGCATTCCGGAGGACGACGGTTCAAGCCCGCGTCCGGTCGTCCTGACTCAGGTTTTCTGTGATTTCCCTAAATCGCTCCAGGCAAATGCCGGGATGGTTCCTTTGAAAGGGCACCGCCCATTTCCTTCCCCATCCTTCGCTAACCCGATGGGACCGATGACCTCGCTGTTTGGTTGCATTCCCCCAAATCAACCAACCAACCAAATCTTATCTATTCACAAGCCGCACGTCTCTTTGAATAAAACACTCGAGCTTTAGACAGCTGCCTCCGCGAGGTGAGATCACTGACTGCCGGGGCTGTCACTGTGTTCTGCTCATGTAGATGCAATATCAGCGTCAGGAACCTTAGGGAGACGGCGAAGTGACACGTACAGTTACATGCACTGAAGGCAAGCAGGGCAGTTCACTGCTCTCCTAACGACTATCGCGGAGACAGCTATCGAAAGCTCGAGTGTTTTATTGAAAACGACCGCTACTGAAGTGTCTGTTCTCAATGGCCGAAGTATATAGCAAGAATGTAGTGACAAGAACAACAAAATTCCACTTGTATAAAGGAATTGTGCGACCTGTGTTAATGTATGAAACTGAAAAAGCATTGACAGTGAACAAGGTAACGGAGAGGAAAACTTTGACCCTCGAAAACAAGGTGTTAAGAAAAATGATTATACTTGGGTCAGAAAACGAAATTTGTACAAGAAGATAAGAACACACAAATACGCACACTGTTGAATGAACCACGTGTGTCCGTTGCAATAAAAAGACAGAAGGGCTGCATGGCTGACACATGCCCTGGGAAGAGAAGAAAGAATGGTGAACACAGTGCTACAAGGGAAGCCACGAGTTACGAAACTCCTTGGTAGACCAAAATTGAGGTAGTTGGATGGAGTCAAGAAAGACCTGGTGATCCTGAGAACTCACGAGAACACGGCCAGCGACAGAGACCCTTGGAATAAGCGAAGAAGTAAGGCGATGAACAGACATCGATTCAAGTGACCAACTAATTAAGGAAGTGATGGGGAAGATACTTGCAGATCAGTAAAAGTCAACAGCAGTAAAAACGTTGTATTGTCAATCAAACGCCTTTCACCATTACGTCGTCCACTCTTCAGTTATGTCACATTAATAATTATTGAGGCTCTAGCTCGTAAATCATTTTACTGTCGCAGAAATAAGCACTCAGTTTTCCCTTTTAGTTTTCCTAACTTCCCTTTGGTGGCGAGAATGAAGTGGTCTCTATTTTCGCAAAATTCTGCGAAAGACACAGTTAAACCATGGTCCATCTTTGCCGTCTTTTACCACACTCATGGTGCGTCTTCCCGCTTTTAGGCAGATCGCCTGATATACGAGAGTTAAGACAGAACAAAGTAGTTCACTATAATATCCACATTGGATGGAAATCTACTATATGTGGCGGACTTTTCGCTGCGTTGAATATTCATGACGCGTTCACAGCGAATTCCAGATGGCGTGGATCGGCTTACCTGTGTTCTACGAGTAAAGCTCTTAACAGTTGCCTGCGAAAATCAGCTTGTCTCCCAGTCCGACGTACAGTTTTAACGTGTCATGAATATTCACTGCCTATAATATTTACAAATTCAAACGTGATTAATTTATGAAATCAGTGTTCGCTGGAATAATGGCCACAAAGTGCTAATCCCTTCCGGTATGTGTTCCACATTCTACCCAACTGTCGACACTGGAGAACTGCGCTGACATTGCGGGAAGGTGAGCCGTTTTTGGAATTTTGCAGAAGAGTTGCGAAAGCAAGTCAAAGTTCTTCAGAGCTCCACCGCTGCCTTCTATTTGGACACAGAGGATTTACCACTTCCACGAAGGAAACTCTGGCAATCTGTTTGTTATCGTACCAGTCTTACTTTAATTAGCAACCTTAACTTTTCCCGGCGAACTGAATGTTCATATAACTTACGGGTTTGCTGCCGGGTGACGTCGTCGACCACAGCCGATATTACACTGGAGCACACCCTGCCATACTCAAGGCACAACT
The DNA here is from genome assembly GCF_023897955.1 of Schistocerca gregaria. NCBI lineage: Eukaryota > Metazoa > Arthropoda > Insecta > Orthoptera > Acrididae > Schistocerca > Schistocerca gregaria. The sequence goes on along the minus strand of NC_064921.1, from coordinate 152,615,062 downwards.
GCAAGGCAGTTGTGGCATTTCATACATTGGTCAGACAATCAGGACTGTGGAAGACCGGTGTATTGAAGATAAGCATCACACACGTTTGCAACAGGCGAACAAATCCGCTATTGCAAAACATTGCCTTGACACCGGTCATCGTACGGAATACAACAAGACGGAGATTCAGACTTGCACGTCCAGCTATTGGGAATGTGAAGCTGTTGAAATCAAACTATCAAGCAACCGTATAAACAAAGATGGTGGATTTTGTTTAAATGCTGCTTGGAATCCGGCTCTGTCTCTCATCAGAAAACAGAGGGACAGAATTAATGCTACCTCGCCTGTTGATTAATAGTCACTAACGATATTTCTGATGTTGGTTGTCTTTGGTTGTGTATTGACTCTGCGGTTCTTGTGCTGTGTGTGGTATCTTCCTTGTTTCTCCTCTGTGAACCGAGGTATTAAATTCCCTTGCACATTGCTTCCTCCTTGCAGTTGTGCCTTAAGAATGGCAGGGTGTGCTCCTGTCGAAATATCGGCTGTGGTCGGCGACGTCACCCGGCAGCAAACCCGTAAGTTATTTGAACAAGAAGATACGTTGTCCTCGATGGTGAATTTGTGATTGGTGTAAAGAATGGCAGCTAACTCTAAATATAGACAAATGTAAATTAATGTATGGTTCAAATGGCTCTGAGCAGTATGGGACTTAACATCTGTGGTCATCAGTCCCCTAGAACTTAGAACTACTTAAACCTAAGGACATCACACACATCCATGCCCGAGGCAGGATTCGAACCTGCGACCGTAGCAGTCGCGCGGTTCCTGACTGAGCGCCTAGAACCGCTAGACCACCGCGGCCGGCAAATTAATGTAGATGGATAGGAAAAATAATTCTTCGATGTTTGAATACTCCATTAGTAGTGTAGCGCTTGACACAATCACGTCGATTAAATATTTGAGTAATATTGCAGACCGATATGAAGTGGGACAAGCATCTAATGGCAGTTGTGGGGAAAGCGGATAGTCGTCTTGGGTTCATTGGTAGAATTTTGGGAAGATGTGGTTCATCTGTAAAGGACACCGCTTATAAAACACTAATACGACCTATTCTTGAGTACTGCTCGAGCGTTTCGGATCCCTATCAGGTCGGATTGAGGGATGACGTAGAAGCAATTCAGAGGCGGGCTGCTAGATTTGTTACTGATAGGTTTGATCATCACGCGAGTGTTACGGAAATGCTTCAAGAACTCGGGTGGGAGTCTCTAGAGGAAAGGAGACGTTCTTTTCGTGAATCGCTACTGAGGAAATTTAGAGAACCAGCATTTGAGGCTGACTGAAGTACAGTTTTACTGCCGCCAACTTACATTTCGCGGAAAGACAACGAAGATAAGATAAGAGAGATTAGGGCTCATACAGAGGCATATCGGCAGTCATTTTTCCCTCATTCTGTTTGGGAGTGGAACAGGGAGAGAAGATGCTAGTTGTGATACGAGGTACCCTCCGCCACGCACAGTATGTTGGATTGCGGAGTATGGATGTAGATGTAGAACCTAAGGACATCACACACATCCGTGCCCGAGGCAGGATTCTAACCTGCGACCGTAGCATTCGCGCGGTTCCGGACTGAAGCGCCTAGAACCTCTCGGCCACAGCGGTTGGCTAACTCGGTATCCAAGCATTTTTGGACACGTGTTGTAATGAACCTTTTTATTGTCTGGAGAATACATACATCAAATTATGCCCTCTGTTTTTGGAACATCCTGTATATTGTGAAAAGTGATGCTGTTATGGAACCCCCTTGGAATAAGCCCGAAGTTACTGTCCGTTAAATATGACCACTTTTTTTCCTCTGACTCTGTTTTAGAAAGGACGCTGATAACAAAGCAGTTGAGCGCACTTCAACAAAACACACAAACACACACACACACACACACACACACACACACGATTGGGCATCGAGTCGTGAGCTGTGTTATGTTGAGATGAGTGTCGAGTTGTATAGGTGGGGAGAAGCGGCGAGATAAGAGGTGCCATCAGGGCCGTGTCGTGTGTCGCGTGTCGCCGGCGTCCCTGGCGTGTGTGGCGACGGTGGGCAGGCCTACACAATGGCGCCGCTATCAGCCGCCGGCCATTGTCCTCCGCGGCGAGTAGGCGGGCGGCCTTCTTCCCGCCTCTGTCTAGCGAGGGCGCCTCACCGTCCACCAGGTACACGCCAGAGCTTCTGCACAGTGTTCGCCAGTTATCTCGCGACGAGCTGCGAGTTCCGCGCTGTGACATCCCCATTATACAGCCAACGCCTTACTTTGCTTTACACCGTTCGCTATGCTATGTCAGAAATGACAGACAGACCCCTTGAAGACACGGTGGAACTGCGAGCGGTCAACCCGCCGTGGCTCCGTTTCAAGCAGTCGTCACACAGGCTGGCATTCGAAAGTCAACGCTCAGCGTGACGAGTTTTTGACGTCACTGCGTGGAAAAAGCACTCTGCAGAGTCTTTGGGAACATGCAGAGTAATATGAATTATGGCAGATATTCTGAACGTCCATTTGAACGTAGACCGAGAAGATGTAAGACCACGACTTACATCACAAGCAGGCTATCACTACCTTTTCAGTGCAGTGTTGGTAGATGCCATATTGGATTTCAATTGAAGCCCCCATTTGGTGGGTTTGAAAGCATAACTTACGTCCAATATGCCGTTACCAAGCACCAGGATTGAGAATCTCTCGAAAACGCATCTTATTGGTTCGATTTGCTGTAGTAAAATGACACGAAACGCCATATTGGTGGTTAAAGAATACTAATATTACTACTTGCCCGTTAGGAAAGTACGCCCTTGCAAGTTATCGGCACATTGAAATTCCATCAAAAATACATTATTGCTGGTTCAATTTTTTACAATTAAATGTCAGTCAATAACTTACTGGTGATTGAAGTCTTCAGGAGAAACTACACTACTGGCCATTAAAATTGCTACACCAAGTAGAAATGCAGATGATAAACGGGTATTCATTACATTTTCACGCAATTTAGGTGTATAGATCCTGAGAAATCAGTACCCAGAACAATTACCTCTGTCCGTAACAACGGCCTTGATACTCCTGGGAATTAAGTCAAACAGAGCTTGTGGCGTGTACACGTACAGCTGCCCATGCAGCTTCAACACGATACCACAGTTCATCAAGAGTAGTGACAGGCGTATTGTGACGAGCCAGTTGATCGGCCACCAATGACCAGACGTTTTCAGTTGGTGAGATATCTGGAGAGTGTGCTGGCCAGGGTAGCAGTCGAACATTTTCTGTATCCAGGAAGGCCTGTACAGGACCTGCAACATGCGGTCGTGCATTATCCGGCTGAAATGTAGGGTTTCGCTGGGATCGAATGAGGGGTAGAGCCACGGGTCGTAACACATCTGAAATGTAACGGCCACTGTTCAAAGTGCCGTCAATGCGAACAAGAGGTGACCGAGAGGTGTAACCAATGGCATCCCATACCATCACGCCGGGTGATACGCCAGTATGGCGATGGCGAATACGCGCTTCAAATGTGCGTACATCTCGATGTCGCCAAACACGGATGCGACCATCATGATGCTGTAAACAGAACCTGGATTCATCCGAAAAAATGACGTTTTGCCATTCGTGCACCCAGGTTCGTCGTTGAGTACACTATCGCAGGCGCTCCTGTCTGTGATGCAGCGTCAAGGGTAACTGCAGCCATAGTCTCCGAGCTGATAGTCCATGCTGCTGCAAATGTCGTCGAACTCTTCGTGCAGATGGTTGTTGTCTTGCAATAGTCTCCATCTGTTGACTCAGGGATGGAGACGTGGGTGCACGATCCGTTACAGCCATGCGGATTAGATGCCTGTCATCTCGACTGCTAGTGATACGAGGCCGTTGCGATCCAGCACGGCGTTCCGTATTACCCTCCTGAACCCACTGATTCTATATTCTCTACTAACAGTCATTGGATCTCGACCAACGCTAGCAGCATAGGATAAATCGCAATCTCGATAGGCTACAGTCCGACCTTTATCAAAGTCGGAAAGTTGATGGTACGCATTTCTCCTCCTAACACGAGACATTACAACAACTTTTCACCAGGCAACGCCGGACAACTGCTTTTTGTGTATGAGAAATCGGTGTGTGAATGCTCTGGAAAGCTAATCATTTTCATATCACTGCATCTTCTTCCTGTCGGTTAAATTTAGCGTCTGTAGCACGTCATCCTCGTGGTGTAGCAATTTTAATGGCCTGTAGTGTACTTAGTACATTATGTATGGCCGAAAGATTCTCGTCTCCTCCCAATGTGGTCCAAGTAAGCTTAAAGTTTGGACACCCGTGGTCTACAGAGTCCGCGGCACACAATCTGATAGAGTACATGATTTGGTGCGTCCAAACGCACTTTCGTTCGGTGCATGACACACTCAGTGCGAAAATGTTTCGAAACGGCGGCAACGTGGATAGAAACAGGCGCAAGCCTGAATCAGACATATTTATTCCATACATTTTTAAATGAATGTGTTCTTGTACATTACATAATTGTTGTTGTTGTTGTTTTGGTCTTCAGTCCTGAGACTGGTTTGATGCAGCTCTCCACGCTAGTCTATCCTGTGCAAGTCTCTTCATCTCCCAGTACCTACTGCAACGTACATCCTTCTGAATCTGCTTAGTGCATTCATCTCTTGGTGTCCCTCTACGATTTTTACCCTCCACGCTGCCCTCCAATACTAAATTTGTGAACCCTTGATGCCTCCCAACATGTCCTACCAACCGATCCCTTCTTCTCGTCAAGTTGTGCCACAAACTCCTCTACTCCCCAATCCTATTCTGCACCTCCTCATTCGTTATGTGATCTGCTCATCTAATCTTCAGCATTCTTTTGTAGCACCACATTTCGAAAGCTTCTATTCTCTGCTTGTCCAAACTATTTATCGTCCATGTTTCACTTCCATACATGGCTACACTCCATAGATATACTTTCAGAAACGACTTCCTGACACTTAAATCTATGCCCGATGTTAACAAATCTCTCTTCTTCGGAAACGCTTTCCGTGCCACTGGCAGTCTGCATTTTATATCCTCTCTACTTCGACCATCATCAGTTATTTTGCTCCCCAAATAGCAAAACTCCTTTGCTGTTTTAAGTGTCTCATTTCCTAATCTAATTCCCACAACATCACCCGACTTAATTCGACTACATTCCATTATACTCGTTTTGCTTTTGTTGATGTTCATCTTATGTCCTTTTAAGACACTGTCCATTCCGTTCAACCGCTCTTCCAAGTCCTTTGCTGTCTGTGACAGAATTTCAATGTCATCAACGAACCTTAAAGTTTTTGTTTCTTCTCCATGGATTTTAATACCTACTCCGAATTTTTCTTTTTTCCTTTTCTGCTTGCTCAATATACAGATTGAATAACATCGGGGATAGGCTAAAACCCTGCCTCACTCCCTTCTCAACCACTGCTTCCCTTTCATACCCCTGTATTCGTATAACTGCTATCTGTTTTCTGTACAAATTGAAAATAGCCTTTCGCCCCCTGTATTTTACTCCTACCACCTTCAGAATTTGAAAGAGAGTATTCCAGTCAACATTGTCAAAAGCTTTTTCTAAGTCTACAAATGCTAGAAACGTAGGTTTGCTGTTTCTTAATCTAGCTTCTAAAATAAGTCGTAGGGTCAGTATTGCTTCACGTGTCCACATTTTTCTACGGAATCCAAACTGATCTTCCCCAAAGTCGGCTTCTACCAGTTTTTCCATTCGTCTGTAAAGAATTTCCGTTAGTATTTTGCAGCCGTGACTTATTAAACTGATAGTTCGGTAATTTTCACATATGTCGACACCTACTGTCTTTGGGATTGGAATTATTATATTCTTCTTGAAGTCTGATGGTATTTCGCCTATCTCATACATTTTGCTCACCAGATGAGTTTTGTCAGGACTGGCTCTCCCAAGGCTGTCAGTAGTTCTAATGGAATGTTGTCTACTCCCGTGGCCTTGTTTCGACTCAGGTCTTTCAGTGCTCTGTCAAACTCTTCACGCAGTATCATATCTCCCATGTACAGTATAAATTAACGCATTGGAAGCTAACACACACACACACACACACACACACACACACACACACACACAGAGAGAGAGAGAGAGAGAGAGAGAGAGAGAGATTGAATGTCATTAATTTGCTAAGTATAGGGTGAACTAAAAAGCAATATCCGCCGTTGTGGAGCAGCTAGGCGCGCGTACTCATTTGCGCGGGTTGAGTCTGACGCACGGTCTATGACGCAAGTGCCGCTTCCGCCGTGGGGTTGCCGTAAAAGGCGTGGGCTGTGCGCGCGCCCCCGGGAACAGCCTCACAGCGGTAATTAGCGGACGCGGCCCGGCTGTTTCCACTCCATAAGTCACCAGTGTTACTGCACGCCGCAGGAGCAATCAGCTCTGCGGCTAGTCCACACCGCGTTCTGTGATTAAAGGGATACGCTCCGACGTCACTGTTCGACTAAATATTTTGCAGTTGTAAAAGAATAGTATTCTACCAGTAACGTTCCCCCCGCGCCTACTACTTGAGAGGGCCCCCATGAAAAACGAGTTATCAGAGAGCAATGAAATTTTGCGGAAACATTTGTAAGGACGTTTCAAAGAGAAATGTAAGACGGCGTGGTCTCCTGACCTTCATTGCTTACATATTCCGCCGTCACAATAATATTCCGCACATCAAGACGCTTCATTCGAACCCAAACTCGATAAGATAAAGTCATTGTTGTATGAATTCATGTAAACCAGGGCCGGCCAAACGCTGCACAGTGTGCAGACGTGCAGAAGTGCTGCACATGTGCGACAGGAAGCGACAGCGACATCTGTTATTAGACATGTGTCCTAAATGAACGGTGGCGGCTCCATTTCCTTGTTTATGTGGTACAAGCAAGAGGAAAGTTGGTCATTAAACCGATTGTTTCAATGTATACTTACATTTAGGTTTTTTTTTAAATGTGTGAAGGGCTACGCTCAGCTGAAGTCGATATAACATTCATCTAACTGTGGGTTATTATGCAGATTTCAGACGGAACTGATGAAAGATATAGCAATAATGGTATTGAAATAACAGGTGATCATCGAGAGGTCTGCGGTTATCATTCTGTTCAGAGGTCAGTGAGACAGAAATTATGTGGGTGTAACTGAGGGCACCGAGAATTAGTTATAGGAAACCTTGCATTAGTTTAATGTTATTTGAAATCATGAACAAGGTTCGTTGGAAGTCGCTAAGTGCTCTGTTTCTTAAATACTAGTTCAAAAATATTACGCGTATTTACGTGCCGTCAGTCAAACTGCCTTAATAAAAACCCACGGTTGTTAACAGTATTACATGTCTACATAAAAGTACATGTCTCAATGAGTAGACTGTGACAGTATTTCAAATGTTTAATATGTGAAATACCTTCCCATGGTTGGCTTGCAAGCTGTCGAAAGAGCACTGTAATGCGCCGGTACAGAGTATCCGAGCAAGTGGATAAAGCGACATCTGTGCGTAGAAACATGCACTACATGAACGCTGACGGTTGCGGCGTGCACGCTGTGACCCGGAAGTTGCACATGTCCAGGAGCACCGCACGCGTGCAGAATTTCTGGCCGGCCCTGATGTAAACGATACACAAATAACTAATAAATCGCAAGTGCGCACCGTGGGTGAAATACTCGAGGCTGGCGTACATACACACACATTCAAGACATGACGATCACAAAAGCTTTTAGTTTGGGTTCGGAGGTTTTCACAGGGAGCTATTTACGTCGGCCGGCGGCCGCCCGTGGAGCGGACAGCGTTGCCCGAGTGAAATGAAGAACGGCCCCGTGTTTGCCTTAAAAGCATATTCCGCTACATTGTGTGGGAGCGCCCAACCTGCGCATTCTTTACAAATATAGCAGGCAGTTTCAGAGATTTTCACAGGGAGACAGCAAACGCCAAACGCCGATGCTACAGATTTCCGGATTGGTCGCCTTAAACGAAACGTCATTCTCCCGTTTTAGAAGAGCAATGCTGATTGGCAGACGATATTTCTGACACCTTGAGCTGAAGGAGTAATGGAAGAGACCGAAAGATATATCCCTTCACGTCTGGCGTGGAGAGGGTCCGTTACGTTGTCGCTCTTGGAACGAGAACAAGTAACAAGAGCGTGCACGCTCGTACGTGTACCCTAAGTGTGAGGAACAAATCTGTCCTCAGTACTTCACTGGGAGAGCACCTCTGTCGAGAGCGAATTGAAGTGCGACTCTATATTGAGTCCTTGCGATTAAGCGTTATTCAGTGTGTTGGCCGCCACACTTATTGTGCGGTGTGAACGGACAGAGTTATAGTTAAATGCCTGCGAGTAAATTTTTGAGTGGCATCGCGATGGACTGGTTATCTGACGGGTCTACCACGCCAATAGTTAGACTAGGGGCGAATATGAGTCGTTGACTTCATCAAGGCGTAGGGAGAGTCTGATTGGCGAAGGTCAATCCAGATAGAACGAGAGTTATCTTATTTGCCAGCAGCGAGCAGTGCAGACAGCAGTCATCGCAGCTTACGGTATTATGTGCTACAGCTCTTGCGAGCCTCATATTTCCTCCACAACGGTACACTTCACTGCATTTCACACACGACAGCCTCGACTGTATCTAGCAACAGTCTAACGGATAATTATTCAAGTTGAGTAGGCACGGCTCTGAGCCATTCTGCCAAGTCAATAACAATCTTAAACTTTGTATAGAAATTTCGTTAGTGAATCCTATCCTTGCGAGGTAACTTCACGTTCCGAAAAGAACCAGGAAATAACATGTTCAGTTCATAACTAAAAGTGCCATTGTGATTTCTCAGAATTTCTGCAAAATAAATAATAATTTTCGTTAGTTTCATGTTTTTCTTACACTAACTAGCACTATTCCAGTACCCAAGTATCCCACTAGTTACGTATGAAATTTTGTGAATTTTTTTGTCATTTCCTTACAGCGGACGACTCTAGAAGATATTTATTACAGAAAGTTTTTCAGGCATTTCTCTGTAGAATGTCAGGAGCGTATTTCTGACTTCTGTAGTAGTGTGGGGGTGTAAATTGCATCTTGCAGGAGCCACAAGGTAAAGGGTATATCTCAGATTAATCCGTCGCGCAGAACGACAGAATAGCACCCACACACTCACAATCACAAATAAACCATTGAAAGAAACACATTGCAATTTGGCGTGAGAGGGAACAGCTGTTAATTGCCATCCAGTTTTACGTTGCATTTTATGAACTTTGCTCAATGTGACGGCCTTCTGCATCCACGATAACCGGCAACCTCACTGGACACACCATATCACAATTATTTGCAGCGCTATTCGAATAGTAGAACATGTTATGTTCAGCTGTCGTGACACGGCTCGTGCACAGCCTGATGATCGCACATTGCCTCCACCATTCTCAGCCATGACAACAGTAACTTCTTCAACAATTTGTGGCGCAATTGGCCGTCGGCCTCTCCCAGGAACACTTCCAAAATCGCCAGTTAACTTCCGAATCATGCTCTTCAACAAAGGTGCGGAACAGGAACTCTCGTTATTTCTTTAATGTGTCGCTACTTGCGAAGCTAACAGGACTATTGCGGTTGTTTTGATAAAGCAGCTTTACGAGTTAAGCCCTGCCCACCCCGTCCAGAACCATGTTGACTGTGTGCAATTTCCCATATGATGCACACTGCTACTTGTGTTCCAATCCTACACCGCCTAGAGAGCCTGTATACAGAGAGTGGCCATAGGCGAAGTTACCCATGATCGGTTGATTAGCTATGGCAGAAAAATGGCGCCAAACGTCTCTCGCGATGCCTATGTTCGCCGTGCTTTTGAGTTGAATTGAAGTTCAGAGGACTTTTGGAAACGATTAAAAGATATTTGAATTATTGAGAGACTTGATATGCGTTTTGCATGCATATTCGATTTAGTTGTATATCATTTTTAGTATGTAATTAGCGTTTGCGATCTTAAATACTAGTTGAAATGATGAAGCGTTTTGTGATGAAGTCGGTAGGCCTACACGTTTGAAGTAAACACGTCAGTAATTGTACAGTTTTGTTTTTGACATCTGTAATTCGTTCTGCAGACGTTCGTAAACGATGCGAGGTTGTGCTGCATTTGGTTGTTCCAATAAAGGCGAAGGTGGATTTCGCATGTTAGCATTTCCACGCAATGGAGAAAGACGAAAGCAGTGGGCAGTCGCAGTCAATAGGGCTGACATAAATCAAACAGGAGCCTTGTGGAAACCAACGAAGTACTCTTATCTATGCGATGTAAGTCGGTTTTGCTTTTTACTACATAATAAACAACTTGCAATATACATAGTTAAATTTGAAAACAGACCTGTAAATTGTCTGTGTGAAAATTTATATAACACATTATTCTTACAAACAAAGGCACTTAACGAATGATTTCGCCATATTGTCTTGTGCTTTTGATTCGCTTAGTGTGTACTACACTACTCCACTACTGGCCATTCAAAAAGTCCGAGCCCGCAGTTTGGCAGAAAAATGGCCGCCGTATATCGTCTGGTTGGCCACTCTCTCCCTATACAGGTTCTCTAACGCCGCCGTATCAGTACCGCTGCCTAACGTCTATTCATGACACTAACGCTACTAACAAAACCAAATCTGCAGCGTACAGTCAGTGCATCATTCCTATAAAGTTTGGTACCCTTACAGTAAATTCGTTTTCCGTCTACACTGGTTTAAGTAGCGGAAGTTAATTATAACTTGCAAGTAGGTGTCTAGGTTTTTATATTGGTAACGCCACATAGCGCTCTTTCTGAAAATCGCTGACTGCGCTGTGTGCAGTCTGTGGCTGGTTGGACTCATTGTTGGAATATTCGCTTGGGTAGTGTTGGGCAGTAGGATGTGAACAGAGCGTAGCGTTGGGCAGTTGGAGGTGAGCCGCCAGCAGTGGTGTATGTGGACACAGAGATTCCAGAGTTTTGAGAGTTTCCTATAAGCGGACGATCTGGACGTGTGTCCGCCAGAAAAAGGAAATTTGTAAAGGTTGATGTCATGATGACTTTTCATCACTGTTAAGGTAAATACACTGTTTGTTCTCTATTCAAATCTTTCATTTGCTAAAAATCCCTATCATTAGTTAGTGCCTTCAGTAGTTAGAATCTTTTATTTGGCTGGTAGGATTGGCGCTTGTTGTATTGCAGTAGAGTGAGTAACGAAGATTTTTGTGAGGTATGTGATCATCGAAAGGTATAGGTTATTGTTAGTCAGGGATTATTGAAAGTCAGATTGCGTTGGGTTAAAAAATATTGTGTGTCAGTTTAGTGATGAGATTAAGGAAAGAGAAAACTGTTTGAGTACGTTGAGTTTTGCTCAGCTGTTTGAAAATTAAATAACATAGAAGTTTACCAGCGCAGGCATTCTTAATTTTCAAAGGGGACGTTTCAAACTATTCTGTATTTTTGAACGAACTAAGGCATGTGCATTGGTTACTGCTGTTGGTAAGTCTTTCATATTTTCATGCTTTCGTTGTGTCAACTAGTGTGGCTTACGTGAGAAAATCGAGAAACAAAATTTGATTTTTGAGGTGAAAATAATAAAACAGCACAAGAAAAGAATACTTTGCAACTGAAACAGAAACTGACGTGTCATCCCAGTTCAGTTACTATCTGAACGATAAACTTCTAGATCTTACTCTAAATTAGAAATATGGAAACGCATCATCCGCCACAAAAGCCAAAACCTACAGAACAATTGCCCTCAAATATTTGAGCTTTATAACCACATCGACAGCTTGTGAAAGATTGTTCTCAAAAGCAGCTTATGTTGTATATCAACAACACAAGACATCGAAGGGGAAATTGTTCTCAAAAATCTTATTTTTACAGTCTGTAGATGAAATCATGTCCAATATGTAATGTCATTTATTGGTGTAGTTAGTGGTTAATAAATAAATAATTTATTTATTCTAAAACTCTTATACAGCGGGCGTTAAATCAGTATTTCAATTCATGCTGTATGCGTTCTTCTTCCTCTTCGCCGGCTTTCGTATCGTAAGTTCTGATCTCGGCTTGCGGAGCTCGTTCGATGTTATGAGGCTCTTACCTTTTTATTTCGTTTTCGTGTCTGAAAATCACTTTCAGGATTTTGTTCCTAAATAAATTCCTGTTACGTGTGTGTCCATTCCGTTGATGTGTCTGTGTAGACCATGCTGGTTGTCCAATAAACTTCACGGTTTACAAAACCTCTGCTTCGTCACTCTGCCATCATCCATTGTAACCAAATGTCCGAAAAACGATTTTCTTCTATGGTGCATGGTGTGTTTTATGTTATTTACATATTCATAGATTTCAAATGTGTGTGAGGTCCTAAGGGACCAAACTGCTGAGGTCATCGGTCCCTAGACTTATACACTACTTAAACTAACTCAAACTAACTTATGCCAAGAACAAAACACACACACACACACACACACACACACGAGGGGGGACTCGAACCCCCGGCGGGAGGGGCACGCTTATAGATTTCTTTGCTCGATCGTAGCCTTTTGTATTTTTTGCATTTAACTTTTTACACCATTCTATAAATTCGTCATTTAATACCGATGTTAAAAACATCGATGTATTCGAGTCTATTACTGACGTTAATCGATGTTTAGACGTAGATAATGAAATCTGAATCAGTGCCGATGATTTATCAACATCGCACATCCCTAGCTGGTTCAAATAGCTCTGAGCACTATGGGACTTACCATCCGAGGTCATCAGTCCCTTAGAACTTAGAACTACTAATACCTAACGACATCACACACATCAATGCCCGAGGCAGGATTCCAACCTGCGACCATAGCAGTAACACAGTTCCGAACTGAAGCGCCTAGAACCGCTCGGCCACACTGGTCGGCTCCCTAGCTGGACTTACTATACGCATCATACATACACCATAGATGTTTTATAAACATCATACATACACAATAGTTGTTTATCGTTTTCTTTTTCACGAAATGAGATACGGTGCACGAATACTCTTTGAGTCCCCCTCGGTAGTTGCGTGGGAATCGTGGCGAATTTTCTAACTGTAAGGGCCGGGTTCGATTCCCGGCTGGATCGGCGATTTTCTCCGCTCGGGGACTGGGTGTTGTGTTGTCCTTACGATCACATCGTCATAATTGACATTCCACTGCTGTATGGGCGTGTTTCGAAAGCCTATGAGTTAAAAAAAGGAAAGAAAAAGAAAACAACTAAGGATGTTCTGGAACGAAATCTTAGATTTAGCATCCGATGACCAAATGTTTGTCTCTGCCAGCGATTCGGTGAAGCAGCAGCCCAGAGTCATATTGAAACAAATTTGTTGGGTGACTGCGTAACACGAGGCCGCGGAATTTGCGTGCTGAAATGAATGGAACATTACTTTCCTCGTTTCGCAGATGCGGAGCCGGAGAGAGTGGTGGAAGGAGGTAGTGTTGACGGGTACCCCTGCTCACATCAGCGCTAACGTACTCCCTGGCCAGCGCGCTCGTTGTGCAGATAAAGTTGTCCGCGAGCCGCTGAGTCATCGCTGGTGTCCACGATTTATCGCCCGGCCAGACCTCTTATATCCTCCGCCGCTGACTCAACCGCCAGTCTCCGTTTCGCACGGCCTTTCGTCACGGCTCCGCCAATTTTTATTCTCGCCCCGATATTGTTTTTATTGTTCGCGATTATATCAGGGCGGTACTCATTTTCTCCACCTGTTGCGTTTAGGCTGTCGGCAACAGGTGTGTTTTATTATTCTGGCAGTCCGCCGCAGAACAATGAGACGATTGGGCCGTGCCGGCACAGAATGGCTGGCGCGTGGCAGTTTTCTATTCAGCTGTTATTACGGGTGAATGGCGGCCATGGTTCCTCCCGACTGCAGCCAGGCACATTGCTGCTTCGCGGCTGTTGGCACTTGCAGTGATACGAATATTTTGCTTTGTCACCATAAAACTGTACATGAGAAATGGAGGCACTGTTGGCTATCTATAGACCGTTAAGGGGACCACACCCTGCCTATCTAACCCATGTTAATTTACGCAAGTATTTGACCCATTTCTGAAAAAAACTTTTTGATGCAGGACCTTAATATTTTTACTATATATTACATGATGCTAATAGGCAACTGTACTAAAATTTACATTATCCATTTTATAGTTTTTAAGAAATACTTTTAAAATTTATTAACAAAAAATATTAAGTTTTTTCTGCAGAAAATATTTTTTGTTAACTTCCTAATGGAGGAATATTAATGACTGTAGTACCAGAGGTGGCTTTTCATGTTATGCAGAGTCTCTGAAAATTTCATTCATTTATCTATGATAGTTTCTGATATAATGGGGCATATGCACTGAAAATTTTAGTCTGCGGGAAATTGACTTTAAAGTAAAAAACTTTTGAAATTTGTTACTTACAGTTAATTAAAACTGACCTGCTTTATATGATTGCTCTTCTTTGGCCTCTGGCAGGTCTTTCAGCTTCTTTTTCACCTTCCTGGATGTTTGTCTTGCTTTCTGGGCCATATTAGTTGCAGATCAGTCTGCATCGGCTATCCTCATTTTATCGCACTGTTGCAGCCCAGTGATCATATTTTCACCAGGATTAATTCCCAGCTTTTTCACTTTCCAATTTTACCACAATTGAATGTAGTAACAGCGTCACGAACTCCTAGTTTCACTGCAAACGTAAGTATAACAACTACTCGCAAACAAACTTGAACAAAACTAACCGCATGTTTGAAAGCGTGTTGTTTGCAAACAGCAGAAACAAAAGAATACCGACCGTTGCTTTCCAAGAATAGCCAACACACTCGGGAGTTAAAAAAAAAAATTACCTAACGTGCAATGTAGGGTATATAAAGATCTAAAATATATGCAGAAAAGTGGGCGTGGCACATAAACACGCGTGGTAGGTAAATGCTCTTTAAATGCTCGAAAAAAAAAAAATTCAGCAAAATCTGTGTCAGGGTACTTAAATAAAACCTTAATCTATCGAAATATGATGAAAACCGAAAATCGCTATTTTTCGACCTGAACCACTGTGTGATCCCCTGAACCAAAACTCCCCCCCCCCCCCCCCCTCCCCGTCTCCCCGCACACCTGATCCCGTAAAGAATGAGCTCCCACGTATAAAACAGCACTGTGTTGGAACAGTTTATCTTGACATATGAGCGGAGTGAAACTTTGCTCAAATTTATGCACTGGATCCAGGTGAAGCATTGTATCGAAGCATACATTTGTCGGAAACTCGTTTTGATTGAGTCGGCCAGAGGGTGATGAACCAACCAAGACTTCAGCCAAATTTATCGTTAGATATTGTATTTGTCATTAGATTTCGGTAAACTTTTCCTTTCCTGGTAGATAATTGTAGTGATATAATGCGTCAGCTGGTTGCGCTGCTTTTTAATCAAACGATTTCGATTCTTTAAAGAATAGAGAATGGGGGTTACTGGTAAATTAAAATTTCATGCCTGATCCAGAAGTTTTACTGCATGAGCAACGAACATGTAGTAAAGGACACATTTTTTCTTTCGTTAGTCTGTGGAGGATGTCAGCACGAAAAAATTTCGAGAAAGTTTCACATCATGTATAAAACTGGAAGTCGCTAAGTGCCCTCGTTCTCAAACACAGAAAGAATATGGTCTGAGTAATTTGCACACCGTGATTTGGTTGGTTGGTTGGTTGGTTGGTTGGTTGATTTGGGGCAGGGGACCAAACAGCGAGGTCATCGGTCCCATCGGATTAGGGAAGGATGGGAACGGAAGTCGGCCGTGCCCTTTCAAAGGAACCATCCCGGCATTTGCCTGAAGGGGTTTAGGGAAATTACGGAAAACCTACCCAAATCAGAATGTCCGGACGCGGGTTTGAACCGTCGTCTTTCCGAATGCTAGTCAAGTATGGTAACCACTACGCCACCTCGCTCGGTGCGCGATGATTTTCGTAGCCTCAAGTCTGGGAGGGTTCTCAGAAACAGTGTGAATAGCTTGTAAGCGTGCTGCAGGATAGGTTGTGAGGTTAGTTCAAATGGTTCAAATGGTTCTGAGCACTATGGGACTTAACTTCTGAGGTCATCAGTCACCTAGAACTTAGAACTACTTAAACCTAATTAACCTAAGGACATCATATACATCCATGCCCGAGGCAGGATTCGAACCTGCGACCGTATCGTACGCACGGTTCCAGACTGTAGCCCCTAGAATCGCTCGGCCTCTCCGGTCGGCTTGTTGCGCTGAGAAATAGTTTTTAAGAAAAAAAAATATACGTTGCGCCGTTTCCGAGTTAGCATCGAAGTTAGGCAACCAGGCACTTGCGCGCAGATTCAGACGGCCCGCCAAAGGCAGTCGCCAAACATGTGCTTTGTTTGGTTTCCTAAAACCTGAGAAGAGGGTGATACAAGTATTGGACATGGAATCGTGGTAAAAGGGGATCCGAGGCAAAGGCTGAGTAGTCTCGAGCGCCATCATCTACCGACCTTTCGTCGACCATTATCCCTGATGAGACATTAGCTAGTATCCCCAGCCTACCCCCTGCGACCTGTTTCCCCCGCTCCCTCGCCCACATAATCATCAACTTAAGCGCCTAACTAAACTGCACAATGAAATACTTTTCTTGGATTTTTAATATGATGAAATATGAATGATATTTAGTGTGTGTGTGGGCTTGTGGGTGTGGTAGATTGAATGAAGAAGGCACTCGCGGTGCATCGCAAGTGCTACGCAAACTCCTTCTCAGAAAAGAAAGCTAACTATCCACCGTAAGGGTAGACACTTGTTACAAAAATTTCTCTCCCTCCGTTACTCCCTTCAATTGCGACACTTGCTTGACCGGCTGTAACCCCTTTTAAAATAAAGTAAGTGCAGATGTGTGCACTATGCTTACTGTTCATAAATCATTTCACTTCTGCACTTCATACTTCTGAACTGGAGAAATGGGACGACTTCAGACTGTTAATGCTTTTTGTCTAACCACTCTACCTATAGGGTGTGCCAAAAAGAATGACCCGATTTTAACTTGTAATAATATTGAGACAAATGTCACTAGGTAACTGAAACAGCGCTAGATGTAATCGGCATGGTTTAGAGTTTCAGAAAAAAAAAATCCTCTAGATGTCGCTACGAGCGCTGACCTGGAACGTGCATCCAGTCTCGCGCAATATGGCGCCCTACAGAAGGCGTATGTGTTATTGAATTTAGTCGTACTCAATCAGTGATCGCAGTTCAGCGGGCGTTTCGTATTCGACTTCGTGCTAAACCACCATCACCAAAGAACATTCGATAGTGGTATAAACAGTTTGAAGAAACAGGGTGCCTCTGTAGCTTCAGTGATAGAAGACACCTTACATTCAGTTTGGGATGTATTTGGCTGTCGGCTAGATGTCGCCCGTGCAGCCAAAAGACGACATATTGGACATTTATGATGGATTTTTGTAAACTTCTGTCTTTTCAGAATAATTTAGTATGCAATTTGTTGGTGTTAATCCCTTATTCCTAATAAATAATTCTATTTAAAATCAGGTCATTCTTTTTGGCTGGCTCTGCCTCTGAGCACTATAGGACTTAACATCTGAGGTCTCCTAGAACTTAGAACTACTTAAACCTAACTAACCTAAGGACATCACACACATCCATGCCCGAGGCAGGATTCGAACCTGCGACCGTAGCAGTCGCGCGGTGCCGAACTGAAGCGCCTAGAACCGCTCGGCCACAGCGGCCGGCCACATGTAAAGCAATTTGGTGTGGAGCGCCATACTGAAGCAGGTGTTTATCAGCCAAGCTGTGAAAGATGCGATTGTGTAACATAAGGGCATACCTCGCAGGCGTCAAGCTGACAGTTTGAACAGCAACTCCCCGCATTTCCTAGATGGAAAAGGGTCGGATCACGACTGATGTAAATACACACCACACCGTGACTTTCGCGTCGTGCAACGGGGATTTCACAAGAGTCATGGTCATGACACTGACGATGTACCATGTTGTCTGATATTTTAGTTATTCTTTAGCTGTCAGGTACAACCAACCAGTTTCCGTTCGCGAAATATTTTAGTTATTCTTTAGCTTGGACACACTATTGGCTGTCAGGGACAAGCAACCTGTTTCCGTTCGTGAAGTACTTCGGCTTAAAATTCTGTTAACCAGTCATCATCTGTAGATATCATTCGTGAAAGAAACTAAGTGAAATTGTATGTAAACTACGTAACAGCATTGAAGGCATGATGTTCGTACAGATTTACTTTTAAACATACGTTAAGCTATGTTTCACAATTTATTGTACATGTTGTTTCGTAGCTAATTGTTCCATTTCTTTTTTCAGGTAAGTTCCCGCTTTCTTTACTCCACCGTTCACGTTTGGCGAGGTAAGACTATATTTTACTGCATTATTAGGCCAACTAGAGACTATTGTGTATATTAATTGATATACACAAATAACTGCAATCAATCGCTTTCGTTCATTGTTCCACTACACGTATCGGAGAGTTAGGCCTTTTATCTTCCGATGCATTTATTTGCATTAATTAAACATTGACTATTTGTACATACGATTTCTAGGGCAAACTGTACCGCTGTCTGGCAAACGAAACTGTTTTAATACATGGTTCCAAAACTTTATAGTTTCGCGATTAACGTTGCCACATAAAAATATAGTACGCCTGTTAAATGCAACCCATGTGGCATAGAGAAGTGTGGAATTGTGCTGGCGGGGCTGCGTTGTGTGTTATACAGGTGGTCAAACTAAAACTAACGTGGAAAATTTTTTATCCACCTTAAGATAGGCAGCAGAATTTACATCATCTGCTCTATGTAAGTAAGACTTAAGCTGTGTTGCCTGTATTATGGTGCGTGAAATACGAGATGATCCAAAAGTCCGTTAACATTTGAAAATTGAAGTACTTCACGGAATAATGTAGGAAGAACGGTAGAAATTTACACACTTTCTTCAAATGTCGTGGCGTTTTATTGGAACCAAAAATAGGTGCATAAAATCATCAGGAGATGTCGGTTCATATGATACAAAACAATAATTAGAGTAACAATGGATTTTTAGCGAAGGCGATGTTCTTTAACAAATGGTCAACATGTCGCCCCTCATCCAGCAACAACAGCTGTAATCGAGCGACAATGTTGTGAACAACATTGTACAACATATCAGCGCAGATATGGTGAAAAACTGCTGTTGGATATTGTCTTCCAGCGTCCCTAATGAGGTAGAACGATCGCGGTAGATTTGCGACTTCAGATAACCCTAAAACCGATAATCACGGGGAGTCAGATCTGGGGAACTGGGCAGCCAAGCATGATGGACGTGGCGATTCAGCGCGCGATCCTCACCAAACGATGCGCGCAATAGGTCTTCCACACGTGAAGCTCAAATGGTTCAAATGGCTCTGAGCACTATGCGACTCAAAATCTGATGTCATCAGTCCCATAGAACTTAGAACTACTTAGACCTAACCAACCTAAGGTCATCACACACATCCATGCTCGAGGCAGGATTCGAACCTGCGACCGAAGGGGTCGCGCAGTTCCAGACTGAAGCGCCTAGAACCTCTCGGCCACACCAGCCGGTATTCTTTTCGGGACACCCGGTATTATAATAATAATAATAATAATAAAACTGTGTACAGCACTGTAGTAGCCCTTATGTAGTTACTGCTGTGCCTTACTGTCAGTTCATTTATCTGTTTCGAAACGAGTAATGAAGCAAATTCTGGACTACTGAAGGTACTATCTGTAACATTTTTCCTTATCTTTATCATATGTTACGCGTAAGTCTCACTTTTATCATCAGCAGTGTACGGGATAAAACACAACGTATGTGTTTAGTGGGTGAACGACGTGAGGAACTTGTAAATTGCCTCTTACGTGAGAAATACATTTTTACCAGTTTTAATAAATTATTGTCTCTCATTGATGTATTCACGATAGTTGGGGAGTGCTGTCGTCCGTAGCCAGACATGAATCGGAGAGCATTTCCCACGCTGGCTGGCTAGGTGACAAAGCGACCATATAGTGGGGTGGGGCTCGGCGCTGGACCGTAGCAACAAGCGTCAGCCTGGGAAATATACATGACGGGAAGTACCACCATCTTGGCGCCAAAGTCACCGATTTTGTTTATTTAATAATTAAAGTCATTTATGACAACATGAATACTAGGAGCCGCCTTCGGATGTTTAAAACGATTTATCATAATTTTGCCTCGTTAAAATTCACACCCGTTCATTAACAAATGCACATCTTAGTAAGTACGAACTTGATCGGAAATCTACTAACTGTGACGAAACTAGTAAGAGATACGGACTGCGCGCCATAGTCGGCAGTCGGCGTTGAGAGCTCTTCCTGTCTTGTTCGATGGTAGCCATGCTCTCGGTTACGAGTAGTTTGTGACATGAGTGTTTCATTATTGATCTAATAGGAATAAAAGTAATATTACGGCATTCTGAATGTCAATTTCGAGTAAATAGATACCCCAAAGTTGATCGACAGCAATTTCAGATAATTATCTTCCACCGACAGAGACATCCAATGCGCCAATGGAGAATCTGCATGGGACGAGAGCTGCACCGCGCACAGGTAGGAGGAAATCCGACGACACGACCCACCAAGGCGGATCAAGGAAGGTTAGACTTACACTCGCAAATTCCGGGTGGAAATGCTGACCAGTCATACTGTACGTCACATATACCACCCTCTACGGACTCGCGGCTAAGCTGAGTAATAACAGTATCAGTTAAGAAGCGAGGGGATCTTGCACACTCCACCATATTAATGCTACTTCTTTTCCTTCAGCGTTTGTCCCGCGTGCCGATGACTACATTTCGCTCTATCACAGGCTGCATCTGGGTGGGTGTTCACGCATTTAATGTCTTTATGAACTGTATCAGCCCAACGTTGCTTAGGTCGTCCTTTGGGTCTACTGCCGACGACTTCAAGTGTGTAACCCGCCTTTGCAATAGAGTCATCACCGGCCCGTAAAACATGCCCAAACCATTGAAGACGACTCTCACACATCTTGTCTTGGATCTGCGCAACACCAAACTGCTTCCTACGGTCATTAGAAACGAGATCTAACTTAGTGAGGCCCTTTGTTGACCATACCATCTTCGTTTCCATTACATTTAGGCGGCGTTCTGTCTCAGCTGTAGTCGGCCAGCACTCGCAACCAGACAAGGCGACTGTTCGGTTGACAGCGCGATAGATTTTTGATATGTAATTATCTTTCATCTTGCGATCGCAAGTGATTCCGGTTGTTGTTCGCTCCTTCATCCAGGCTGCCTGAGTTCTGGCGTTGACCTCTTCGGTGAGTCGCCTGTCAACGGTGATCGTGGAAACAAGGTACTTAAACTTACACGAATCAGATCTCCACCATTAATCACAATGGTTCCCATTTCATGTTTGTCTGATGTCATGTACTCGAGGAAAAGTAATTGTTGGTAACTTATATAATCAATATTAGCATCTTACAGAACTGTGATAATATTAGGTCTGTAACTTAGCATGCGCCGTTTTTCAATAGACGGCAGTAGCGGCAAGTGAGGTGCAGGTGGTTGGGCATGGGTGTAATACAATAAGATTAGGCATCTGTAAACATAATGCCATAAAATACACTCCTGGAAATTGAAATAAGAACACAGTGAATTCATTGTCCCAGGAAGGGGAAACTTTATTGACACATTCCTGGGGTCAGATACATCACATGATCACACTGACAGAACCACAGGCACATAGACACAGGCAACAGAGCATGCACAATGTCGGCACTAGTACAGTGTATATCCACCTTTCGCAGCAATGCAGGCTGCTATTCTCCCATGGAGACGATCATAGAGATGCTGGATGTAGTCCTGTGGAACGGCTTGCCATGCCATTTCCACCTGGCGCCTCAGTTGGACCAGCGTCCGTGCTGGACGTGCAGACACCGTGAGACGACGCTTCATCCAGTCCCAAACATGCTTAATGGGGGACAGATCCGGAGATCTTGCTGGCCAGGGTAGTTGACTTACACCTTCTAGAGCACGTTGGGTGGCACGGGATACATGCGGACGTGCATTGTCCTGTTGGAACAGCAAGTTCCCTTCCCGGTCTAGGAATGGTAGAACGATGGGTTCGATGACGGTTTGGATGTACCGTGCACTATTCAGTGTCCCCTCGACGATCACCAGAGGTGTACCGCCAGTGTAGGAGATCGCTCCCCACACCATGAAGCCGGGTGTTGGCCCTGTGTGCCTCGGTCGTATGCAGTCCTGATTGTGGCGCTCACCTTCACGGCGCCAAACACGCATACGACCATCATTGGCACCAAGGCAGAAGCGACTCTCATCGCTGAAGACGACACGTCTCCATCGTCCCTCCATTCACGCCTGTCGCGACACCACTGGAGGCGGGCTGCACGATGTTGGGGCGTAAGCGGAAGACGGCCTAACGGTGTGCGGGACCGTAGCCCAGCTTCATGGAGACGGTTGCGAATGGTCCTCGCCGATACCCCAGGAGCAACAATGTCCCTAATTTGCTGGGAAGTGGCGGTGCGGTCCCCTACGGCACTGCGTAGGATCCTACGGTCTTGGCGTGCATCCGTGCGTCGCTGCGGTCCGGTCCCAGGTCGACGGGCACGTGCACCTTCCGCCGACCACTGGCGACAACATCGATTTACTGTGGAGACCTCACGCCCCACGTGTTGAGCAATTCGGCGGTACGTCCACCCGGCCTCCCGCATGCCCACTATACGCCCTCGTTCAAAGTCCGTCAACTGCACATACGGTTCACGTCCACGCTGTCGCGGCATGCTACCAGTGTTAAAGACTGCGATGGAGCTCCGTATGCCACGGCAAACTGGCTGACACTGACGGCGGCGGTGCACAAATGCTGCGCAGCTAGCGCCATTCGACGGCCAACACCGCGGTTCCTGGTGTGTCCGCTGTGCCGTGCGTGTGATCATTGCTTGTACAGCCCTCTCGCAGTGTCAGGAGCAAGTATGGTGGGTCTGACACACCGGTGTCAATGTGTTCTTTTTTCCATTTCCAGGAGTGTATTAGTCGATTTGTGATTGCATCATAAGGTTATTCTCGATTAAGTTCGTTCACTTACGTACCCACTTCTCGCCATTTGCGGGAAGCTCTAATTTTCTGCTTTAACATAAAGGAATCGGCGGCTGCGGCTCTTAGAATGCCGGGTAACACCAATGATGAGGGAAATATTAGCGGAAGAACGTGCAGAGAATGTTTTCAACGCCTTAAGATTAGTGATTTTGATGTCGAAGACCGGCATGGCGGTGGAAGACAGAACGTTTTCCCAGCTACTGAAACAGTCGAGGATAGTCACAGGACATGATTATCGAAAGCAATTGATGCGTTCGAGTCCAGCACTGAAACACAAACGGCCACAATAGAGCGATAGACACGTAAAGGTAATTTTGCAGCAGGTCAGCGCTCGACCCCATGTCGCAAAACCCGTCAAAATATACACGGGAACGTCGAAATGAGAAGTCCTATCCCTCCCGCCGTATTCTCCATACGTTTCTCTCTCTGACTACCACATTTTCCTATCAGTGGCATACATTCGGCTGACCAGCACTTTCGATCGTATAAACAAGTGCAAAATTGAATCGATTCATGGATCCCCACAAAAGACGCCCAGTTCTTCCGCCTCGGGATTCGTATGCTATCCGAAAGATTGGAGAATGTAGTGGCCAGCGATGGGCAGTACTATGAATCATAACTTTACTGTAAGTTTTTCCCAATAAAGCCCTGAACTTCGAGAAAAAACGGTGGAAGCAAAGTTGTAGACCTAGTAGTAATGACCTTTTGAAAATAATTTAGTTTCGTGACTGAAACAGAATCGAAACGTTTATTTTTTAGGCCTCTGAAAATTTTATTTTTGCCGGCCGGTGTGGCCGAGCGGTTCTAGGCGATTCAGTCTGGAACCGCGCGAACGCTACGGTCGCAGGTTCGAATTCTGCCTCGGGCATGGATGTGTGTTATGTCTTTAGGTTAGTTAGGTTTAAGTAGTTCTATGTCTAGGGGACTGATGACCTCAGATGTCAAGTCCCATAGTGCTCAGAGCCATTTGAACCATTTGAAAATTTCATGTTACCCTTGTGGGGGTAATTACCCTCAGGGTGGGAGCCACTGCTCTACACTATGAGAAAAACTGACAAAAATGGTTCAAATGGCTCTGAGCACTATGGGACTCAACTGCTGTGGTCATTAGTCCCCTAGAACTTAGAACTACTTAAACCTAACTAACCTAAGGACATCACACACATCCACGCCCGAGGCAGGATTCGAACCTGCGACCGTAGCAGTCGCACGGTTCCGGACTGCGCGCCTAGAACCGCGAGACCACCGCGAGAAGAACTGACACCAACTGTATCTGGCTTATAGCTTGAATTTGCGCCCGCAACGGCCTAATTGGCTAAATTCTAATTGACAATTATTCCTTGGCGCAGCCTACCCTGCAACACTCTTACAAGCTTTTCAGACTGTTGCTGACCACCTTGTATACGTAGTTTGTTCATCTTCTTTCTCTTGTGCGTTTGTCGCGCTTATGTGGAGGGTCGGCACGGCTATCACCGGATGCAGCATGGTTAATCTAAGGGACACCGTTCATGTCGATGGGACGGAATATGTGTACACCAACTCCCAACTATCTGTGTATATTGTTTTTATGTGAAAGTGAGCGGACTTCCTAAATGTTTAGGAATCGCATAACTGAGGCGGAACTTTTGATATCAGACCGGGATGCAGGAAGCCGCCTAGAAAGAACATCCAATCTGGCCGGGTACACCGACACTCGTCCGCCGGGCGGATTATATCCAGGGCCGTCCAATTCCCCATCCCGGAAGCAGGGCTATAATACACACGGTTAGCCGGGCGGATACAATACGTAGTATCTAACTTAAATAATTACGAATTGTGTTAAACCTTTGACGGAACGCAATGCATGTAAATGATTAAATTACGACAGCATTTTAAATTTTATTTCCCACATGTCTGTGACATCCTTTGTTTAGAGTGTTGACAGACTCGTTACAGTTCTGTGATGGTGTGTTTCAGTTCCTAAATCTCTCACTGTCAGCGCCACTATCGATCAAAGCATAAAATGGCGACATCAGTGCAGTAGAAGGCACAGTGTGTTGTGTGGCTGTCTGAAGCGAAGCAGTGCGAAGAAGGTGCAGAACAGATTATGGGGACCGTCGCCAGACGTCCAGCTGACTATACGGCATGGATACTATATTTTATTCTTGATACTGGTACCGTTGAAAAGAGTAAAGGCATCGGGCGACCTTCAACGTGTGTATACTGTCTGAAACATTCGGCCAGTGTTTGCACTAACACCAATCAAATCAGTACGACATGCATCAAATAAGCTCGAGGTATCGAAGACAACGCAACTGTTTCGTGTCCTCTATCCGCTATCTTGTATACTTTATGTATTTTTCATGAGTTACGTGAGCGATGGAGTGGTGTGAAGAGAATATAATGTTGCTAATTGAAGAATAGGTGCTTCTGGGATCTAAGAGTCTACAGCGCAAATTAAAAAAAAAAAAAGAAAGACAACTGCTAGAAAATTACCGAAGAAATGAATGGTCTTACTTAAGACGTGAGAAAGACAATAAATTTATTAGATACAGCGGAGAACGAAGTGATTAAGCAAAAACGTTGTAATTCCTTTTGCTGAAAACGAAAAGCACAGTATGTTTCCCTGAAAGAAAACGCTCAAACTTTGTTGCATCCCAATTCTAGAATACGGAGACTTGTACAAATAATGCTATTTGCAGCAGCAGAACGTAATACGGAAACTCTGCAGGGCGAAAAGTATTGCATTTTTTTAGTGGCAGCACGTATGACGATGTACTCATTGGAAAATTGTGCAAAAGCTACAATACGAAATCATAATGGCGACTGCTGGCCACAGTAGTCCAAAATTTCAGTATACAATGAAAATGTTGTTGTGGTCTTCAGTTCTGAGACTGGTTTGATTGCAGCACACCATGCTACTCTTTTCGGTGCAATCTTCTTCATCTCCCAGTACCTACTGCAACCTACATCCTTCTGAATCTGCTTAGAGTATTCATCTCTTGGTCTCCCTTTACAACTTTTACTTTCCACGCTGCCCTCCAGTACTAAATTGCGGATCCCTTGATGCCTCGGAACATGTCCTACCAACCGGTCTCTTCTTCTAGTCAAGTTGTGCCATAAATTTCTCTTCTCCACAATTCTGTTCAATACCTCCTCATTAGTTATGTGATCTACCCATATAATCTTCAGCATTCTTCTGTAGTACCAAATGTCGAAAGTTTCTGTTCTTTTTTTTGTTATTTTCAAACCCGTATAAACAGGCAGGCTGTCAGGAGCATGTTACGCCGCTCTTCAGCCATAGAGTCGATAAATAAACAACAGAAAGAATACACAGAAGTGACATAACGGTGGGTAATACAACAGTAGACACATCAAGACAAACACGGAGCAGTTCACACTCGACGATAATCCACATTACAAACTGTTGACACGACGCACTAACACTGAAGATGGCGATGGCACAGGTGAACGATGGAGTGCGACAGTGAACACTGAACACTAAACACGACGGCACACACGTGATACTGATGGCGATGATCTGCGGCGCGCGAATGTCCACGTAGCTTGTGCGAGTCCAGGGTGGAGAGGGGAGGAAGGGGGGGAGAGGTGAGAACATAGATGCCAATGGCTGAGGATATGGGGGGAGGAGGAGAGGGACAGGGGAGGGGAAGCCAGGGGGAGGAGTGGGGAGAAATGGAGGAGCGAGGGAAGAGGGAGAGAAGGAAGGGAGGGTGCCCAAAGGAGCAAACACAGGAAGAGGGAGGGAGGATCAAAGTTGGTAGGAAGGGTAGATGGGGGAGGGTATCATCAGGGAGAGGGAGCTGGCAGAAGCCACCATGGGAGAAGGTAAGGAGAGTGGAGAGATGGAGACTGGGTGGGACGTGGGAATACAGGCACAGCAGCGGGCGGGGGTGGGAGAGGATGGGGGAGACAAGTGGGTGAGGAGGATCGAGTTTTCAGGAGGTGTACAGGATCCGGGTGCCCAAAGGAGCAAACACAGGAAGAGGGAGGGAGGATCAAAGTTGGTAGGAAGGGTAGTGGGGGGAGGGTATCATCAGGGAGAGGGAGCTGGCGGAAGCCACCTTGGGAGAGGGTAAGGAGAGTGGAGAGATGGAGACTGGGTGGGACGTGGGAATACAGGCACGGCAGCGGGCGGGGGTGGGAGAGGATGGGGGAGACAAGTGGGTGAGGAGGATCGAGTTTTCAGGAGGTGTACAGGATCCGTATCCATTCAAGGAAAAGGAGGAGGTGGGGGAACGGAATGAGGTCATACAGGATCCGTGTGGGGGAGGGTAGACAGATGCAATAGGGGAGGCAGAGAGCATGGCGTTCAAGGATCTGAAGGGATTTGTAAAAGGTAGGGGGGGGGGGGGTGCGGGGATCCAGGCAGGATGGGCGAAGCAGAGGATAGGGCGGATGAGGGATTTATAGGTATGGAGTTGGACGGGTCCAGGCCCCACGTACAGCCGGAAGGGAGCTTGAGGAGACGGAGTCGGGAGCGTGCCTTGACTTGGTTTGTCCGGAGATGGGGGTCCAAGAGAGGCTACGGTCGAGGGTGACGCCAAGTTACTTAAGGGTGGGGGTGAGGCCGATTGGACGGCCATAGATGGTGAGATAGAAACCAAGGAGGCGGAAGGAAGGGGTGGTTTTGCCTACAATGATCACCTGGGTTTTGGAGGGATTGACCTTGAGTTACCGCTGATTGCACCAAGATGTGAACCAGTCAAGATGGGATTGGAGAAGGTGTTGGGAACGCTGCAGGGTGGGGGCGAGGCAAGGAAAGCGGTGTCATCGACAAAATGGAGAAGGTGGACGGGGGGTGACGGTGGCGGCGTCCGCCGTATACTAAAGGTACAGAAGGGGGGGAGGACGGAGCCTTGGGGCACACTGGCAGAGGGAGAATGGTGTAGGAATCCTTGTTATGGATGGTGATATAGGAAGGACGGTGGGAGAGAAAGGAGCCGATCCGACGGACGTAGTTAATGGGAATGGCGAAGGTTTGGAGCTTGAAGAGGAGACCGGAATGCCATACACGGTCATAGGCACGTTCGAGGCCAGGGAGAGGAAGATTGCGGAGTGACGGGAATTTAGCTGTTCGGAAAGGAGATGAGTGAGGCGGAGGAGAAGGTCATCGGAAGAGCAGGACGGTCGAAAGCCACACTGGGTAACGGGAAGGAGGCGGTGCTGGCAGAGATGCTGGTGGATGTGTCAGGTGAGGATGGATTCCAGGACCTTGCTGAAGACCGAGGTAAGGCTGATGGGACGGTAGGAGGAGACGGTGGACGGCGGTTTACCAGGTTTAAGGAACATCAGGATACGGGAGGTTTTCCACAGGTCGGGGTAGTAGCTGGTGGCCAGGACTACATTGTAGAGCCTGGCCAGGGTGTGTAGAGGAAAGGGACAGGAGCTTCACGAAGGTGGCGGTAGGTGACACGATCGTGACCAGGAGCGGTGTTGCGTTTTGTGCGGAGTGTAGCAATGAGATCCTGTGTAGTGATGGGGGCACTGAGTTCCGTGTGTGCAATGTTGTCCAAGTACTGGAAACGAGGTGCGAGGGGAGGAACAGAGGTGTCAGTTCGATCGCGGACATCCGGGAAGAGGGACTAATCGAACTGGTGATCGGCGGTGATGGAAAAGACATCAGAAGGGTAGGAGGCAAAGTGACTGGCCTTACTAAGGGTGTCAGGGAAGGGGTGATCATCATGGAGAAGAGGATAGTAGGGGGATGCTTTAGTTCCGGTAAGGCGACGGAAGGCTGACCAGAACTTGGACGAGTTGATAGGTAGGGTAGCATTGAAACGGGTGCATGTCTGTCGCCAGTCCCGGCGTTTCTTAGCCGCGAGCAAATTACGAATGTGTCGCTGGAGTTGCCGGTGGCGTCTGAGTGTGTTCGGGTCACGCGTGTGGAGGAAGGCACGGTAGAGACGGCGGCATTCACGGAGGAGGAGGACGGCCTGTGGGGGTGAGGTAGGACGGTGGGGGTGGGTGGCGACAGTAGGGAAGTAGGGACGTGGGCCTCCACGGCCTCAGACAAGGTCTGCTGGAGAAAGGAGGCGGCATGGGTAACATCGTCAGGGTGGTGGTAGGTGAAGGGGTGGCCTTCGACCCGGGCGGAGAGGGTATCCCGGTAGGCATTCCAGTCGGCAAGGGAATAATCATGGACGTAGTTCGGGGGAGGGTCATTACGAAGGTCGGGGAGGGGGCGACGACCATCTGAAACGGTGAGGAGGACAGGGAGATGGTCGCTACCAATGGGGTCCAGGACATCCACCGTTATGCGGCCAAGGAGGTTGGGGGAGGAAAGGATGACATCGGGAGTGGAGTTGGATTCGGGGCGGGTGTGCTGGGGAATGTGGACGAGGTCGACTCGGAGGGTGGCGAGGAACCGATGCCACCGCCGTAACTGAGTGGCGGAACGACTATGGATGTCGAGGTCGGCGGCGATCACGTAGGAGGAGAAGGTACGATCAGTGTGGGAGAGGAAATCGAAAGGAATAGGGGCGTTAGGGCGGACATAGATGGTGGCGCAGGGGTGGTGGTAAGGCCAGGGAAGAAGAGACTAAGGATCAGGTGTTTGGTGGGGTCGGGAAGGAGAGGTTGCAGCCGAACCGGGATCTGGCGGTGGTGACCAGTGGCAACTCCGCCACGCGCAATCGGGAGGGGATTATCGGAGCGGTGGAGAAGGTAGGACGAAGTGTGGACGGTGTGGTGGGGTTGGAGGAAGGTTTCATTGAGGAGGAAGGCATCCACGCGGTAGGTTGCAAGGGTGTGCATGAAGATGTTCTTGTTGGTGGGAAGGGAACGGATGGTGCTGTCGCGCCATGACAGGGATTTAGACGAGAGTGTCGAGACGGGAGAAGGTGAAATGGGCCTGGTTGTGGGAGTAGGTGGAATACATTATTAGGTGGAAGACGGAACGGGCGGCGAGGGAGACCTGTTGGGGGGTGTGAGGGCGCTGGAAAGGGTGGACGTTTTGCAGGACAATGGTGGGGAGTCTGTTATCTTCTTGTCCAAACTATTTATCGTCCACGTTTCACTTTCATACATGGCTACACTCCATAGAAATACTTTCAGAAATGTCTTCCCGACACTTAATCTATACTCGATGTTAACAAATTTCTCTTCTTCAGAAACGCTTTCCTTGCCATTGCCAGTCTACAATGAAAATAACAAGTAAAAACACTCTGAGTAAACCCTTTTGCTGCGTTTGTGCACGTTACTGCCCTCTAGTGCGCATGCGCTTTTCCACGGGAGGTCAACCCGTTTGACCGCCAGATGGCAGCCGCGCGATACATGTTCCTTTTGTGGCGGATCCTCCTGTAATTTCCCGTAATTTGTCACAAAGTTCTAAATAAAGGATTAATTACACATCTTTATTTTTTCGATGCGGTAATTGAAACCTGTGGACTGTTCCCCATAATAAGCTGAAACTGTTCAGGGAGTGTTGAACGGACAGAGATTTTGTGTTTCGTTTACGGTTGCCGCCCGTTTAACGCTCGGTGGTGCAACTTCGTGACGTACCATATTTGGCAGAAGAAGTACGTGTTTTCAGTGCGGTAAGGTCTGACCTATAACGAACTCTGTGTGTGAGATGCCGGTGTCAGTTTCACTCGCGGATATTTATCGCCTGTACGTGGCGCAGCCTGGAAACATGACGTGTAAACGGCACTGCGGATTAATGT